>NC_069502.1:1092611512-1092924012 GCF_027579735.1 Bombina bombina
ATTTTAAATGGTACCGGTGTGTACTATTTTCCTCAGGGGGTTATGGAAGAAGATTTCTGCCTTGAGGTTGATGATCTTAGCAGCTGTAACTAAGAACCAAATTGGTTCCCACAAGACTTCTGAAGGTAATACAAGAGACATCTTCAGTGTGGAGACCGGTTTCATGCTACAAGCAGCATTGAGGTATGTGCAGCCTTTATTTCTGAGGAGACTTGATATATCAGATCTGGCTGGCATTTATTTCCCTGTAAGGGAATGGGATAAGCAGTAGACCTGTTATACAGAGGGGTGTTACTGGAGTCTCTTGTTTTTATTTCTCTTACATTGGTGTATCCAGTCCACAGATTCATCCTTACTTGTGGGATATTCTCAATCCCTACAGGAAGTGGCAAAGAGAGCACACAGCAGAGCTGTCCAGATAGCTCCCCTCAGGCTCCGCCCCCCCCCCCAGTCATTCTCTTTGCCGCTCTAACAAGTAGCATCTCCACGGGGGTGGTAAAGAGTATGTGGTGTTAGTTTGTAGTTTTTTATTTCTTCAATCAAAAGTTTGTTATTTTAAAATAGTGCCGGTTTGTACTATTTACTCTGAGGCAGAAAATGATGAAGATTTCTGCTGAGAGGAATATGATTTTAGCACCTTGTAACTAAAATCCATTGCTGTTCCCACGCAGGACTGTTGAGTACCAGAGAACTTCAGTTGGGGGGAACAGTTTGCAGGCTTAACTGCTAAAAGGTATATTCAGTCAATATTTTCTAGTCAAGACTTAGTAATGCTGGAAGACTGACAGAATCTCCATGAAGGAAAGGTAAGCCATATTCTGAGACTTAGTATAGAAGGAAGGCCTTATTGAAAGGGCTCAATACACTGGTGGGCACTGTTAAGGGGCAATCGATTATTTTTTAAGATAATCTGACAGTATACAACTTTTATATGGCATTTAAAACACTTTTTGGGGTTTTATTCCGCATGGCATATATTTAGACACCTATTTTGACTTGGAAAGGCCCCACAATCTCCTGAGGGAAGATGGAGGGGGCCTGAATTTCGCGCCTCAGTTGCGCAGTTGATTTTACAAACAGCTTCATGCAGATACATGTGAAGGGTCTAAAGATTACTTGAGGACTTCAGAGAGGCAGAGAGTTAGGACCACAGCTAAGACTGTGGCATGGTTAATTTGCTCCGATTTGGGCAGTAGGGGGTTAATTGACTTGAAATTTTATGTGCAATCATTTCAAAGCATTAGGATCATATGGTGAAAATTTCATAAAGATTGGATGATTTTTGGAGGTTTAGTAAAAAAGTATGCGCTTTTTATTATTTAAAGGCACAGTACTGTTTTTTCAAAAGTTGTATTTTACTGTATTTGAGTGCTGTCTAAGTCTTTTTAACATGTCTGAGCCTACAGATAGACCTTGTTTTATATGTTTAAAAGCCATGGCGGTCCCCCCTTTTACATTTGTGTTTAAAGTGTGCTAACATATCCAAACATTTTAAAGACCATGCAGTGACACTTAAAAATGTGGTCCAAGATGATTCTTTAACGGAAGGTAATGAGAATAGCCCTCCTTCCTCTCCCCATGTGTCGACACCAGTTACGCCCGCGCAAGCGATGCCTAGTACCTCTAGCGCATTGGCCCCTATTACATTACAACAATTAGCAGCAGTCATGGATAATTCCCTTGCAATTTGTATCCAAACTGCCTGTTTCTTTCATGTAATTAGCAAGAGTCCATGAGCTAGTGACGTATGGGATATACATTCCTACCAGGAGGGGCAAAGTTTCCCAAACCTCAAAATGCCTATAAATACACCCCTCACCACACCCACAAATCAGTTTTACAAACTTTGCCTCCTATGGAGGTGGTGAAGTAAGTTTGTGCTAGATTCTACGTTGATATGCGCTCCGCAGCAGGTTGGAGCCCGGTTTTCCTCTCAGCGTGCAGTGAATGTCAGAGGGATGTGAGGAGAGTATTGCCTATTTGAATTCAATTATCTCCTTCTACGGGGTCTATTTCATAGGTTCTCTGTTATCGGTAGATGTAGATGAGTGTCCTGGGGTAAGTAAGTCTTATTTTTTGTGACACTCTAAGCTATGGTTGGGCACTTTTATATAAAGTTCTAAATATATGTATTCAAACATTTATTTGCCTTGACTCAGAATGTTCAACGTTCCTTATTTCAGACAGTCAGTTTCATATTTGGGATAATGCATATAAATCAATCAATTTTTTTTTTTTCTTACCTTAAATTTGACTTTTTCCCTGTGGGCTGTTAGGCTCGCGGGGGCTGAAAATGCTTAATTTTATTGCGTCATTCTTGGCGCGGACTTTTTTGGCGCAAATTTTTTTTTCTGTTTCCGGCATCATACGTGTTGCCGGAAGTTGCGTCATTTTTTGACGTTTTTTTTTGCGCCAAAAGTGTCGGCGTTCCGGATGTGGTGTCATTTTTGGCGCCAAAAGCATTTAGGCGCCAAATAATGTGGGCATCTTTTCTGGCGCTAAAAAATATGGGCGTCACTATTGTCTCCACATTATTTAAGTCTCATTATTTATTGCTTCTGGTTGCTAGAAGCTTGTTCACTGGCATTTTTTCCCATTCCTGAAACTGTCATTTAAGGAATTTGATCAATTTTGTTTATATGTTGTTTTTTCTATTACATATTGCAAGATGTCTCAGGTTGACACTGAGTCAGAAGATACTTCTGGAAAAGCGCTGCCTGGTGCTGGATCGACCAAAGTTAAGTGTATCTGCTGTAAACTTGTGGTATCTGTTCCTCCAGCTGTTGTTTGTAATGAATGTCATGACAAACTTGTTAATGCAGATAATATTTCCTTTAGTAATGTTACATTACCTGTTGCTGTTCCGTCAACATCTAATACTCAGAGTGTTCCTGTTAACATAAGAGATTTTTTTTCTAAATCCATTAAGAAGGCCATGTCTGTTATTCCTCCTTCTAGTAAACGTAAAAGGTCTTTTAAAACTTCTCATTTTTCAGATGAATTTTTAAATGAACATCATCATTCTGATTCTGATAATGGTTCCTCTGGTTCAGAGGATTCTGTCTCAGAGGTTGATACTGATAAATCTTCATATTTATTTAAAATGGAATTTATTCGTTCTTTACTTAAAGAAGTCTTAATTGCATTAGAAATAGAGGATTCTGGTCCTCTTGATACTAAATCCAAACGTTTAAATAAGGTTTTTAAATCTCCTGTAGTTATTCCAGAAGTTTTTCCTGTCCCTGATGCTATTTCTGAAGTAATCTCCAGGGAATGGAATAATTTGGGTAATTCATTTACTCCTTCTAAACGTTTTAAGCAATTATATCCTGTGCCACCTGACAGATTAGAGTTTTGGGACAAAATCCCTAAAGTTGATGGGGCTATCTCTACTCTTGCTAAACGTACTACTATTCCTACGGCAGATAGTACTTCCTTTAAGGATCCTTTAGATAGGAAGATTGAATCCTTTCTAAGAAAAGCTTACTTATGTTCAGGTAATCTTCTTAGACCAGCTATATCTTTAGCGGATGTTGCTGCAGCTTCAACTTTTTGGTTAGAAGCTTTAGCGCAACAAGTAACAGATCATAATTCTCATAGCATTGTTAATCTTCTTCAACATGCTAATAACTTTATTTGTGATGCCATCTTTGATATCATTAGAGTCGATGTCAGGTATATGTCTCTAGCTATTTTAGCTAGAAGAGCTTTATGGCTTAAAACTTGGAATGCTGATATGTCTTCTAAGTCAACTTTGCTTTCCCTTTCTTTCCAGGGTAATAAATTATTTGGTTCTCAGTTGGATTCTATTATCTCAACTGTTACTGGAGGGAAAGGAACTTTTTTACCACAGGATAAAAAATCTAAAGGTAAATTTAGATCTAATAATTGTTTTCGTTCCTTTCGTCACAATAAGGAACAAAAACCTGAACCTTCACCCACAGGAGCGGTATCAGTTTGGAAACCATCTCCAGTCTGGAATAAATCCAAGCCTTTTAGAAAACCAAAGCCAGCTCCCAAGTCCACATGAAGGTACGGCTCTCATTCCAGCCCAGCTGGTAGGGGGCAGATTACGTTTTTTCAAAGAAATTTGGATCAATTCAATTCATAATCTTTGGATTCAGAACATTGTTTCAGAAGGGTACAGAATTGGCTTCAAGATAAGGCCTCCTGCAAAGAGATTTTTTCTTTCCTGTGTCCCAGTAAATCCAGCGAAAGCTCAAGCATTTCTGAAATGTGTTTCAGATCTAGAGTTGGCTGGAGTAATTATGCCAGTTCCAGTTCTGGAACAGGGGCTGGGGTTTTATTCAAATCTCTTCATTGTACCAAAGAAGGAGAATTCCTTCAGACCAGTTCTGGATCTAAAAATATTGAATCGTTATGTAAGGATACCAACATTCAAAATGGTAACTTTAAGGACTATCCTGCCTTTTGTTCAGCAAGGGCATTATATGTCCACAATAGATTTACAGGATGCATATCTGCATATTCATGTTCACTATCAGTTTCTGAGATTCTCTTTCCTAGACAAGCATTACCAGTTTGTGGCTCTGCCGTTTGGCCTAGCAACAGCTCCAAGAATTTTTACAAAGGTTCTCGGTGCCCTTCTGTCTGTAATCAGAGAACAGGGTATTGTGGTATTTCCTTATTTGGACGATATCTTGGTACTTGCTCAGTCTTCACATTTAGCAGAATCTCATACGAATCAACTTGTGGTGTTTCTTCAAGATCATGGTTGGAGGATCAATTTACCGAAAAGTTAATTGATTCCTCAGACAAGGGTAATCTTTTTAGGTTTCCAGATAGATTCAGTGTCCATGACTCTGTCTCTGACAGACAAGAGACGTCTAAAATTGATCTCAGCTTGTCGAAACCTTCAATCACAATCATTCCCTTCGGTAGCCTTATGCCTGGAAATTCTAGGTCTTATGACTGCTGCATCGTACGCGATCCCCTTTGCTCGTTTTCACATGCGACCTCTTCAGCTCTGTATGCTGAACCAGTGGTGCAGGGATTACACAAAGATATCTCAATTAATATCTTTAAAACCGATTGTACGACACTCTCTGACGTGGTGGACAGATCACCATTGTTTAGTTCAGGGGGCTTCTTTTATTCTTCCGACCTGGACTGTAATTTCAACAGATGCAAGTCTGACAGGTTGGGGAGCTGTTTGGGGGTCTCTGACAGCACAAGGGGTTTGGGAATCTCAGGAGGTGAGATTACCAATCAATATTTTGGAACTCCGTGCAATTTTCAGAGCTCTTCAGTCATGGCCTCTTCTAAAGAGAGAATCATTCATTTGTTTTCAGACAGACAATGTCACAACTGTGGCATACATCAATCATCAAGGAGGGACTCACAGTCCTCTGGCTATGAAAGAAGTATCTCGAATACTGGTATGGGCGGAATCCAGCTCCTGTCTAATTTCTGCGGTTCATATCCCAGGTATAGACAATTGGGAAGCGGATTATCTCAGTCGCCAAACGTTACATCCGGGCGAATGGTCTCTTCACCCAGAGGTATTTCTTCAGATTGTTCAAATGTGGGGACTTCCAGAAATAGATCCTGTGGCTTCTCATCTAAACAAGAAACTTCCCAGGTATCTGTCCAGATCCAGGGATCCTCAGGCGGAAGCAGTGGATGCATTGTCACTTCCTTGGAAGTATCATCCTGCCTATCTCTTTCCGCCTCTAGTTCTTCTTCCAAGAGTAATCTCCAAGATTCTGAAGGAATGCTCGTTTGTTCTGCTGGTGGCTCCAGCATGGCCTCACAGGTTTTGGTATGCGGGTCTTGTCCGGATGGCCTCTTGCCAACCGTGGACTCTTCCGTTGAGACCAGACCTTCTGTCGCAAGGTCCTTTTTTCCATCAGGATCTCAAATCCTTAAATTTAAAGGTATGGAGATTGGATAAAGGTTTGCCTGCAAGTTCCTTGAAAGGACAAATCTCTGCTCTTTCTGTTCTTTTTCACAGAAAGATTGCTAATCTTCCTGATATTCATTGTTTTGTACATGCTTTGGTTCGTATAAAACCTGTCATTAAGTCAATTTCTCCTCCTTGGAGTTTGAATTTGGTTCTGGGGGCTCTTCAAGCTCCTCCGTTTGAACCTATGCATTCATTGGACATTAAATTACTTTCTTGGAAAGTTTTGTTTCTTTTGGCCATCTCTTCTGCTAGAAGAGTTTCTGAATTATCTGCTCTTTCTTGTGAGTCTCCTTTTCTGATTTTTCATCAGGATAAGGCGGTGTTGCGAACTTCTTTTAAATTTTTACCTAAGGTTGTGAATTCTAACAACATTAGTAGAGAAATTGTGGTTCCTTCATTATGTCCTAATCCTAAGAATTCTAAGGAAAAATCATTGCATTCTTTGGATGTAGTTAGAGCTTTGAAATATTATGTTGAAGCTACTAAGAATTTCCGAAAGACTTCTAGTCTATTTGTTATCTTTTCCGGTTCTAGGAAAGGTCAGAAGGCCTCTGCCATTTCTTTGTCATCTTGGTTAAAATCTTTAATTCATCATGCCTATGTCGAGTCGGGTAAAACTCCGCCTCAAAGGATTACAGCTCATTCTACTAGGTCAGTTTCTACTTACTGGGCGTTTAGGAATGAAGCTTCGGTTGATCAGATTTGCAAAGCAGCAACTTGGTCTTCTTTGCATACTTTTACTAAATTCTACCATTTTGATGTGTTTTCTTCTTCTGAAGCAGTTTTTCAGTTTGATTCTTCTGCTTATATTTTCAATTTAAACTTTATTTTGGGTGTGGATTATTTTCAGCGGAATTGGCTGTCTTTATTTTATCCCTCCCTCTCTAGTGACTCTTGCATGGAAGATCCACATCTTGGGTAGTCATTATCCCATACGTCACATTATCCCATTACATGAAAGAAAACATAATTTATGTAAGAACTTACCTGATAAATTCATTTCTTTCATATTAGCAAGAGTCCATGAGGCCCACCCTTTTTTGTGGTGGTTATGATTTTTTTGTATAAAGCACAATTATTCCAATTCCTTATTTTTTTTATGCTTTCGCACTTTTTTCTTATCACCCCACTTCTTGGCTATGCGTTAAACTGATTTGTGGATGTGGTGAGGGGTGTATTTATAGGCATTTTGCGGTTTGGGAAACTTTGCCCCTCCTGGTAGGAATGTATATCCCATACGTCACTATCTCATGGACTCTTGCTAATATGAAAGAAATGAATTTATCAGGTAAGTTCTTACATAAATTATGTTTTTTCCTAAAAAGCGTGATAGCTCAGTTTTAAGAACAGAGGATGAGCAATCAGAAGTTTTGGATAATTTATCTGTTGTACCCTCACAACCCTCTGACGAGGCGGTGAGGGATGTACTGTCTGAGAAATTTGTGACGCAGGTAAAATTTCTCAGCGGGCAGAATCAGATTTCTTAGCGTTTAAATTTAGCTGGAACACCTCCGCGTACTGCTTAAGGAGGTTTTAGCTACGCTGGATCATTGTGACCCTATGGTGGTCTCTGAAAAATTGTGTAAAATGGACAAGTTTTTAGAAGTCTCTGTATACACTGATGCGTTTCCGATCCCTAAGAGGGTGGCAGAAATTGTGACTAGGGAGTGGGAGAGACCAGGCGTACCTTTTGTACCCCCCCCCCTATCTTTAAGAAAATGTTCCCCATAACTGACCCCAGGCGGGACGCGTGGCAGGCGGTCCCTAAGGTAGAGGGAGCAGTTTCAACATTAGCTAAGCTCACAACTATACCAATAGAAGACAGTTGTGTTTTCAAAGATCCTATGGATAACAAATTAGAAGGGTTACTAAAGAAAATATTTGTTCAACAAGGTATCCTTCTTCAACCAATTGCCTGCATTATTCCTGTAACTACTGCAGCGGCTTTTTGGTTGAGGCGCTGGAGGAGTCGCTCCAGAGGGAGACTTCATATGACGAAGTCTTGGATAGAATTCATGCTCTAAAGCTGGTTAATTCTTTCATTACAGATGCCGCTTTACAATTAACTAAATTAGCGGCGAAAAATTCTGGTTTTGCCACTGTGGCGTGAAGAGCGCTCTGGCTCAAATCATGGTCGACTGACGTGTCGTCCATTACAAAATTACTTAATATTCCTTTCAAGGGAAGACGCTATTCGGGCCAGAGTTGAAAGAAATTATTTCAGATATCACTGGCAGAAAGGGCCATGCACTTCCACAAGATAGACCTTTTAAAACTTAAAACAAGGCTAATTTGCGCTCCTTTTGCAACTTCAGGAGCGGACGTGCTTCAACCTCTGCAACTGCAAAGCAAGAGGGTAACGTTTCCCAGCCCAAAGCTACATGAAAGCCTTTGCAGGGCTGGAACAAGGGTAAACAGGCCAAGAATCCTGCTGCTGCTACCAAGACAGCATGAAAGGGTAGCCCCCGCTCCGGGACCGGATCTAGTAGGGGGCAGACTTTCTCTCTTTGCTCAGGCTTGGGAAAGAGATGTTCCAGATCCCTGGGCATTAGAAATTGTTGCTCAAGAATATCTTCTAGAATTCAAAGACTCTCCCCCAAGGGGAAGGTTCCACATTTCTCAAAGAAAAAGGCGTTCTTACGCTGTGTAGAAGATCTTCTAAGATGGGAGTGATACACCCAGTTCCAACTGCAGAGCAAGGACTGGGTTTTTACTCAAACCTGTTTGTAGTTCCCAAAAAGGAAGGAACTTTCAGGCCAATCCTGGATTTAAAAATTCTAAACAAATTCCTCAGAGTTCCATCATTAAAAATGGAAACCATTCGGACAATCTTACTATTGATCCAGGAAGATCAATATATGACTACCGTGGATTTAAAGGATGCGTACCTACATATTCCTATCCACAAAGATCACCATCAGTTCCTAAGGTTCGCCTTTCTGGACAAGAATTTTCACAAAGGTGCTAGGGTCCATTCTAGCGGTACTAAGACCGCGGGGCATTGCAGTAGCACCTTATCTGGACGACATACTAATTCAGGCGTCGTCTTCTCAAAGAGCCAAGGCTCATACAGAAATAGTTCTGGCCTTTCTAAGGTCTCAAGGGTGGAAGGTGAACATTGAAAAAAGTTCTCTGTCCCCGCTCACAAGGGTTCCCTTCCTGGGAACGCTAATAGACTCGGTAGAAATGAAAATATTTCTGACGGAGGTCAGGAAGTTAAAACTTTTAAATACTTGCCGAGTTCTTCATTCTGTTCCTCGGCCTTCTGTGGCTCAGTGCGTGGAGGTAATCGGGTTAATGTTTGCGGCAATGGACGTTGTTCCCTTTGCCAGAATTCATCTCAGACCACTGCAGATGTGCATGCTCAAACTGTGGAATGGGGATTATGCAGATTGTCTCCTTAGATACAAATGGACCAGAAAACCAGAGGTTATCTTCTCTGGTGGTTGTCTCAGGATCACCTGTTTCAGGGAATGTGCTTCCGCAGACCAGAGTGGATCATTGTCACGACCGATTCCAGTCTGTTAGGCTGGGGTGCGGTCTGGGACTCCCTGAACGCTCAGGGCCTATGGTCTCGGGAAGAGTCTCTTCTACCGATAAACATTTGGAACTGAGAGCGATATTCAACATGCTCCAGGCATGGCCTCAACTAGCGGAGGCCAGGTTCATCAGGTTTCAGTCGGACAACATCACGACTGTAGCGTACATCAATCATCAGGGAGGAACAAAGAGTTCCCTAGCGATAAAGGAAGTATCCAAGATCATCAAATGGGCGGAGGATCACTCATGCCATCTATCTGCAATTCACATCCCAGGAATAGACAACTGGGAGGCGGATTTTCTGAGTCGTCAGACTTTTCACCCGGGGGAGTGGGAACTCCTTCCGGAGGTTTTTGCTCAGCTTACCCAGCTATGGGGTATTCCAGAGTTGGATCTGATGGCGTCCCGTCAGAACTCCAAACTTTCTCTTTTCGGATCCAGGTCCAGGGACCCCAAGGCGGCATTGATAGATGCTCTAGTAGCGCCTTGGTCCTTCAATCTGGCTTATGTTTTTTCCACTGTTTCCCCTTCTCCCTCGTCTGGTAGCCAGAATCAAACAGGAGAAGGCTTCGGTAATTTTGATAGCGCCTGCGTGGCCACGCAGGACTTGGTATACAGACCTAGTGGACATTTCATCTGTTCCACCATGGACACTGCCATCGAGGCAGGATCTTCTAATTCAAGGTCCATTCAAGCAACCAAATCTAGTTCTCTGTAACTGATTGCTTGGAGATTGAACGCTTAATTCTATCTAAGCGTGGGTTCTCTGGATCAGTTATAGATACTTTGATCCAGGCTAGAAAGCCTGTCACCAGGAAAATTTACCATAAGATATGGCGGAAATATCTTTGTTGGTGTGAATCCAAGGGTTACTCGTGGAGTAAGATCATGATTCCTAGGATTTTGTCTTTTCTCCAAGAAGGATTGGAGAAAGGATTGTCGGCTAGTTCCTTAAAGGGACAGAAATCTGCTCTGTCTATTCTGTTACACAGGAGTTATAGGCTTTAGTCAGAATCAAGCCTGTCTATAAACCTGTGGCTCCTCCATGGAGTCTAAATTTAGTTCTTTCAGTCCTTCAAGGGGTTCCGTTTGAACCTTTACATTCCATAGATATTAAGTGATTATCTTGGAAAGTTTTGTTTTTGGTAACTATTTCTTCTGCTCGAATTGTCTGCTTTGCAGTGTAATTCACCCTATCTGGTGTTTCATGCAGATAAGGTTGTTTTCCGAAAGTGGTTTCTAATAAGAATATTAACCAGGAAATCATTGTTTCTTCTCTGTGTCCTAATTCAGTTTCTAAGAAGGAACGGCTGTTACACAATCTTGATGTGGTTCGTGCTTTAAAATTCTATTTAAAAGCAACTAAAGATTTCAGACACACGTCATCCTTGTTTGTTGTCTATTCTGGTAAGAGGAGAGGTCAAAAAGCTATCACTTCCTCTTTCCTTTTGGCTGAAAAGCATTATCCGATTGATTTATGAGACTGCTGGACAGCAGCCTCCTGAACGAATTACAGCTCTTTCCACCAGAGCTGTGGCTTCCACATAGGCTTTCAAGAATGAGGCTTCTGTTGAACAGATTTGTAAAGCAGCGACTTGGTCTTCACTGCATACTTTTGCCAAATTTTACAAATTCAATACTTTTGCTTCTTCGGAGGCTATTTTTTTGGGAGAAAGGTTTTGCAAGTAGTGGTGCCTTCCGTTTAGGTTACCTGACTTGTTTCCTCCCTTCATCCGTGTCCTAAAGCTTTGGTATTGGTTCCCACAAGTAAGGATGAATCAGTGGACTGGATACACCAATGTAAGAGAAAACAGAATTTATGCTTACCTGATAAATTTCTTTCTATTACGGTGTATCCAGTCCACGGCCCACCCTGGCAATTAAGTCAGGTTCAAATTTATTTTTTGTATAACTACAGTCACCACTGCACACTATGGTTCTCCTTTTTCTCCTAACCGTCGGTCAAATGACTGGGGGGGCGGAGCCTGAGGGGAGCTATATGGACAGCTCTGCTGTGTGCTCTCTTTGCCACTTCCTGTAGGGATTGAGAATATCCCACAAGTAAGGATGAATCTGTGGACTGGATACACCGTAAGAGAAAGAAATTTATCAGGTAAGCATAAATTCTGTTTTTTCTAAGTTGACATTATAAGGGCATTATATGACACACTGGGAGAGGCAAAAAAAAAAACCGGTTGTTGGAGTTTTTTATTTTTGCAGATAACCAGTATGACTTGTTGGGATGTGTTTGGGGTGTTTATTGTTCCACTTAGCTTGTGTGTAAAACCGCTTCACCATGCGGTTGTTTTTGGGCCTACTCCCGCATCGGCCATAATGTACGGGGCTTATTTTCACACGCTCAGATGCGCACTTCCTTCTGACTAAGAAGCAGCAAGCAGTAACTCCGGTTGCTCCTGGACAGTGTATCTCTGGTCCGGAGTGTTGGCAAGTCATTTCAAAGTACCCTGGGGGCAGGGGGTATTTTGTGTGTAAACTGACATTTTTCTGATCTAAGTTACTTTAGAGTCTTATTTCTCCCCTTAATATTGGGGTGCAGTAATTTTTGGATAAACCAGCAAGTTTAAGTACATTTTTGAGACAAATTAATGTTATTTAAGCAGTTTTGGAAAAATTGTTCACGCGCAGTACACGTTTTTAAAAAATTTATTTAAAGCAATAAATAAAGTGTTTAAACGACTTCTGTGGTTTTTACTAGTCTGTTCAACATGTCTGACATTGAGGAATCTCATTGTTCTATGTGTTTAGAAGCTATTGTGGAACCCCCTCTTACATTGTGTACCTCTTGTACTGAAAGGGCCTTACATGGTAAAGACCATATTTTAGGTCAAGAAAGTGTGTCTAAGGATGATTCTCAGTCTGAAGAGAATCAGGATATGCCATCCAATTCTCCCCAAGTGTCACAACCTTTAACGCCCACACAAGCGACGCCAAGTACCTTTAGTGCGTCTAATTCCTTTACTCTGCAGGAGATGGCTGCAGTTATGTCAACTACCCTTACAAAGGTATTATCTAAATTACCAGTGTTACAGGGTAAATACAGTAGGTCAGGTATTAATGTGAATTCTGAATCCTCTGATGCTTTATTAGCTATTTCCGATGTACCCTCACAGTGTTCTGAGTTGGGGGTCAGGGAATTGCTCTCTGAGAGAGAGCTTTCAGACTCAGGGAATGTGTTACTCTAGATGATTGTGACCCTATTGTGATACCACCAGAGAAATTGTGTAAGATGGACAAATATCTAGAGGTGCCTTCTTACACTGATGTTTCTCTTGTTAAGTGTATCCAGTCCACGGATCATCCATTACTTGTGGGATATTCTCCTTCCCAACAGGAAGTTGCAAGAGGATCACCCACAGCAGAGCTGCTATATAGCTCCTCCCCTCACTGCCATATCCAGTCATTCTCTTGCAACTCTCAACTAAGATGGATGTCGTAAGAGGACTGTGGTGTTTTATGCTTAGTTTATTTCTTCAATCAAAAGTTTGTTATTTTTAAATGGTACCGTAGTGTAAAACTTATTGGGGCCTAGTTTTTTTCCACATGGCTGGCTTGAATTTTGCCTAGAAACAGTTCCCTGAGGCTTTCCACTGTTGTAATATGAGTGGGAGGGGCCTATTTTAGCGCTTTTTTGCGCAGCAAAAATTACAGACACAGACATCCTTCTTCTTTCTGCATGATCCAGGACTTCTCTGAAGGGCTCAAAAGGCTTCAAAAGTCGTATTGAGGGAGGTAAAAAGCCACAGTAGAGCTGTGGCAGTTGTTGTGACTATTTGAAAAAACGTTTTTGTCATTTGGTATTCCGTTTTTGGTATTAAGGGGTTAATCATCCATTTGCAAGTGGGTGCAATGCTCTGCTAACTTATTACATACACTGTAAAAATTTCGTTAGTGTAACTGCCTTTTTTCACTGTTATTTCAAATTTGGACAAAATTTGTGTTTCTTAAAGGCGCAGTAACGTTTTTTATATTGCTTGTAAACTTGTTTTAAAGTGTTTTCCAAGCTTGCTAGTCTCATTGCTAGTCTGTTTAAACATGTCTGACACAGAGGAACCTACTTGTTCATTATGTTTGAAAGCCATGGTGGAGCCCCATAGGAGAATGTGTACTAAATGTATTGATTTCACCTTAAACAGTAAAGATCAGTCTTTATCTATAAAAGACTTATCACCAGAGGGTTCTGTCGAGGGGGAAGTTATGCCGACTAACTCTCCCCACGTGTCAGACCCTTCACCTCCCGCTCAGGGGACGCACGCTAGTATGGCGCCAATTACATCAGGGACGCCCATAGCGATTACCTTGCAGGACATGGCTGCAATCATGAATAATACCCTGTCAGAGGTATTATCTAGATTGCCTGAATTAAGAGGCAAGCGCGATAGCTCTGGGGTTAGGAGAGATACAGAGCACGCAAATGCTGTAAGAGCCATGTCTGATACTTCGTCACAGTATGCAGAACATGAGGACGGAGAGCTTCAGTCTGTGGGTGACATCTCTGACTCGGGGAAACCTGATTCAGAGATTTCTCATTTTAAATTTAAGCTTGAGAACCTCCGTGTATTGCTTGGGGAGGTATTAGCTGCTCTGAATGACTGTAACACAGTTGTAATTCCAGAGAAATTGTGTAGGCTGGATAGATACTATGCGGTGCCGGTGTGTACTGATGTTTTTCCTATACCTAAAAGGCTTACAGAAATTATTAGCAAGGAGTGGGATAGACCCGGTGTGCCCTTTTCCCCACCTCCTATATTTAGAAAAATGTTTCCAATAGACGCCACTACACGGGACTTATGGCAGACGGTCCCTAAGGTGGAGGGAGCAGTTTCTACTTCAGCAAAGCGTACCACTATCCTGGTTGAGGACAGCTGTGCTTTTTCAGATCCAATGGATAAAAAAATGGAGGGTTACCTTAAGAAAATGTTTATTCAACAAGATTTTATTTTACAGCCCCTTGCATGCATTGCGCCTGTCACTGCTGCGGCGGCATTCTGGTTTGAGGCCCTGGAAGAGGCCATCCATACAGCTTCATTGAATGAAATTATTGACAAGCTTAGAACGCTTAAGCTAGCTAACTCATTTGTTTCTGATGCCATTGTTCATTTGACTAAACTAACGGCTAAGAATTCCGGATTCGCCATCCAGACGCGTAGGGCGCTATGGCTTAAATCCTGGTCAGCTGACGTGACTTCAAAGTCTAAATTACTCAACATTCCTTTCAAGGGGCAGACCTTATTCGGGCCTGGCTTGAAGGAAATTATTGCTGACATTACTGGAGGAAAGGGTCAAACAGTCTAATTTTCGTGCCTTTTGAAATTTCAAGGCAGGAGCAGCATCAACTTCCTCCGCTTCAAAACAAGAGGGAACTGTTGCTTATTCCAGACAGGCCTGGAAACCTAACCAGTCCTGGAACAAGGGCAAGCAGGCCAGAAAGCCTGCTGCTGCCCCCAAGACAGCATGAAGGAAAGGCCCCCTATCCGGAAAAGGATCTAGTAGGGGGCAGACTTTCTCTCTTCGCCCAGGCGTGGGCAAGAGATGTTCAGGATCCCTGGGCATTGGAGATCATATCTCAGGGATATCTTCTGGACTTCAAAGCTTCTCCTCCACAAGGGAGATTTCATCTTTCAAGGTTATCAGCAAACCAGATAAAGAAAGAGGCATTCCTAAGCTGTGTGCAAGACCTCCTAGTAATGGGAGTGATCCATCCAGTTCCGCGGACGGAACAAGGACAGGGGTTTTATTCAAATCTGTTTGTGGTTCCCAAGAAAGATGGGAACCTTCAGACCAATCTTGGATCTAAAGATCTTAAACAAATTCCTCAGAGTTCCATCATTCAAAATGGAAACTATTCGGACCATCCTACCCATGATCCAAGAGGGTCAGTACATGACCACAGTGGACTTAAAGGATGCCTACCTTCACATACCGATTCACAAAGATCATCATCGGTTCCTAAGGTTTGCCTTTCTAGACAGGCATTACCAATTTGTAGCTCTTCCCTTCGGGTTGGCCACTGCCCCGAGAATTTTTACAAAGGTTCTGGGCTCACTTCTGGCGGTTCTAAGACCACGAGGCATAGCGGTGGCTCCGTATCTAGACGACATCCTGATACAGGCGTCAAGCTTTCAAATTGCCAAGTCTCATACAGAGATAGTTCTGGCATTTCTGAGGTCGCATGGGTGGAAAGTGAACGTGGAAAAGAGTTCTCTGTCACCACTCACAAGAGTCTCCTTCCTAGGGACTCTGATAGATTCTGTAGAGATGAAAATTTACCTGACGGAGTCCAGGTTATCAAAACTTCTAAATGCTTGCCGTGTCCTTCATTCCATTCCACGCCGTCAGTGGCTCAGTGCATGGAAGTAATCGGCTTAATGGTAGCGGCAATGGACATAGTGCCGTTTGCGCGCCTGCATCTCAGACCGCTGCAATTATGCATGCTAGGTCAGTGGAATGGGGATTACTCAGATTTGTCCCCTCTACTATATCTGGATCAAGAGACCAGAGATTCTCTTCTCTGGTGGCTTTCTCGGGTCCATCTGTCCAAGGGGATGACCTTTCGCAGGCCAGATTGGACGATTGTAACAACAGATGCCAGCCTTCTAGGTTGGGGTGCAGTCTGGAACTCCCTGAAGGCTCAGGGATCGTGGACTCAGGAGGAGAAACTCCTCCCAATAAATATTCTGGAGTTAAGAGCAATATTTAATGCTCTTCTAGCTTGGCCTCAGTTATCAACACTGAGGTTCATCAGATTTCAGTCGGACAACATCACGACTGTGGCTTACATCAACCATCAAGGGGGAACCAGGAGTTCCCTAGCGATGTTAGAAGTCTCAAAGATAATTCGCTGGGCAGAGTCTCACTCTTGCCACCTGTCAGCGATCCACATCCCAGGCGTAGAGAACTGGGAGGCGGATTTTGTAAGTCGTCAGACTTTTCATCCGGGGGAGTGGGAACTCCATCCGGAGGTGTTTGCTCAACTGGTCCATCGTTGGGGCAAACCAGAACTGGATCTCATGGCGTCTCGCCAGAACGCCAAGCTTCCTTGTTACGGATCCAGGTCCAGGGACCCGGGAGCGACGCTGATAGATGCTCTAGCAGCTCCTTGGTTCTTCAACCTGGCTTATGTATTTCCACCGTTTCCTCTGCTCCCTCGACTGATTGCCAAGATCAAGCAGGAGAGAGCATCAGTGATTTTGATAGCGCCTGCGTGGCCGCGCAGGACCTGGTATGCAGACCTAGTGGACATGTCATCTTTTCCACCATGGTCTCTGCCTCTGAGGCAGGTCCTTTCAATCATCCAAATCTAATTTCTCTGAGACTGACTGCATGGAGATTGAACGCTTGATTCTATCAAGGCGTGGCTTCACCGAGTCAGTCATTGATACCTTAATACAGGCACGAAAGCCTGTCACCAGGAAAATCTACCATAAGATATGGCGTAAATATCTTTATTGGTGTGAATCCAAGAATTACTCATGGAGTAAGGTTAGGATTGCTGGGATATTGTCCTTTCTCCAAGAGGGTTTGGACAAAGGATTATCAGCTAGTTCTTTAAAAGGACAGATTTCTGCTCTGTCTATTCTTTTGCACAAGCGTCTGGCAGAGGTTCCAGACGTCCAGGCATTTTGTCAGGCTTTGGTTAGAATTAAGCCTGTGTTTAAAACTGTTGCTCCCCCGTGGAGCTTAAACTTGGTTCTTAAAGTTCTTCAAGGAGTTCCGTTTGAACCCCTTCATTCCATTGATATTAAACTTTTATCTTGGAAAGTTCTGTTTTTGATGGCTATTTCCTCGGCTCGAAGAGTCTCTGAGTTATCTGCCTTACATTGTGATTCTCCTTATCTGATTTTTCATTCAGACAAGGTAGTTCTGCGTACCAAACCTGGGTTTTTACCTAAGGTGGTTTCTAACAGGAATATCAATCAAGAGATTGTTGTTCCATCATTGTGTCCTAATCCTTCTTCAAAGAAGTAACGTCTTTTGCATAATCTGGACGTAGTCCGTGCCTTAAAGTTTTACTTACAGGCAACTGAAGATTTTCGTCAAACATCTGCCCTGTTTGTTGTTTACTCTGGACAGAGGAGAGGTCAAAAAGCTTCGGCAACCTCTCTCTCCTTTTGGCTTCGGAGCATAATACGCTTAGCCTATGAGACTGCTGGACAGCAGCCCCCTGAAAGGATTACAGCTCATTCTACTAGAGCTGTGGCTTCCACCTGGGCCATTAAAAATAAGGCCTCTGTTGAACAGATTTGCAAGGCTGCGACTTGGTCTTCGCTTCACACCTTTTCAAAATTTTACAAATTTGACACTTTTGCTTCTTCGGAGGCTGTTTTTGGGAGAAAGGTTCTACAGGCAGTGGTTCCTTCCGTTTAAGTTCCTGCCTTGTCCCTCCCATCATCCGTGTACTTTAGCTTTGGTGTTGGTATCCCACAAGTAATGGATGATCCGTGGACTGGATACACTTAACAAGAGAAAACATAATTTATGCTTACCTGATAAATTTATTTCTCTTGTAGTGTATCCAGTCCACGGCCCGCCCTGTCCTTTTCAGGCAGGTCTAAATTTTAATTAAACTACAGTCACCACTGCACCCTATAGTTTCTCCTTTCTCGTCTTGTTTCGGTCGAATGACTGGATATGGCAGTGAGGGGAGGAGCTATATAGCAGCTCTGCTGTGGGTGATCCTCTTGCAACTTCCTGTTGGGAAGGAGAATATGCCACAAGTAATGGATGATCCGTGGACTGGATACACCACAAGAGAAATAAATTTATCAGGTAAGCATAAATTGTTTTTTCAACAAAGGATACCAAAAGAACAAAGCAAATTGGATAACAGAAGTAAATTGAAAAGTTTTTACAAATTGCATGCTCTAACTGAATCAGGAAAGAAAATAAATTGTTTTTATGACTTGTAATTATGTTGCCTTTGTATTCTTCCTATTATTAGGAGTGATTTCTACCTTTAAACCTCAGCCTTTATTCAGATATAGTTTGTGATGTGAGTGCAGCTCTCCCAGATTGACCTGTTTCAGGGATTGAGGTTCTTTGCTACTGCTCTTTTTGAGGTACAATCATTTTTAATAAACCTTATTAACCAAAACATATAACTGCAATAACTGCAAACCAAAGACATCTCCCTGCTTGAGTGCCATGTCTCAATTTTTTGCCCATAATATTAATTTTTCTTTCTTTTTAGTCAAGGTTTAGGACTAGGAGTGGATTATCATTTCCTTCTAGCCCTTACAATCAGTTGTAACACTATTGGGAATTCCCACAATTTCTAGACACCAGTGAACAACATACAAAGAAATGCTTTATTTGACAATTAAAGGGACAGTCTACTCCCAGAATTATTATTGTGTTAAAAGATAGATAATCCCTTTATTACCCATTCCCCAGTTTTGCATAACCAACACAGTTATATTAATACACTTTTTACCTCTGAGATTATCTTGTATCTAAATCTCTGCAGACTGTCCCCTTATTTCAGTTCTTTTGACAGACTTGCATTTTAGCCAATCAGTGCTGACTCATAAATAACTTTGGGTGTGAGCCCAATGTTATCTATGTGACACACATGAACTAGCGATGTCTAGCTGCAAAAAACGGTCAAAATGCACTAAGATAAGAGGCGGCCTTTAAGGGCTTATAAATGAGCATATGTGCCTACCTAGGTTTAGCTTTCAAAAAAGAATACCAATAGAATGAAGCAAATGTCATGATAAAAAGTAAATTGGAAAGTTGTTTAAAATTGCATGCACTATGTGGTTAATGAAAGTTTAATTTTGACTAGACTGTCCCTTTAAGAACCTAAATAGCATATTTAACATTGACCCTTGTTGACTTTGAGTGAGATTATTTGTGTATTTATAAAGCAAGTAATTTATTTGGACATTGTTATTATGTGCTGTGTAAAACAAGTTTTTTTATGAAGAGTTATATTATGTATTAGGAATGCAGGCTCTATGACTATGGGCTCGATTTATCAAGCCCCTACGGCTGCAAGTTCTCACAAGAACTTGCTCGCTGTGATCTATCAAGCAGCGGTCACCAGACTGCTGCTTCCCTAAGCTCTTCTCCACCTCTAAGGTGGCGAAATTCAATCTCCTCGGTCGAGTCCGACCGAGGAGATTGACAGCTCCTACCCACGCGTGATTGGCTGTGCGCGGGCAGGGGGCGGGATTTGCACACAAGCGCAAAATTGCGCTCGTGTGCAATGTTGATTACCTGTGGGTAATTTCGGCCCGGCACAGCCGAGCTGAGGCGCACAGGGGTGAGTATACGTGCCCCTGTACGCCTCAGCTTTGATAAATCTAGCCCTATATATGTATGGGGTGAGGGTGCTTGACTCTCTTGCTGTAAATGATTCTTAATGGAGGGGATATTCATCAATAAGAAATAATATTATTTATTGTGTTCCTTCAAGATTTGGAGCTTGTTTTTTGTTTTTATATTCACGCAAATCCCTCATGCATCAAGTCCATGTTGCAGTGAAACTAATAATTTGCAGTTGCACTAACTGTAGGAATGAATGTGTGTATATTATGTGAGTAAAGATAACATTTGGTATGGATTGTTAAACTACCACTGACATTTACTTTGTGTCTAAAAAAACCCTCAGCATAATGTTCTCTAATATGCAAATATTTGTACAGAAAGGAGCTGTAAGATCACCTAAATACTCACATAAATCTCTCTTGAAAGGTTTTTGTAGATCTTTTGAAATAAAGAAAGCAGAGGTTGGTTCTGCTTTGTGATGTCATTTGCTTTGCTCTGTTTCAAATAAAAAGACCCTCAGGACTTCAGTTTAAAGAAATCCAAGATAAAACAAAGGAATTTCCCCAGGAGGCAGAGTTAGGATAGTGGTCTTTTATGGTATATTTTTGTATGAGGAAATTCCTTCATTTAACCTTTTATTTAAAAAAAAATTGATGTGTGTGTGTGTGTATATATTTATATATATTTTTTTTTCTGTAAAAGCTTCAATAAGTGCTCTGTATAAATATCAGTGTATGCCTGACATTCAGGCACCAAAAACAAATCCAGCATAAAAGCTAGTAACCTTTTACCTGAGAAGCTATAATGCACAATCACTTTACACATGCAGATTGATTACTGCAATTGTTTTAATTACATTTGTGCTTTCTACTGGACCAGATATGTCCCTTGGTGATGATCAAATTCTAATGTTCTACCTTGAAGTTGGGTACATTTTGGAAGGTGTTCTTATGTGTTTCTCTAGCTTTTTCTCAGTAAGACATACTTAATATATCTATGTCTGTTTGTGTATGTGTGAGTGTCTAAATGAAATGCCAAAACATAACTTCATGTCACATTTTATGTTCTCACTCAATCTTAAAAAAAAAAAAAAGGAACTTTGAGCTAATCCACCACTCTGTACCCTGGTTGCAAGATTAATTAGAAAAATGACTATAGCCCATTACCCATAGACCACTTAATTTAAAAACAGAAGGTTCAGGTTTTATTTTTGTTTTTGTGGGGGAGTAGAAATCTGAATTTTGCGATGTCTATTAAGAGGGAGATGGAACCATGAATTTCCCTGCTTTGCAACACTTTAGTGAGAACTATGGAAGCAATTCTACTAAAAATAATAATATATATATATATATATATATATATATATATTAAATTAATGTCCTTAATCCTTCGGCTACAGTGCATTGCAATTATGTTTAAGATGATTCAAACCTTGTACTTCATATACATACATACATACATACATGCATATAAATTTGAACCATATGAACTTTAACATAGCAGTAAGGAACTCTTCCTATTAACTATCTGTATTATTGATATGTCCTTTTTTAGTCTTACATTTCTCCAACATAGGTGTGTCCGGTCCACGGCGTCATCCTTACTTGTGGGATATTCTCTTCCCCAACAGGAAATGGCAAAGAGCCCAGCAAAGCTGGTCACATGATCCCTCCTAGGCTCCGCCTTCCCCAGTCATTCTCTTTGCCGTTGTACAGGCAACATCTCCACGGAGATGGCTTAGAGTTTTTTGGTGTTTAAATGTAGTTTTTATTCTTCAATCAAGAGTTTGTTATTTTAAAATAGTGCTGGTATGTACTATTTACTCTGAAACAGAAAAGAGATGAAGATTTCTGTTTGTAAGAGGAAAATGATTTTAGCAACCGTTACTAAAATCGATGGCTGTTTCCACACAGGACTGTTGAGAGGAATTAACTTCAGTTGGGGGAAACAGTGAGCAGACTTTTGCTGCTTGAGGTATGACACATTTCTAACAAGACGTGGTAATGCTGGAAGCTGTCATTTTCCCTATGGGATCCGGTAAGCCATTTTTATTAAATGAGAATAAAGGGCTTCACAAGGGCTTTAAAGACTGGTAGACATTTTTCTGGGCTAAAACGATTGATTTATAAGCATTTTTAATACTTCATAGCTTTGAGGAGTTATTTTATTCTTGGGAATTATGTAAAATAACCGGCAGGCACTGTATTGGACACCTTTTTCACTGGGGGCCTTCTCTAATCATAGGCAGAGCCTCATTTTCGCGCCTCTATTGCGCAGTTGTTTTTGGGAAGCAAGGCATGCAGATGCATGTGTGAGGAGCTCAGATACATAGAAAAAGCTTACTGAAGGCGTCATTTGGTATCGTATTCCCCTTTGGGCTTGGTTGGGACTCAGCAAAGCAGATACCAGGGACTGTATAGGGGTTAAATATAAAAACGGCTCCGGTTCCGTTATTTTAAGAGTTAAAGCTTTCAAATTTGGTGTGCAATACTTTTAAGGCTTTAAGACACTGTGGTGAAATTTTGGTGAATTTTGAACAATTCCTTCATACTTTTTCACATTTTCAGTAATAAAGTGTGTTCAGTTTAAAATTTAAAGTGACAGTAACGGTTTTATTTTAAAACGTTTTTTGTACTTTGTTATCAAGTTTATGCCTGTTTAACATGTCTGAACTATCAGATAGACTATGTTCTGTATGTGAGGAAGCCAAGGTTCCTTCTCATTTAAATAGATGTGATTTATGTGACACAAAATTTAGAGAAAATGATGCCCAAGATGATTCCTCAAGTGAGGGGAGTAAGCATGGTACTGCATAATCCCCTCCTTCGTCTACGCCAGTCTTGCCCACACAGGAGGCCCCTAGTACATCTAGTGCGCCAATACTCCTTACTATGCAACAATTAACGACTGTAATGGATAATTCTATCAAAAACATTTTAGCCAAAATGCCCACTTATCAGCGAAAGCGCGACTGCTCTGTTTTAGAAAATACTGAAGAGCATGAGGACGCTGATGATAATGGTTCTGAAATGCCCCTACACCAGTCTGAGGGGGCCAGGGAGGTTTTGTCTGAGGGAGAAATTTCAGATTCAGGGAAAATTTCTCAACAAGCTGAACCTGATGTGATTACATTCAAATTTAAATTGGAACATCTCCGCGCTCTGCTTAAGGAGGTGTTATCTACTCTGGATGATTGTGAGAATTTGGTCATTCCAGAGAAATTATGTAAGATGGACAAGTTCCTAGAGGTCCCGGGGCCCCCCGAAGCTTTTCCTATACCCAAGCGGGTGGCGGACATTGTAAACAAAGAATGGGAAAGGCCCGGCATACCTTTCGTCCCTCCCCCTATATTTAAGAAATTGTTTCCTATGGTCGACCCCAGAAAGGACTTATGGCAGACAGTCCCCAAGGTCGAGGGGGCGGTTTCTACTCTAAACAAACGCACTACTATCCCTATAGAAGATAGTTGTGCTTTCAAAGATCCTATGGATAAAAAATTAGAGGGTTTGCTTAAAAAGATGTTTGTTCAGCAAGGTTACCTTCTACAACCAATTTCATGCATTGTTCCTGTCACTACAGCAGCGTGTTTCTGGTTCGATGAACTAGAAAAGTCGCTCAATAAAGATTCTTCTTATGAGGAGATTATGGACAGAATTCATGCTCTCAAATTGGCTAACTCTTTTACTTTAGATGCCACTTTGCAATTGGCTAGATTAGCGGCGAAAAATTCAGGGTTTGCTATTGTGGCGCGCAGAGCGCTTTGGCTAAAATCTTGGTCAGCGGATGCGTCTTCCAAGAACAAATTGCTTAACATACCTTTCAAGGGGAAAACGCTGTTTGGCCCTGACTTGAAAGAGATTATTTCTGATATCACTGGGGGTAAGGGCCACGCCCTTCCTCAGGATAGGTCTTTCAAGGCTAAAAATAAACCAAATTTCTCCAACATAGGTGTGTCCGGTCCACGGCGTCATCCTTACTTGTGGGATATTCTCTTCCCCAACAGGAAATGGCAAAGAGCCCAGCAAAGCTGGTCACATGATCCCTCCTAGGCTCCGCCTTCCCCAGTCATTCTCTTTGCCGTTGTACAGGCAAAATCTCCACGGAGATGGCTTAGAGTTTTTTGGTGTTTAACTGTAGTTTTTATTATTCAATCAAGAGTTTGTTATTTTAAAATAGTGCTGGTATGTACTATTTACTCGGAGACAGAAAGGTGATGAAGATTTCTGTTTGTAAGAGGAAAATGATTTTAGCACCGTTACTAAAATCGATGGCTGTTTCCACACAGGACTGTTAAGAGGAATTAACTTCAGTTGGGGGAAACAGTGAGCAGACTTTTGCTGCTTGAGGTATGACACATTTCTAACAAGACGATGTAATGCTGGAAGCTGTCATTTTCCCTATGGGATCCGGTAAGCCATTTTTATTACATAAGAAAAAAAAGGGCTTCACAAGGGCTTTTAAGACTGTAGACATTTTCTGGGCTAAAACGATTAATATATAAACATATTTTATACTTCATAGCTTTGAGGAATTATTTTATTCTTGGGAATTATGTAAAATAACCGGCAGGCACTGTATTGGACACCTTATCCTCTAGGGGCTTTCCCTAATCATAGGCAGAGCCTCATTTTCGCGCCTCTATTGCGCACTTGTTTTTAGGAAGCATGACATGCAGATGCATGTGTGAGGAGCTCTGATACACAGAAAAGACTTTCTGAAGGCGTCATTTGGTATCGTATTCCCCTTTGGGCTTGGTTGGGTCTCAGCAAAGCAGATACCAGGGACTGTAAAGGGGTTAAATATAAAAACGGCTCCGGTTCCGTTATTTTAAGAGTTAAAGCTTTCAAATTTGGTGTGCAATACTTTTAAGGCTTTAAGACACTGTGGTGAAATTTTGGTGAATTTTGAACAATTCCTTCATACTTTTTCACATTTGCAGTAATAAAGTGTGTTCAGTTTAAAATTTAAAGTGACAGTAACGGTTTTATTTTAAAACGTTTTTTGTACTTTGTTATCAAGTTTATGCCTGTTTAACATGTCTGAACTACCAGATAGACTGTGTTCTGTATGTGGGGAAGCCAAGGTTCCTTCTCATTTAAATAGATGTGATTTATGTGACACAAAATTTAGAGAAAATAATGCCCAAGATGATTCCTCAAGTGAGGGGAGTAAGCATGGTACTGCATCATCCCCTCCTTCGTCTACACCAGTCTTGCCCACACAGGAGGCCCCTAGTACATCTAGTGCGCCAATACTCCTTACTATGCAACAATTAACGGCTGTAATGGATAATTCTATCAAAAACATTTTAGCCAAAATGCCCACTTATCAGCGAAAGCGCGACTGCTCTGTTTTAGAAAATACTGAAGAGCATGAGGACGCTGATGATATTGGTTCTGAAGTGCCCCTACACCAGTCTGAGTGGGCCAGGGAGGTTTTGTCTGAGGGAGAAATTTCAGATTCAGGGAAAATTTCTCAACAAGCTGAACCTGATGTGATTACATTTAAATTTAAATTGGAACATCTCCGCGCCCTGCTTAAGGAGGTGTTATCTACTCTGGATGATTGTGAGAATTTGGTCATTCCAGAGAAATTATGTAAAATGGACAAGTTCCTAGAGGTCCCGGGGCCCCCCGAAGCTTTTCCTATACCCAAGCGGGTGGCGGACATTGTAAATAAAGAATGGGAAAGGCCCGGCATACCTTTCGTCCCTCCCCCTATATTTAAGAAATTGTTTCCTATGGTCGACCCCAGAAAGGACTTATGGCAGACAGTCCCCAAGGTCGAGGGGGCGGTTTCTACTCTAAACAAACGCACCACTATACCCATAGAAGATAGTTGTGCTTTCAAAGATCCTATGGATAAAAAATTAGAGGGTTTGCTTAAAAAGATGTTTGTTCAGCAAGGTTACCTTCTACAACCAATTTCATGCATTGTTCCTGTCACTACAGCAGCGTGTTTCTGGTTCGATGAACTAGAAAAGGCGCTCAATAAAGATTCTTCTTATGAGGAGATTTTGGACAGAATTCATGCTCTCAAATTGGCTAACTCTTTCACCCTAGACGCCACTTTGCAATTGGCTAGATTAGCGGCGAAAAATTCTGGGTTTGCTATTGTGGCGCGCAGAGCACTTTGGCTAAAATCTTGGTCAGCGGATGCGTCTTCCAAGAACAAATTGCTTAACATTCCTTTCAAGGGGAAAACGCTGTTTGGCCCTGACTTGAAAGAGATTATTTCTGATATCACTGGGGGCAAGGGCCACGCCCTTCCTCAGGATAGGTCTTTCAAGGCCAAAAATAAACCTAATTTTCGTCCCTTTCGCAGAAACGGACCAGCCCCAAGTGCTACGTCCTCTAAGCAAGAGGGTAATACTTCTCAAGCCAAGCCAGCCTGGAGGCCAATGCAAGGCTGGAACAAAGGAAAGCAGGCCAAGAAACCTGCCACTGCTACCAAGACAGCATGAGATGTTGGCCCCCGATCCGGGACCGGATCTGGTGGGGGGCAAACTCTCTCTCTTCGCTCAGGCTTGGGCAAGAGACGTTCTGGATCCTTGGGCGCTAGAAATAGTCTCCCAAGGTTATCTTCTGGAATTCAAGGGGCTTCCCCCAAGGGGGAGGTTCCACAGGTCTCAATTGTCTTCAGACCACAAAAAAAAAAACAGGCATTCTTACATTGTGTAGAAGACCTGTTAAAAATGGGAGTGATTCATCCTGTTCCATTAGGAGAACAAGGGATGGGGTTCTACTCCAATCTGTTCGTAGTTCCCAAAAAAGAGGGAACATTCAGACCAATCTTAGATCTCAAGATCCTAAACAAGTTTCTCAAGGTTCCATCGTTCAAAATGGAAACCATTCGAACAATTCTTCCTTCCATCCAGGAAGGTCAATTCATGACCACGGTGGATTTAAAGGATGCGTATCTACATATTCCTATCCACAAGGAACATCATCGGTTCCTAAGGTTCGCATTCCTGGACAAGCATTACCAGTTTGTGGCACTTCCGTTCGGATTAGCCACTGCTCCAAGAATTTTCACAAAGGTACTAGGGTCCCTTCTAGCGGTGCTAAGACCAAGGGGCATTGCAGTAGTACCTTACTTGGACGACATTCTGATTCAAGCGTCGTCCCTTCCACAAGCAAAGGCTCACACGGACATTGTCCTGGCCTTTCTCAGATCTCACGGGTGGAAAGTGAACGTAGAAAAAAGTTCTCTATCTCCGTCAACAAGGGTTCCCTTCTTGGGAACAATAATAGACTCCTTACAAATGAGGATTTTTCTGACAGAGGCCAGAAAATCAAAACTTCTAAACTCTTGTCAAGTACTTCATTCTGTTCCTCTTCCTTCCATAGCGCAGTGCATGGAAGTAATAGGTTTGATGGTAGCGGCAATGGACATAGTTCCTTTTGCGCGAATTCATCTAAGACCATTACAACTGTGCATGCTAAGTCAGTGGAATGGGGATTATACAGACTTGTCTCCGACGATACAAGTAGATCAGAGGACCAGAGATTCACTCCGTTGGTGGCTGTCCCTGGACAACCTGTCACAGGGGATGAGCTTCCGCAGACCAGAGTGGGTCATTGTCACGACCGACGCCAGTCTGGTGGGCTGGGGCGCGGTCTGGGGACCCCTGAAAGCTCAGGGTCTTTGGTCTCGGGAAGAATCTCTTCTCCCGATAAATATTCTGGAACTGAGAGCGATATTCAATGCTCTCAAGGCTTGGCCTCAGCTAGCAAAGGCCAAATTCATACGGTTTCAATCAGACAACATGACGACTGTTGCGTACATCAACCATCAGGGGGGAACAAGGAGTTCCCTGGCGATGGAAGAAGTGACCAAAATCATTCAATGGGCGGAGACTCACTCCTGCCACTTGTCTGCAATCCACATCCCAGGAGTGGAAAATTGGGAAGCGGATTTTCTGAGTCGTCAGACATTTCATCCGGGGGAGTGGGAACTCCATCCGGAAATCTTTGCCCAAATTACTCAGTTGTGGGGCATTCCAGACATGGATCTGATGGCCTCTCGTCAGAACTTCAAGGTTCCTTGCTACGGGTCCAGATCCAGGGATCCCATGGCGACTCTAGTAGATGCACTAGTAGCACCTTGGACCTTCAAACTAGCTTATGTATTCCCGCCGTTTCCTCTCATCCCCAGGCTGGTAGCCAGGATCAATCAGGAGAGGGCATCGGTGATCTTGATAGCTCCTGCGTGGCCACGCAGGACTTGGTATGCAGACCTGGTGAATATGTCATCGGCTCCACCATGGAAGCTACCTTTGAGACGGGACCTTCTTGTTCAAGGTCCGTTCGAACATCCGAATCTGGTCTCACTCCAACTGACTGCCTGGAGATTGAACGCTTGATCTTATCAAAGCGAGGGTTCTCAGATTCTGTCATTGATACTCTTGTTCAGGCCAGAAAGCCTGTAACTAGAAAAATCTACCACAAAATATGGAAAAAATATATCTGTTGGTGTGAATCTAAAGGATTCCCTTGGGACAAGATAAAAATTCCTAAGATTCTATCCTTTCTTCAAGAAGGTTTGGAGAAAGGATTATCTGCAAGTTCCTTGAAGGGACAGATTTCTGCCTTATCTGTGTTACTTCACAAGAAGCTGGCAGCTGTGCCAGATGTTCAAGCCTTTGTTCAGGCTCTGGTTAGAATCAAGCCTGTTTACAAACCTTTGACTCCTCCTTGGAGTCTCAATTTAGTTCTTTCAGTTCTTCAGGGGGTTCCGTTTGAACCCTTACATTCCGTTGATATTAAGTTATTATCTTGGAAAGTTTTGTTTTTGGTTGCAATTTCTTCTGCTAGAAGAGTTTCAGAATTATCTGCTCTGCAGTGTTCTCCCCCTTATCTGGTGTTCCATGCAGATAAGGTGGTTTTGCGTACTAAACCTGGTTTTCTTCCGAAAGTTGTTTCTAACAAAAACATTAACCAGGAGATAGTCGTGCCTTCTTTGTGTCCGAATCCAGTTTCAAAGAAGGAACGTTTGTTGCACAATTTGGATGTAGTTCGTGCTTTAAAATTCTATTTAGATGCTACAAAGGATTTTAGACAAACTTCTTCCTTGTTTGTTGTTTATTCTGGTAAAAGGAGAGGTCAAAAAGCAACTTCTACCTCTCTCTCCTTTTGGCTTAAAAGCATCATCAGATTGGCTTACGAGACTGCCGGACGGCAGCCTCCTGAAAGAATCACAGCTCATTCCACTAGGGCTGTGGCTTCCACATGGGCCTTCAAGAACGAGGCTTCTGTTGATCAGATATGTAAGGCAGCGACTTGGTCTTCACTGCACACTTTTACTAAATTTTACAAATTTGATACATTTGCTTCGTCTGAGGCTATTTTTGGGAGAAAGGTTTTGCAAGCCGTGGTGCCTTCCGTCTAGGTGACCTGATTTGCTCCCTCCCTTCATCCGTGTCCTAAAGCTTTGGTATTGGTTCCCACAAGTAAGGATGACGCCGTGGACCGGACACACCTATGTTGGAGAAAACAGAATTTATGTTTACCTGATAAATTACTTTCTCCAACGGTGTGTCCGGTCCACGGCCCGCCCTGGTTTTTTAATCAGGTCCGATAATTTATTTTCTTTAACTACAGTCACCACGGTATCATATGATTTCTCCTATGCAAATATTCCTCCTTTACGTCGGTCGAATGACTGGGGAAGGCGGAGCCTAGGAGGGATCATGTGACCAGCTTTGCTGGGCTCTTTGCCATTTCCTGTTGGGGAAGAGAATATCCCACAAGTAAGGATGACGCCGTGGACCGGACACACCGTTGGAGAAAGTAATTTATCAGGTAAACATAAATTCTGTTTTTCGTCCCTTTCGCAGAAACGGACCAGCCCCAAGTGCTACATCCTCTAAGCAAGAGGGTAACACTTCTCAAACCAAGCCAGCCTGGAGGCCAATGCAAGGCTGGAACAAAGGTAAGCAGGCCAAGAAACCTGCCACTGCTACCAAGACAGCATGAGATGTTGGCCCCCGATCCGGGACCGGATCTGGTGGGGGGCAGACTTTCTCTCTTCGCTCAGGCTTGGGCAAGAGATGTTCCGGATCCTTGGGCGCTAGAAATAGTCTCCCAAGGTTATCTTCTGGAATTCAAGGAGCTTCCCCCAAGGGGGAGGTTCCACAGGTCTCAATTGTCTTCAGACCACATAAAAAGACAGGCATTCTTACATTGTGTAGAAGACCTGTTAAAAATGGGAGTGATTCATCCTGTTCCATTAGGAGAACAAGGGATGGGATTCTACTCCAATCTGTTCATAGTTCCCAAAAAAGAGGGAACATTCAGACCAATCTTAGATCTCAAGATCCTAAACAAGTTTCTCAAGGTTCCATCGTTCAAAATGGAAACCATTCGGACAATTCTTCCTTCCATCCAGGAAGGTCAATTCATGACCACGGTGGATTTAAAGGATGCGTATCTACATATTCCTATCCACAAGGAACATCATCGGTTCCTAAGGTTCGCCTTTCTGGACAAGCATTACCAGTTTGTGGCACTTCCATTCGGATTAGCCACTGCTCCAAGAATTTTCACAAAGGTACTAGGGTCCCTTCTAGCGGTGCTACGACCAAGGGGCATTGCAGTAGTACCTTACTTGGACGACATACTGATTCAAGCGTCGTCCCTACAACAAGCAAAGGCTCATACGGACATTGTCCTGGCCTTTCTCAGATCTCACGGGTGGAAAGTGAACGTAGAAAAAAGTTCTCTTTCTCCGTCAACAAGAGTTCCCTTCTTGGGAACAATAATAGACTCCTTAGAAATGAGGATTTTTCTGACAGAAGCCAGAAAATCAAAACGTCTAAGCTCTTGTCAAGTACTTCATTCTGTTCTTCTTCCTTCCATAGCACAGTGCATGGAAGTAATAGGTTTGATGGTCGCGGCAATGGACATAGTTCCTTTTGCGCGAATTCATCTGAGACCATTACAACTGTGCATGCTCAGTCAGTGGAATGGGGATTATACAGACTTGTCTCCGACGATACAAGTAGATCAGAGGACCAGAGATTCACTCCGTTGGTGGCTAACCCTGGACAACCTGTCACAGGGGATGAGCTTCCGCAGACCAGAGTGGGTCATTGTCACGACCGACGCCAGTCTGGTAGGCTGGGGCGCGGTCTGGGAACCCCTGAAAGCTCAGGGTCTTTGGTCTCGGGAAGAATCTCTTCTCCCGATAAACATTCTGGAACTGAGAGCGATATTCAATGCTCTCAAGGCTTGGCCTCAGCTAGCAAAGGCCAAATTTGTACGGTTTCAATCAGACAACATGACGACTGTTGCGTATATCAACCATCAGGGGGGAACAAGGAGTTCCCTGGCGATGGAAGAAGTGACCAAAATCATTCAATGGGCGGAGACTCACTCCTGCCACTTTTCTGAGTCGTCAGACATTTCATCCGGGGGAGTGGGAACTCCATCCGGAAATCTTTGCCCAAATAACTCAATTGTGGGGCATTCCAGACATGGATCTGATGGCCTCTCGTCAGAACTTCAAGGTTCCTTGCTACGGGTCCAGATCCAGGGATCCCAAGGCGACTCTAGTAGATGCACTAGTAGCACCTTGGACCTTCAACCTAGCGTATGTATTCCCACCGTTTCCTCTCATCCCCAGGCTGGTAGCCAGGATCAATCAGGAGAGGGCATCGGTGATCTTGATAGCTCCTGCGTGGCCACGCAGGACTTGGTATGCAGACCTGGTGAATATGTCATCGGCTCCACCATGGAAGCTACCTTTGAGACAGGACCTTCTTGTTCAAGGTCCGTTCGAACATCCGAATCTGGTTTCACTCCAACTGACTGCTTGGAGATTGAACGCTTGATTTTATCAAAGCGAGGGTTCTCCGATTCTGTCATTGATACTCTTGTTCAGGCCAGGAAGCCTGTAACTAGAAAAATCTACCATAAAATATGGAAAAAATATATCTGTTGGTGTGAATCTAAAGGATTACCATGGAACAAGATAAAAATTCCTAAGATTCTATCCTTTCTTCAAGAAGGTTTGGAGAAAGGATTATCTGCAAGTTCTTTGAAGGGACAGATTTCTGCTTTATCTGTTTTACTTCACAAAAAGCTGGCGGCTGTGCCAGATGTTCAGGCTTTTGTTCAGGCTCTGGTTAGAATCAAGCCTGTTTACAAACCTTTGACTCCCCCTTGGAGTCTCAATTTAGTTCTTTCAGTTCTTCAGGGGGTTCCGTTTGAGCCCCTACATTCCGTTGATATCAAGTTATTATCTTGGAAAGTTTTGTTTTTGGTTGCAATTTCTTCTGCTAGAAGAGTTTCAGAGTTATCTGCTCTGCAGTGTTCTCCTCCTTATCTGGTGTTCCATGCAGATAAGGTGATTTTGCGTACTAAACCTGGTTTTCTTCCGAAAGTTGTTTCTAACAAAAACATTAACCAGGAGATAGTCGTGCCTTCTTTGTGTCCGAATCCAGTTTCAAAGAAGGAACGTTTGTTGCACAATTTGGATGTAGTGCGTGCTCTAAAATTCTATTTAGATGCTACAAAGGATTTCAGACAAACTTCTTCCTTGTTTGTTGTTTATTCTGGTAAAAGGAGAGGTCAAAAAGCAACTTCTACCTCTCTATCTTTTTGGCTTAAAAGCATCATCAGATTGGCTTATGAGACTGCCGGACGGCAGCCTCCTGAAAGAATCACAGCTCATTCCACTAGGGCCGTGGCTTCCACATGGGCCTTTAAGAACGAGGCTTCTGTTGATCAGATATGTAAGGCAGCGACTTGGTCTTCACTGCACACTTTTACCAAATTTTACAAATTTGATACTTTTGCTTCTTCTGAGGCTATTTTTGGGAGAAAGGTTTTGCAAACCGTGGTGCCTTCCATCTAGGTGACCTGATTTGCTCCCTCCCATCATCCGTGTCCTAAAGCTTTGGTATTGGTTCCCACAAGTAAGGATGACGCCGTGGACCGGACACACCTATGTTGGAGAAAACAGAATTTATGTTTACCTGATAAATTACTTTCTCCAACGGTGTGTCCGGTCCACTGCCCGCCCTGGTTTTTTTAATCAGGTCTGATGATTTATTTTCTTTAACTACAGTCACCACGGTATCATATGATTTCTCCTATGCAAATATTCCTCCTTTACATCGGTCGAATGACTGGGGAAGGCGGAGCCTAGGAGGGATCATGTGACCAGCTTTGCTGGGCTCTTTGCCATTTCCTGTTGGGGAAGAGAATATCCCACAAGTAAGGATGACGTCGTGGACCGGACACACCGTTGGAGAAAGTAATTTATCAGGTAAACATAAATTCTGTTTTTAAAATGAAATCACACATAGATGTTGAAAGTCTTTTATAGACACAGGTTAAATGTGTTGCAAGGGAACGCCCAGCTTTATTGTTGTGACAACATCAGTGTGAACGATGATGCAGTGTCATCCTTTCTTTTACGTGTGGTTTGCAGAGGAAAACCCTGTTTTTTTCTTAGACCGATCTGATAGCAGTTTTGTTTTTAACACTGTTCTCAGACACATCTGATAGCAGTTTTGTTTTTGTTAGTGGAAAAATGATGAGGGCTTGTATAGAAAGTATGCTAAGATTGTGTAATTGTGTGCGTGGCTTATAGAGTTCTGAGTTCAAGTAAATTTAACCACTTAGAAGCAAGATATCCTAAAAACAGGTAAATAAAATGGCAAGAAAAATATTAATTTCAGAATTTTCACACATGAGAAAAATCAAGAAAGTTGTTAATTTATTTCTTAATGTGACAGTAAAATAAAAAATACATGTTTATTCTTTATACAGAACATTCAATTTCAAACAGCTTTACAGTTAATAAACTGAGGTAGGCTCCTAGGACCTCAGGAGCATGCACGTGTATCTAGCACTCTGTGGCAGTAGTGCATGCAAAAATGTTTATGGCAATGTTATACAGTGTTGCACACACTGCTCCCATAGAGTGTTTAAAACACATGCATGCTTCTAAGGTCCTATGAGCCTACCTATGTGTGTTCTTTAACAAAGGATACCAAGATAACAAAGCAAATTGGAAAGTTGTTTAAGACAAAAACTTGTCAAAGGGATATGAAATAATACACCTTTCTTTCATGTAATTGGTAAGAGTCCATGAGCTAGTGACGTATGGGATATACAATCCTACCAGGAGGGACAAAGTTTCCCAAACCTCAAAATGCCTATAATTACACCCCTCACCACACTCACATTTCAGTTTTACAAACTTTGTCTCCTATGGAAGTGGTGGAGTAAGTTTGTGCTTGATGTTTATGATTTCTTCTATGATAAGCGCTGCTAAGCATTCTGAAGCCCAGTTCCTCTCAGAGTACTGTGTTTGTCAGAGGGATGTATCGCCTATTTATTTTTATGGTTTCTCTCGCAGGAAATCTTTTCAAGGGTTCTCTGTTATCGGTCGTAGGGATTCATCTCCTACTTCCCTTTCTCTTGTAAGGTGTATCCAGTCCACGGATCATCCATTACTTGTGGGATATTCTCCTTCCCAACAGGAAGCTGCAAGAGGATCACCCACAGCAGAGCTGTCTATATAGCTCCTCCCCTAACTTTTAACCGCCAGTCATTCTGTTGCAGCTCTCGACAAGGGAAGTAGCTTGTTATTTTAAATGGTACCGGAGTTGTACTGTTTTTACCTCAGGCAGAAATTAGAAGAAGTGTTTTGCCTGAGGTTTTTGATGATCTTAGCAGGTTGTAACTAAGATCCACTGCTGTTCTCACACATAACTGAAGAGTATGTGAAAAACTTCAGCTGGGGGAACGGCCTGCAGAATTAACTGCCTTGAGGTATGTTCAGTATATTTTTTTCTACAGAGATAATAAGAAGTCTAGAAAATGCTGACAGTGCCTGATATATTTGAGGTAAGCCTGATTGCAGTGATTTAATAACGACTGGCATCATGCTTGCAGTAAAGGGTAATTTTCATGTTAATTGTTATAAGGAACGTTTTTTACTAAGGGTGATAAATCTTTCTTTGGGGCCTAGTTTTTCCACATGGCTGTTATTTGACTCCTAGGAGTAGTTTTTTAGGCCCTCTGACTTTCAGTGCATGGTGGGAGGGGCCTATTTTCGCGCTCTAATTGCGCAGTAACTTTTACACTCTGAGACATCCAGCTTCCCTGAAGGAGTCCCCTGACATATTGGACCTCTGTAAAGGGTTTTTGTGCCTACAAAAGTCGTTTTATGGGAAGGTAGGAGCCACAGTAGAGCTGTGACTGTTATAACGGTTTTACCGTTTTTTGAACCTGAGGGGGTTAATCATCCATTTGCAAGTGGGTGCAATGCTATTTCTCTTGTTAAGTGTAGTCAGTCCACGGGTCATCCATTACTTATGGGATTATATCTCCTTCCCAACAGGAAGTTGCAAGAGGATCACCCAAGCAGAGTTGCTATATAGCTCCTCCCCTCACATGTCATACCCAGTCATTCTCTTGCAACTCAACATAGATAGGTCATTGTGAGAGGTCTGTGGTGTTTTTTAAACTTAGTTTATGTCTTCAATCAAAAGTTTGTTATTTTAAATGGCACCGGAGTGTGCTGTTTGTTCTCAGGCAGTATTAGAAGAAGAATCTGCCTGCGTTTTCTATGATCTTAGCAGAAGTAACTAAGATCCACTGGCTGTTTCTCACACATTCTGAGGAGTGAGGTAACTTCAGATAGGGGAATAGCATGCGGGGCCCCCCTGCAAACGAGGTATGTGCAGTAAATTATTTTTCTAAGGAATGGAATTTACTAGAAAATACTGCTGTTACCAATGTAATGTAAGTACAGCCTTGAATGCAGTGGTAGCGACTGGTATTAGGCTGATGAGTGTAGGTGCACTGAAGTATTTTTCTAGGGAATGGAATTTGTCTAAGAAAATACTGTTAATGCTGAAGTAATGTTTGAGCCTTAACTGCAGTAAAAGCGACTGGTAGCAGGCTTATTAATAACACTTCATAATCTTTTAATGTTCAAAACGTTTACTGGCATGTTAATCGTTTTTTGTGAGGTACTTGGTGATAAAACTTATTGGGGCATGATTTTTCCACATGGCTAACGTTTATTTCTGCATAGAAACAGTTAACTGAGATTTCCCACTGTTGTAATATGAGTGGGAGGGGCCTATTTTAGCTCTTTTTTGCGTAGTAAAAATTCAGTCACAGTTTTCCTACTTCATCCTCCATGATCCAGGACGTCCCTAGAGAGCTCAGGGGTCTTCAAAATTCATTTTGAGGGAGGTAATCAGTCACAGCAGACCTGTGACAGTGTGTTTGACTGTGATAAAAACATTATTTGTTAAATTGATATCCGTTTTTGGGTATTAAGGGGTTAATCATCCATTTGCTGGTGGGTGCAATCCTTTGCTAATTTAATACATTTACTGTGAAATTTTGGTTGCTATAACTGATTTGGTTCATTGTTATTTCAACTGTGACAGCTTTTTGTGCTTCTTAAAGGCGCAGTAGCGTTTTTTATATTGCTTGTAAATTTATTGAAAGTATTTTCCAAGCTTGCTAGTCTCATTGCTAGTCTATTTAAACATGTCTGACACAGATGAATCTGCTTGTTCACTATGTTTGAAGGCCAATGTGGAGCCCCATAGAAATTTGTGTACTAAATGCATTTATGTCACTTTAAATAAAAGTCAATCTTTACATGTAAAGAAATTATCACCAGACAACGAGGGGGAAGTTATGCCGACTAACTCTCCTCACGTGTCAGTACCTTCGCCTCCCGCTCAGGAGGTGCGTGATATTGTGGCGCCAAGTACATCAGAGAGGCCCATACAAATCACTTTGCAAGACATGGCTACTGTTATGACCGAGGTATTATCTAAATTGCCAGAATTAAGAGGCAAGCGCGATTGCTCGGGGTTAAGGACAGAGCGCGCTGATGATGGGAGAGCCATGTCTGATACTGCGTCACAATTTGCAGAACATGAGGACGGAGAGCTTCATTCTGTGGGTGACGGATCTGATCCAGGGAGACTGGATTCAGAGATTTCTAATTTTAAATTTAAGCTTGAAAACCTCTGCGTACTGCTAGGGGAGGTATTAGCAGCTCTGAATGATTGTAACACGGTTGCAATTCCAGAGAAATTATGTAGGCTGGATAGATACTATGCGGTACCGGTGTGTACTGACGTTTTTCCTATACCTAAAAGGCTTACAGAGATTATTAGCAAGGAGTGGGATAGGCCCGGTGTGCCCTTTTCCCCCCCTCCTATATTTAGGAAAATGTTTCCAATAGACGCCACCACACGGGACTTATGGCAGACGGTCCCTAAGGTGGAGGGAGCAGTTTCTACTTTGGCTAAGCGTACTACTATCCCGGTGGAGGATAGTTGTGCTTTTTCAGATCCAATGGATAAAAAATTAGGTTACCTTAAGAAAATGTTTGTTCAACAAGGTTTTATCTTACAGCCCCTTGCATGCATTGCGCCTGTCACTGCTGCTGCGGCATTCTGGTTTGAGTCTCTGGAAGAGGCCATTCGCACAGCTCCATTGGATGAGATTATGAACAAGCTTAAAGCACTTAAGCTAGCTAACGCATTTGTTTCTGATGCTGTTGTACATTTAACCAAATTAACGGATAAGAACTCTGGTTTCGCCAGCTGACGTGACTTCTAAATCTAAATTGCTTAATATTCCTTTCAAAGGGCAGACCTTGTTCGGGCCCGGCTTGAAAGAAATTATTGCTGACATTACTGGGGTAAAGGTCATACTCTTCCTCAGGACAAGGCCAAATCTAAGGCCAAACAGTCTAATTTTCGTGCCTTTCGTAACTTCAAGGCAGGAGCAGCATCAACTTCCTCCGCTCCAAAACAGGAAGGAACTGTTGCTCGTTACAGACAGGGCTGGAAAGCTAACCAGTCCTGGAACAAGGGCAAGCAGGCCAGAAAACCTGCTTCTGCCCCTAAGACAGCATGAAGAGAGGGCCCCCTATCCGGAAACGGATCTAGTGGGGGGCAGACTATCTCTCTTCGCCCAGGCTTGGGCAAGAGATGTCCAGGATCCCTAGGCGTTGGAGATCATATCTCAGGGATACCTTCTGGACTTCAAAGCTTCTCCTCCACAAGGGAGATTTCATCTTTCAAGGTTATCAGCAAACCAAGTAAAGAAAGAGGCGTTTCTACGCTGTGTACAAGACCTCTTATTAATGGGGGTGATCCACCCAGTTCCGCGGACGGAACAAGGGCAAGGATTTTACTCAAATCTGTTTGAGGTCCCCAAGAAAGAGGGAACCTTCAGACCAATCTTGGACCTAAAGATCTTAAACAAATTCCTAAGAGTTCCATCATTCAAAATGGAAACTATTCGAACCATCCTACCCATGATCCAAGAGGGTCAATACATGACCACAGTGGACTTAAAGGATGCCTACCTTCACATACCTATTCACAAAGATCATTATCGGTACCTAAGATTTGCCTTTCTAGACAGGCATTACCAGTTTGTAGCTCTTCCCTTCGGGTTAGCTACGGCCCCGAGAATCTTTACAATGGTTCTGGGCACTCTTCTGGCGGTACTAAGACCGCGAGGCATAGCGGTGGCTCCGTACCTAGACGACATTCTGATACAAGCGTCAAGTTTTCAAATTGCCAAGTCTCACATAGAGATAGTTCTGGCGTTTCTGAGGTCGCATGGGTGGAAGGTGAACGTGGAAAAGAGTTCTCTATTACCACTCACAAGGGTTCCCTTCCTAGGGACTCTTATAGATTCTATAGAGATGAAAATGTACCTGACGGAGTCCAGGTTATTAAAGCTTCAAAATACTTGCCGTGCCCTTCATTCCATTCCACACCCGTCAGTAGCTCAGTGCATGGAAGTAATCGGCTTAATGGTTGCGGCAATGGACATAGTACCATTTGCGCACCTGCATCTCAGACCACTATAATTGTGCATGCTCAGTCAGTGGAATGGGGATTACTCAGATTTGTCCCCTCTACTAAATCTGGATCAAGAGACCAGAGATTCTCTTCTATGGTGGCTTTCTCGGCCCCATCTGTCCAAGGGGATGACCTTTCGCAGGCCAGATTGGACGATTGTAACAACAGATGCCAGCCTTCTAGGTTGGGGCGCAGTCTGGAATTCCCTGAAGGCTCAGGGATCGTGGACTCAAGAGGAGAAACTCCTCCCAATAAATATTCTGGAGTTAAGAGCAATATTCTATGCTCTTCTAGCTTGGCCTCAGTTAGCAACTCTGAGGTTCATCAGATTTCAGTCGGACAACATCACGACTGTGGCTTACATCAACCATCAAGGGGGAACCAGGAGTTCCCTAGCGATGTTGGAAGTCTCAAAGATAATTCGCTGGGCAGAGTCTCACTCTTGCCACCTGTCAGCGATCTACATCCCAGGCGTGGAGAACTGGGAGGCGGATTTTCTAAGTCGCCAGACTTTTCATCCGGGGGAGTGGGAACTTCATCCGGAGGTCTTCGCTCAACTGATTCATCGTTGGGGCAAACCAGATCTGGATCTCATGGCGTCTTGCCAGAACGCCAAGCTTCCTTGTTACGGATCCAGATCCAGGGACCCGGGAGCGGCTCTGATAGATGCTCTGACAGCCCCTTGGGTCTTCAACATGGCTTATGTGTTTCCACCATTCCCGATGCTGCCTCGACTGATTGCCAAGATCAAACAGGAGAGAACATCGGTGATTTTGGTAGCGCCTGCGTGGCCACGCAGGACCTGGTATGCAGACCTAGTGGACATGTCGTCCTGTCCACCATGGTCTCTGCCTCTGAGGCAGGACCTTCTAATTCAGGGTCCTTTCAACCATCCAAATCTAATTTCTCTGAGACTGACTGCATGGAGATTGAACGCTTGATTCTTTCAAAGCGTGGCTTCTCCGAGTCGGTTATTGATACTTTAATACAGGCTCGGAAACCTGTTACCAGAAAAATTTACCATAAGATATGGCGTAAATATTTATATTGGTGCGAATCCAAGAGTTACTCATGGAGTAAGGTTAGGATTCCTAGGATATTGTCTTTTCTACAAGAGGGTTTAGAAAAGGGCTTATCTGCTAGTTCGTTAAAGGGACAGATTTAGGCTCTGTCTATTCTTCTACACAAACGTCTGGCAGAAGTTCCAGATGTTCAGGCTTTTTGTCAGGCTTTGGCTAGGATTAAGCCTGTGTTTAAGACTGTTGCTCCGCAGTGGAGCTTAAACTTAGTTCTTAGCGTTTTGCAAGGTGTTCCATTTGAACCCCTTCATTCCATTGATATCAAGCTGTTATCTTGGAAAGTTCTGTTTTTGATGGCTATTTCCTCGGCTCGAAGAGTCTCTGAGTTATCTGCCTTACATTGTGATTCTCCTTATCTGATTTTTCATTCAGACAAGGTAGTTTTGCGTACTAAACCTGGGTTCTTACCTAAGGTAGTTTCTAACAGGAATATCAATCAAGAGATTGTTGTTCCATCTTTGTGTCCTAATCCTTCTTCAAAGAAGGAACGACTTTTGCATAATCTGGATGTAGTCCGTGCCCTGAAATTCTATTTGCAAGCAACTAAGGATTTTCGTCAAACTTCTTCTCTGTTTGTCGTTTACTCTGGACAGAGGAGAGGTCAAAAAGCTTCGGCTACCTCTCTCTCCTTTTGGCTTCGTAGCATCATACGTTTAGCCTATGAGACTGCTGGACAGCAGCCTCCTGAAAGAATTACAGCTCATTCCACTAGAGCTGTGGCTTCCACCTGGGCCTTTAAGAATGAGGCCTCTGTTGAACAGATTTGCAAGGCTGCAACTTGGTTTTCACTTCACACTTTTTTGAAATTTTACAAATTTGACACTTTTGCTTCTTCTGAGGCTATTTTTGGGAGAAAGGTTCTTCAGGCAGTGGTTCCTTCCGTTTAAAGTTCCTGCCTTGTCCCTCCCATCATCCGTGTACTTTTTGCTTTGGTATTGGTATCCCATAAGTAATGGATGACCCGTGGACTGACTACACTTAACAAGAGAAAACATAATTTATGCTTACCTGATAAATTTATTTCTCTTGTAGTGTAGTCAGTCCACGGCCCGCCCTGTCTTTAAGGCAGGTTTAAATTTTAATTAAACTCCAGTCACCACTGCACCCTATGGTTTCTCCTTTCTCGTCTTGTTTCGGTCGAATGACTGGATATGACATGTGAGAGGGGGAGCTATATAGCAACTCTGCTTGGGTGATCCTCTTGCAACTTCCTGTTGGGAAGGAGATATAATCCCATAAGTAATGGATGACCCGTGGACTGACTACACTACAAGAGAAATAAATTTATCAGATAAGCATAAATTATGTTTTTAGTCTAGTACATACACTGTTAAAATTTCATAGTTAACTGCTTTTTTCACTGTTTTGCAGTTTTTGTGTTTGTTTTTTTCCCTTAAAGGCACAGTACCGTTTTTTATATTCTGCTTTCTCTTGCAAGGTGTATCCAGTCCACGGATTCATCCTTACTTGTGGGATATTCTCATTCCCTACAGGAAGTGGCAAAGAGAGCACACAGCAGAGCTGTCCATATAGCTCCCCCTCTGGCTCCACCCCCCAGTCATTCTCTTTGCCGCTCTAACAAGTAGCATCTCCACGGGAGGGTAAAGTGAATGTGGTGTTAGATTTGTAGTTTTTATATCTTCAATCAAAAGTTTGTTATTTTTAAATAGTACCGGTTTGTGCTATTTACTCTCTGGTAGAAATATGATGAAGAATTCTGCTGAGAGGAAAATGATTTTAGCATGTTGTAACTAAAATCCATTGCTGTTCCCACACAGGACTGAGGAGTACCAGAAAACTTCAGTTGGGGGGAACAGTTTGCAGGCTTAACTGCTTTGAGGTATTTTTCAGTCATCTTTTTTCTAGTCAAGACAAGATAATGCTAGAAGACTGACAAGATTCCCCATGTGGGAAGGGTAAGCCATGTTCTGAAACTTAGTATAGAACTAGAGGCTTATTTAAGTGGGCTCAATAGACTGGTTATCACTTTAACAGGGCAATCGATTATTTTGTTTAGAAAAATACTCTTTATTGACACTTTTAAGCACTTTTGAGGTGTTTATTGGGGTTTTATTCCACATGGCATTATCTTTAGTCACCTAAATTGGGTTCTGAAGGCCCACAGCTGTGGAGTGGGAGGGGCCTAATTTCGCGCCTCAGTTGCACAGTTTATTCTGACAAGATTTCCCTGCATGCTGCTTCACGTGGGTCCAGAGACTGCTTGAGGACTTCAGGAGGCTTGATTTTCGCAAATTCAATCCTTAAGGGAAGGTAGGGCCACAGCAGGCTGCTGTGGCAAGGTGCTGTAGTTTATTAACCGGTTGTTTGCTTTAGGCGGCTCCAGTTTGGGCATTAAAGGGTTAATCAGGCTGAAACTTGCTGTGCAATCATATCGAAGCATTAGGCACATACTGTAAAAATTTTATTATCTTAAAGGCACAGTACCATTTATTGCAAATTGTATTTTTTATTGCATAAAGTGTTTTTACAAGCCTGCTTGTGTATAATACCAATCTGTTAAACATGTCTGACACTAAGGAAAAGCCTTGTTCTATGTGTTCAGAAGCCATGGTGGAACCCCCACTCAAAATGTGTCCCAAGTGCACTAATGTGTCTATACACTTTAAAGATCATATTGTGTCACTTAAAAATATAGCCCTAGATGATTCTTTGACTGAAGGTGTCATCACCAGTTACGCCCGCTCAAGCGATACCTAGTACCTCTAGTGCATTAGCACCTATTACATTGCAACAACTGGCGGCAGTCATGGATAATTCCCTTGCGGCCTTTCTATCCAAACTGCCAGTTTTCCCTAAAAAGCGCAATAGCTCTGTTTTGAGAACAGATGAGGAGCAGTCGGAAGTTTTGGGAGGCTTAACTGATGTACCCTCACAACACTCTGAAGTAGGGGTGAGGGATGTTATAACGTCTGAGGGAGAAATTTCTGATTCAGGAAAAGTTTCTCAGCGGGCAGAATCAGATTCACTAGCATTTAAATTTAAATTGGAACACCTCCGCGTACTGCTTAGGGAGGTCTTATCAACTCTGGATGATTGTGACCCTATGGTGGTCCCAGAGAAATTGTGTAAAATGGACAAATATCTAGAAGTCCCTGTATACACTGATGTTTTTCCGATCCCTAAGAGGGTGGCGGATATTGTTGCTAGGGAGTGGGAAAGACCAGGTGTACCCTTTGTTCCCCCACCTATCTTTAAGAAAATGTTCCCCATAACTGATCCCAGGTGGGACGAGTGGCAGACGGTCCCTATGGTAGAGGGGGCTGTTTCAACACTAGCCAAGCGCACAACCATACCAATTGAAGACAGTTGTGCTTTTAAAGATCCTATGGATAAAAAATTAGAAGGTTTACTAAAGAAAATATTTGTTCAACAAGGTTTCCTTCTCCAACCTATTGCCTGCATTATTCCTGTAACTACTGCAGCGGCTTTCTGGTTTGAGGCGCTGGAGGAGTCGCTCCAGACGGAGACCTCATATGACGAAATTATGGATAGAATTAAGGCTCTAAAGCTGGCTAATTCTTTTATCACAGATGCCGCTTTGCAATTAGCCAAGTTAGCGGCGAAAAATTCTGGTTTTGCCATCATGGCGCGCAGAGCGCTTTGGCTTAAATCATGGTCGGCCGACGTGTCGTCTAAAACAAAATTACTGAATATTCCTTTCAAGGGAAAGACCCTTTTCGGGCCCGAGTTGAAAGAGATTATTTTGGATATCACTGGGGGAAAGGGCCATGCCCTCCCTCAAGATAGGCCTTTTAAGGCTAAAAACAAGGCTAATTTTCGTTCCTTTCGCAACTTCAGGAGCGGTCCTGCTTCAGCCTCTGCTACCGCAAAGCAAGAGGATAACACTTCACAGCCCAAGGCAACCTGGAAGCCTTTGCAGGGCTGGAACAAGGGTAAACAGGCCAAGAAGCCTGCAGCTGCTACTAAGACAGCATGAAGGGGTAGCCCCCGATCCGGGACCGGATCTGGTAGGGGGCAGACTCTCTCTCTTTGCTCAGGCTTGGGCAAGAGATGTTCCCGATCCCTGGGCATTAGAGATAGTTGCTCAGGGATATCAAGGACTATACTCCAAGGGGAAGGTTCCACATTTCTCGTCTGTCTACAGACCAGACAAAGAAAGAGGCGTTCTTACGCTGTGTAGAAGATCTAATCAAGATGGGAGTGATATATCCAGTTCCAATTACAGAACAAGGATTGGGTTTTTACTCAAACCTGTTTGTGGTTCCCAAAAAGGACTTTCAGACCAATCCTGGATCTAAAAATTCTAAACAAATTCCTCAGAGTTCCATCTTTCAAGATGGAAACCATTCGGACAAACTTACCGATGATCCAGGAAGGTCAATATATGACTACCATGGATCTAAAGGATGCATACCTTCATATTCCTATCCACAAAGATCACCATCAGTTCCTAAGGTTCGCTTTTCTGGACAAACATTACCAGTTCGTGGCCCTTCCCTTCGGGTTGGCCACCGCTCCCAGAATTTTCACAAAGGTGCTAGGGTCCCTTCTAGCGGTACTGAGACCGCAGGGCATTGCAGTAGCACCCTATCTGGACGATATCTTAATACAGGCGTCGTCTTTTCCCAGAGCCAAGGCTCATACAGATATTGTTCTGGCCTTTCTAAGGTCTCATGGGTGGAAGGTGAACACCGAAAAAAGTTCTCTGTCCCCGCTCACAAGGGTTCCCTTCCTGGGAACATTAATAGACTCGGTAGAAATGAAAATATTTCTGACGTAGGTCAGAAGGTCAAAGCTTCTAAGTACTTGCCGAGTTCTTCATTCCATTCCTCGGCCTTCTGTAGCTCAGTGCATGGAGGTAATCGGATTAATGGTAGCAGCAATGGACATAGTCCCTTTTGCTCGAATTCATCTCAGGCCACTGCAATTGTGCATGCTCAAACAGTGGAATGGAGACTATGCAGATTTGTCTCCTCAAATCCAACTGGACCAGAAAACCAGAGATTCTCTTCTCTGGTGGTTGTCTCAGGATCACCTGTCACAGGGAATGTGCTTCCGCAGACCGGAGTGGATCATTGTAACGACCGACGCCAGTCTGTTAGGCTGAGGCGCGGTCCGGGGCTCCCTGAAAGCTCAGGGCCTTTGGTCTCGGGAAGAGTCTCTTCTCCCGATAAACATTTTGGAACTGAGAGCGATATTCAACACGCTCCAGGCATGGCCTCAGCTAGCGGCGGCCAAGTTCATCAGATTTCAGTCGGACAACATCACGACTGTAGCATACAAAATCATCAGCGATGAAGGAAGTAACCAAGATAATCAGGTGGGCGGAGGATCACTCTAGCCATCTATCTGCAATTCACATCCCAGGAGTAGACAACTGGGAAGCGGATTTCCTAAGTCGCCAGACCTTTCACCCGGGGGAGTGGGAACTGCACCCGGAGGTATTTGCTCAGCTGACTCAGCTATGGGGCATTCCAGAGTTGGATCTGATGGCGTCCCGTCAGAACACCAAACTTCCTCTTTACGGTGCCAGGTCCAGGGACCCCAAGGCGGCATTGATAGATGCTCTAGTAGTGCCTTGGTCCTTCAATCTGGCCTATGTCTTTCCACCGTTTCCCCTTCTCCCTCGGCTGGTAGCCAGAATCAAACTGGAGAAGGCCTCGGTAATTCTGATAGCGCCTGCGTGGCCACGCAGGACTTGGTATGCAGACCTAGTGAACATGTCATCTGTCCCACCATGGACACTGCCAATGCGGCAGGATCTTCTAATACAGGGTCCATTCAAGCATCCAAATCTAGTTTCTCTGCAACTGACTGCTTGGAGATTGAACGTTTAATTCTATCCAAGCGTGGGTTCTCTGAATCAGTCATAGATACTCTGATCCAAGCTAGAAAACCTGTCACCAGGAAAATTTACCATAAGATATGGCGGAAATATCTTTGTTGGTGTGAATCCAAGGGTTACTCGTGGAGTAAGATTAGGATTCCAAGGATATTGTCTTTTCTCCAAGAAGGATTGGAGAAAGGTTTATCAGCTAGTTCCTTAAAGGGGCAGATATCCGCTTTGTCTATCCTTTTACACAAGCGTCTGGCAGAAGTACCAGATGTTCAAGCGTTTACACAGGCGTTAGTCAGAATCAAGCCTGTCTATAAACCTGTGGCTCCTCCATGGAGTCTAAATTTAGTTCTTTCAGTTGTTCAAGGGGTTCCGTTTGAACCTTTACATTCCATAGATATTAAGTTGTTATTTTGGTAAGTTTTGTTTTTGGTAGCTATATCTTCTGCTCGAAGAGTTTCAGAATTGTCTGCTTTGCAGTGTAATTCACCCTATCTGGTGTTCCATGCAGATAAGGTAGTTTTGCGTACCAAACCTGTTTTTCTTCCTAAAGTTGTTTCTAATAAGAACATTAACCAGGAAATCATTGTTCCTTCTCTGTGTCCTAATTCAGCTTCTAAGAAGGAACAGCTTTTATACAATCTTGATGTGGTTCGTGCTTTGAAATTCTATTTACAAGCAACTAAGGATTTCAGACAAACATCATCTTTGTTTGTTGTCTATTCTGGTAAGAGGAAAGGTCAAAAAGCGACGGCTACCTCTCTTTCCTTCTGGTTGAAAAGCATCATCCGATTGGCTTATGAGACTGCTGCGCAGCAGCCTCCTGAACGAATTACAGCTCATTTCACCAGAGCTGTTGCATCCACTTGGGCCTTCAAGAATGAGGCTTCTGTTGAACAGATTTGTAAGGCAGTGACTTGGTCTTCACTGCATACTTTTGCCAAATTTTACAAATTCGATACTTTTGCTTCTTCGGAGGCTATTTTTGGGAGAAAGGTTTTGCAAGCAGTGGTGCCTTCCGTTTTGGTTACCTGTCTTGTTCCCTCCCTTCATCCGTGTCCTAAAGCTTTGGTATTGGTATCCAACAAGTAAGGATGAATCCGTGGACTGGATACACCTTGCAAGAGAAAACAGAATTTATGCTTACCTGATAAATTACTTTCTCTTGCGGTGTATCCAGTCCACGGCCCGCCCTGGCAGTTAAGTCAGGTTAAAATTTCTTGTTTAAACTACAGTCACCACTGCACCCTATGGTTTCTCCTTTTTCTCCTAACCGTCGGTTGAGTGACTGGGGGGCGGAGCCAGAGGTGGAGCTATATGGACAGCTCTGCTGTGTGCTCTCTTTGCCACTTCCTGTAGGGAATGAGAATATCCCACAAGTAAGGATGAATCCGTGGACTGGATACACTGCAAGAGAAAGTAATTTATCAGGTAAGCATAAATTCTGTTTTTTCACATTAATTAAAGTGTTTTCAAAGCTTGCTGGTCTCATTACAAGTCTGTTAAACATGTCTGACATAGAGGGAACTCATTGTTCATTATGTTTAGAAGCCATTGTGGAACCCCCTCTTAGAATGTGTACCAAATGCACTGATCTTACTATAAGTTATAAAGATCATATTCTGGCTTTAAAAGATTTATCACCAGAGGAAACTGACAAGGGGGAAGTTATGCTGACTAACTCTCCCCACGTGTCAGAACCTATTACTCCCACTCAAAGGACGCCCGCTCAAGAGACGCCAAGTACATCTAGCGCGCCCATAGCGTTTACCTTACAAGACATAGCGGCAGTTATCGATCATACCCTTACAGCGGTATTGTCCAAACTACCAGGGTTACAAGGAAAGCGAGACAGCTCTGGGGCTAGGAAAAATACAGAGCACTCTGAAGCTTTAGTAGCTATGTCTGATATCCCCTCACAATATGCAGAAGCTGAGGAAGGAGAGCTTCTATCTGTGGGTGATTTTTCTCACTCAGGGAAGATACTTCAACCTGATTCTGATATGTCTACATTTAAATTTAAGCTTGAACACCTCCGCGTGTTGCTCAGGGAGGTTTTAGCTACTCTGGATGACTGTTACGCCATTGTAGTCCCAGAGAAATTGTGTAGATTGGATAAATACTATGCAGTGCCTGTTTACACTGATGTTTTTCCAATACCTAAGAGGTTTTCAGAAATTATTACTAAGGAATGGGATATACCAGGTGTTCCGTTCTCTCCCCCTCCTGTTTTTAAGAAGATGTTTCCCATAGATGCCACTACATGGGACTTATGGCAAACGGTCCCTAAGGTGGAGGGAGCAGTCTCTACCCTAGCTAAGCGTACAACTATCCCCGTCGAGGACAGTTGTGCTTTCCTAGATCCAATGGATAAAAAGTTAGAGGGTTACCTTAAGAAAATGTTTATTCAACAGGGCTTTATTCTCCAGCCTCTTGCATGCATTGCCCCTGTCACTGCTGCTGCTGCGGCCTTCTGGTTTGAGTCTCTGGAAGAGGCTCTACAGGTAGAAACCCCATTGGATGATATACTTGACAAGCTTAAAGCTCTTAAGCTAGCCAATTCATTTGTTTCTGACGCCGTTGTTCATTTAACCAAACTAACGGCTAAGAACTCAGGTTTTGCTATTCAAGCGCGTAGGGCGTTATGGCTTAAATCCTGGTCAGCTGACGTTACTTCAAAGTCTAAGCTTCTCAACATTCCCTTCAAGGGGCAGACCCTATTCGGGCCCGGACTGAAGGAGATCATTTCTGATATTACTGGAGGAAAAGGTCACGCCCTTCCTCAGTATAGGTCCAACAAATTAAGGACCAAACAGACTAATTTTCGTGCCTTTCGAAACTTCAAGACTGGCGCAGCATCAACTTCCTCTAATACAAAACAAGAGGGAAATTTTGCCCAGTCCAAGCCGGTCTGGAGACCTAACCAGGCTTGGAACAAAGGAAAGCAGGCCAAAAAGCCTGCTGCTGCCTCTAAGACAGCATGAAAGATCAGCCCCGATCCGGTAACGGATCTAGTAGGGGGCAGACTTTCTCTCTTCGCCCAGGCTTGGGCAAGAGATGTCCAGGATCCCTGGGCGTTGGACATTGTGTCCCAGGGATATCTTCTGGACTTCAAAGCTTCTTCCTCAAAAGGAAGATTTCACCTCTCACAATTATCTGCAAACCAGATAAAGAGAGAGGCATTCTTACATTGTGTTCAAGACCTCCTAGTTATGGGAGTGATCCACCCAGTTCCAAAGGAGGAACAGGGACAAGACTTCTATTCAAATCTGTTTATGGTTCCCAAGAAAGAGGGAACTTTCAGACCAATCTTGGATCTCAAGATCCTAAACAAATTTCTCAGGGTCCCATCCTTCAAGATGGAGACTATGCGAACCATCCTACCTATGATCTATGAGGGTCAGTATATGACTACCGTGGATTTAAAGGATGCTTATCTACATATTCCGATACACAGGGATCATCATCAGTTTCTCAGGTTCGCCTTCCTAGACAGGCATTACCAGTTTGTGGCTCTTCCCTATGGGTTAGCCACGGCACCAAGAATCTTTACGAAGGTTCTAGGGTCCCTTCTGGCGGTTCGAAGACCGCAGGGTATAGCAGTAGCCCCTTACCTAGACGACATCCTGATACAGGCGTCAACTTTTCAAATCGCCAGGTCCCATACGGACATTGTTCTGGCATTCCTAAGGTCTCACGGGTGGAAGGTGAACGAAGGAAAGGGTTCTCTCTCACAAGAGTTTCCTTCCAAGGAACTCTGATAGATTCAGTAGAAATTAAGATTTATCTGACAGAGGTCAGGTTGTCAAAACTTCTAACTTCCTGCCGTGCTCTTTATTCCATTTCTCGTCCGTCAGTGGCTCAGTGTATGGAGGTAATCGGATTAATGGTAGCGGCAATGGACATTGTTCCGTTTGCCCGCCTACATCTCAGACCACTGCAACTTTGCATGCTCAATCAGTGGAATGGGGATTACACAGATTTGTCCCCTCTACTAAATCTGGATCAAGAGACCAGGAATTCTCTTTTCTGGTGGCTATCTCGGGTCCATCTGTCCAAGGGAATGAGTTTCCGCAGGCCAGAATGGACTATAGTAACGACAGATGCCAGCCTTCTGGGCTGGGGTGCAGTCTGGAACTCCCTTGGTTCGTGGACTCAGGAGGAGGCCCTCCTTCCGATAAACATTCTGGAACTAAGAGCGATATTCAATGCTCTTCAGGCTTGGCCTCAGCTAGCTGCGGTCAGGTTCATCAGATTTCAGTCGGTCAACATCACGACTATAGCCTATATCAACCATCAGGGGGGAACAAGGAGCCTCCTGGCAATGTTGGAGGTTTCAAAGATAATTCTATGGGCAGAGGTTAACTCTTGCCATCTCTCTGCTATCCATATTCCAGGAGTAGAGAACTGGGAGGCCGATTTTCTAAGTCGGCAGACTTTTCATCCGGGGGAGTGGGAGCTCCATCCGGAGGTATTTGCCCAGTTGATCCAACTTTGGGGCAAACCAGAACTGGATCTCATGGCGTCTCGTCAGAACGCCAAGCTTCCTTGTTACGGGTCCATGTCCAGGGTTCCCAAGGCAGCGCTGATAGATGCTCTAGCAGCACCCTGGTCCTTCAGCCTGGCTTATGTGTTTCCACCGTTTCCTCTGCTCCCTCGTCTGATTGCCAAGATCAAGCAGGAGAGAGCTTCGGTGATCTTGATAGCCCCTGCGTGGCCACGCAGGACTTGGTATGCAGATCTGGTGGACATGTCATCCTTTCCACCATGGACTCTGCCGCTAAGGCAGGACCTTCTACTTCAAGGTCCCTTCAAACATCCAAATCTAATTTCTCTACGTCTGACTGCTTGGAGATTGAACGCTTGATTCTATCAAAGCGTGGTTTTTCCGAATCGGTCATTGATACCTTAATTCAGGCTCGAAAGCCTGTCACCAGGAAAATCTATCATAAGATATGGTGTAAATATCTTCATTGGTGTGAATCCAAGGGTTACTCATGGAGTAAAGTCAGGATTCCTAGTATATTATCTTTTCTCCAAGAAGGATTGGAGAAGGGTTTGTCAGCTAGTTCCTTAAAGGGACAGATTTCTGCTCTGTCTATTCTTTTGCACAAACGTCTGGCTGAGGTTCCAGACGTTCAGGCGTTTTGTCAGGCTTTAGTTAGAATCAAGCCTGCGTTTAAACCTCTAGAAAACGCAAAAGATTGCAACCGCACTACACACGTGAATAGGGACTGCTATTTGTACCTACTTTTAATTTTATAGTGGGTACTTGCTGGAGTGCTTATGCAAGAATCAATGATTCAGAAAAAAGTGGAGTCAGAAATGTGAGTTTCTGGCTCCAAGAGCAGATTGCATTTATTAGCACTTACTGTCCCCTACTATAGGTATCAAAACCTTGAAAAGGAAGAAAATGTAGGTGGAGCAGCGTGTATCTAAAATTAAAACCTAACTTTTATTTCAACACTTAAAAAAAGAAAAAAGATAACATACAATTAAAAACACAAATTCGCGTAGAACTTGGAAATTAGGGTTAAATTGTACCCTTTATTTAGTATTTGGGTGGAGTAACGAAATGAAAGAGGGGTATCAATATTCAGATATTATAGTACTCAAATATGATTATCTGAAGAGCTGATATAAGTGTGGATTCTCTTATATCTCTGACAACTATGTTACTGTATCAAATTATTGATGTGCATACATATGGTGTTGCTCAAGGTATTTTATCTCTCTGATATAACTGAGTAATGTACACCTCCTCTATTGGGCTTGTATATCAAATTGAGGTGATAAAGTGTCGTGTTCAATTAAATTAATGAGAGAATAAACTTTTATGATTTAGGATTTTGGTATTGTGTACACGTGCAGAGGTGATTCTGCTATATATGCTGAAGTTCAAGTATTGAGAAAAAAATGTATAAATCTGGCTACAGTACGTTGTAGAAATAAATGCCTTTAGCTAATGCTTAAATAGCAAATTTTATCTTAGTCCTTATAAGAGTAATAGGAGCATTCCCCTTATTTCTGGGGTACTGTGCTTTGTACACAAGCTGTTGTATCTTTTCTCTTAATTTTGTTTAAGTGAATATATCTGCAAAATTAAATCATGCATATAAACACTTACATACATATGTAGTTTGTTGTTTAACTCGTTGGTGCAGATACTTTGTATCAATAGTTGGAGATGATGTAGGTTGTTACTTGTGAACGATATCTTAGTGTGATAATGTGACTTAGTTGTTATTGTGCTTCTTATTCAACCTATTTTTTCTAATACATATGGATACTTGTGGAGTATTGAAATTACAAACTTCAAACGAAGTGGTTATTGGTTCTATTTTATATATATATAATCAAATCAGTATCGGGCTAATTACTCTTTCCCCTTAGTATCTATGTATGTATATTCGCTTTGAATTAATTGCAGTTTTGTGTGATTCAGTATGTTATATAACTTTGTATATTTTTCTTGAATTTTCTTGGAAGTCACTACACTTGGCCTTATGTATTATTTCTTTATTTACTGACACTGTTGTATATGTTTGGTATATTCAGTAATATGTCATACTTGCTAGTACAATATTTGTTCACAGTATTGTTTATACATTCTTGCAGTTCACTTGTATTATTAGGTAATACGGCTGACTGTGTAATACCGTAATGGTTTTGTATATCTCGACCCTGATTGGTTGCTTAGATAAATTTACTTATCTTTATAGAGCTCTTAATGATTATACTATTGAGTGGACTAAACAGGTGTGGGTCTTAGTTTGTTAACCATAACATCTGAGCTGAGTCTGCAATCGTCCCCCGATTTCCAGCAGTATTGCTTGCGAGCCGGTATATTTTTTTGGTATAGCAGTCTTGTGGTCTTTTAAAATATTGACTAGCGTCAGATAAATTGTAGTGTAATCGGGTCAAGTAATGCTGAAAATTCTATAGCAGCGGTTACTTAGTAAAGTTAGGAGTCACACTTTTTTTCTCACATTCACACTATATTATTGGTTTTGTTATCCTTACATTCACATCGTATTTTTGTATTACTGAATGTAGAAGCATCCACTTCAGCCTTCCCCAACTTATTTTAAATTAATCCCCAATACTCATTCATGCATTCATTTTGTTGTCTAAGTTCTACGTTCTTTTGCTAATTAAAAACTGAATAGGTTGAAATCGAGATGTCAACCTCTCCCTAACATGTTTCGCCGTTTGTAATTCCGGCTTTTTCAAAGGGTGACGCGCGCAACGTTCTTAGGTGATTTATTGGCTTTGCTCCACCCTGTCGTCAGTTGGTCGCCAATCGAAATCCCTCTGTGTTTGATTGACGGGTGTTTGAATTACGTCACTATCTATTTGGATGTCTTATTCTTTGACTGTGTTTCAATTGTTTCTTAAACTTTGATATAATACTAATAATGTATTTCTATAGAATTATTGAAGCATATTTGTGAGGTGATTGAAGTACTTGAGGCCTATGTCTGTTTGATCGATATCGTTCGTAACACATTTACATGTTTTCATAAGTGTCCGCTATACTATAATGACTCAAGATGTATGTTTATACTATGAATAGTATGGATAATGTGTATAGATGGACTCAATACAGCCCTGTACTTTAAGTTAATATCTCACATATAAGTTTTAAGTTAATATTGACTCTTCATTAATATCTCTCATATTATTTATTGTTTTAATTAATATAAATATACCAATACATGGGAGGATAAAAAGAATTTTTGGAGGATATCATATGTATATGGCATGCACTTAGGTTGAATAGATCAATCGGACTTTTGTAAATTAAACCTAGGTTGTTTCCCAATATATCATCTTCTGGCAGATGCACATACTACTGATAGATTTTTATTCTATTTATGTTGAGAGGATTCTTCTGAAATAAATGTTATATTAACTTATGAGGGTGTGAATCCGTCATTTTGGAGTGACGAGCGTGACAGTGAACTGATGTGCTAACAATGTGAAAATTGCTTTGGATAAAATTTCTGCAGTGATTTGGAGAAAAGGAGTGGGTGCTGTAAGTGATGATTTATTCATTCTGTGCTACTTAAGTTGAAAAGGATAATTTTGGGAGATTTGTATTCTTTTTATAAAATGGATTTAGCGATTTGAATTTCTTGTGACAACGTTAATGTACCCTTCTGGTGTAGCTATGTGAAACGTTTATATTCCGGGGATTTGATGGACTTGCTAGGGTGCGATGCTTTATCACTCTATATGTGTAATTATGTTTGATATTGGGAACAAGTGTCATACTTGAAAAGTGAGTGATCGGTGAAGTTAGACTTGTTGTTGTGAGTGGGGGTGTAATGTGCTCTTGAATGGTGATAATGGTGATGTAGGGGATGAGGGGATAATTGTGGATACAAAATAGGGGGTAAAAAATAAGGGGGGGTCGGGTGAAAGATGGGACTTGGGAAGGAGTGAATTTGATTAGAAAGTTAGGGGTGAGTGTGTCGACTGTGAAGGAGAGGTGAAAAACACAACGTGAGGTGGTTTATGATGCAATGAGATTAGAAATACCAACTGTGTGAGTGTTGATACAATAAGATTAGAAGTACCAACTGAGTGAGTGTAACATAGATTAAATTCTAATTGGTGGATTTTAAGAAATAGTTTTTGCTAAATATATTTTGTTGTTTTACAGAAGAAACCTTAACGTTTGTACTATTTTGATATGAATTGTTATAGGAACACCAAGGCTTATTAATATCATTGTATGATTTTTCATGCATGATTTGAATGGCATATTTTTCTTTTTCAGTGTTATAAGAACATTGAATAATTATTTTGTTCATTTAAACCTTTTGGATGAACACAATCCATAAGGTATATCCATTTGGTTTCTATCTTTTGGAGGGCCTTCTCTAGGTCTCCTCCTCTTAGTCCTAAGGACAGCTTTTGGACGCCATAGCATTCCAGTTCAGAGGTTTTGCAATGATGGTTTTTTAGAAAGTGAGATGCTACAGATGTTAATTTTTTATCTTTTTGTGAATCTTTGGGAGCGTTACGAATATTTCTTAGGTGTTCCATGATTCTGGTGTGTAACTTTCTAGTGGTCATTCCTATGTAAGTATAGGGACACTTGCATTGGAGGGCATATATGAGTCCCACAGTGTTACAACTTATGTAAGTTTTGATTTGGTGTGATTTGCCAAATCTGTCTGTGATAGTTTTTTCTTTTTCATCATGTGTGAGCAAGTTGAACAACTTCCACATGGGAAGGAGCCTTTCTCTGGAGTTCTTTTTTTTTTTTTTTCTTTTTATTAAGGATTTTGGTCAAATAACAAAACTTAATGCTTCAATAACACAATTTACAGTATTGCTCTAGAGGCCATTTCTCAAGCCATTTCTTTACATTATGTCACTTGTAAATAACAGAAACTCATAAACATAAGCATCTTAAGCAATATTATTACATCTTATTGAACAAAATCAATTTTTTCTTTTTTCCTTAACCTTTTTTATCAAACCTTAGCTAGTCAAAATACCAAGTGAGATAATACCTGTAGGCCCATGTCGTAGGCCCAGCCCTCCTACATTGTTTTTCCGTAAATCGGAAAGAGGGGGGGGGAAGGGAGAGGAAGAGGGAAAAAGAGAAAAAAAAAAAAAAAAATATAAAAAAGAAAAATAGTCCCCTCTCCTTCTCCTCCCCTTCTCTCCTCTAAAGGAGAGAACAGGAGGTTAAGTAAATCTATTTCTTTCCTAGTGCTCATCTCTCTACCTACCAAATCCCCAACAAAACTATCTCCGTATTTCTAAATGGAAAAATAAGATACTCTCTCTCACTCACCGGAAATCCTTTAATAAACGCTGCCCATTTTTTAAAGAACGCACATATATCCCTGTCATTGTTCATATCCACATTATATTGTTCAAGTATATATTGTTTTTTCAGGTAGTTTTTAATTTCGGCTAATTTAGGAATATCTGCTGTCTTCCATTTCCTGAATATCAGACTTCTCACTGCCAGGATAATTGCATTAATTAATTTCCTGTACTGAAAATTTTGTGTCTCGTCCCATAAACAGACTATCCTTCTTAAATTAAGATTCCCAATGGGAAGCTTCAAAGAGTTAGAGGCCCAGTAGGCAACTTTCTGCCACATCTGATGGACTTTAGGGCATTCCCATATCATATGAGTCAAATTTGCCCCCAAATATGAGCACTTTGGACACTTCTGGAATGCTAAGTTACCCCACTTAAACCCTTTTTCTGGAGTATAATAAATTCTATAAAGTAATTTCACATGTGATTCCCTCCATGTTGAGGATAAAGTACTTTGATTCACCAGTTCAATAGACCTTTCAACGTGAGATATACTTATCTCCACGTCCGCATTTAATTTAGTCCAGTGCAGTGATATCTCTCTAAAGTTAGAGTCCTTTAATCTAGACATTATTATTTGATACCCCATAGAGATTGAATAGAGTCCATTCTTAAACATTCCGATCCATGTCTCAAGATCCCCCCAGCTCCAGCTCCCCTCAGACTCCCTTATGAGTGTATACACATAGTGTCTGGCTTGTAAATATGCATAGAAATCTTTATTCTCTAATTTAAATTCCTGCCTCAAAGTACTAAATGTTTTAATTGTAGCACTTTCCAGCTCCACTAGCTGAATAATCCTAGATAGCCCTAAATCTCTCCAAATCTGTAAGACTCTAGACTGAGAACCGTCTTGAAATTCTGGATTTCCCAAAAGTGTTTGGTATCTGGAAATGTTAGGTTTAAGTGTTAGTAGTGAGAGAATTTTTCGCCAAGCTAATATAGGCGTATAAATAGATTTAAGGAGCTTAATTCTTATTGGTATGTTTCTAGGTTCAGAATGAATTAAGGAAACTGGTAGGAAAGGATAGGTCACATTATTCTCAAGATTGTTATTAGTTACATATCCTGCATTCACTATCCAGTCTAAAACAATTCTGGCCAAAAACACTAAATTATATACATGAATATCAGGTAGTGCCATACCTCCATTTTTTTTTGCTAGACAAAGTCTCTTAAATGCTAATCTAGGTCTCTTACCCTGCCATATAAACCTCCGGATTGAAGTATTTAAATCTTTCAAGTCTTTCCCCTTTAGTAATACAGGGGTATTTTGAAAAGCATATAGCATTTTGGGTAATAAGATCATCTTAAATAGTGCTATTCGGCCTGACAATGAAAGTGGGAAATTTTGCCAATTTCTCAGACTCTCTTTAACTTTTTCAATTATAGGAGAAACATTCAAGCTGTACCAGGTTTTCGGTTGCCTTGATATATTTATACCCAAATATTTAAAGGCTTCCGGTGCCAGTCTAAAGGGGGTCTCCACCTTATCCCCCCCTCTATCCAGGACCCAGAAGATCTCTGATTTTGAAATATTTATCCTATAACCAGAAAAGGAGCCATACACTTCAATGATTGATAATATTTTTGAAATATTTTGTCTAGCATTAGAGACATATAGAAGAATATCGTCAGCATATAAAGTAATCTTCATTTCCTTTGTTCCCACTCTAATACCTTCTATATGTTGACGTAACATAATTGCCAGAGGTTCAATTGATATATTAAACAAAAAAGGAGAGAGCGGGCAGCCCTGTCGGGTACCTCTTCCAAGACAAATATCAGCTGACAAAATATTATTTACTATTAACTTTGTGATGGGCGTGTTATAAAGGTTGCATATGAAGTTAACAAAATTATTTTTAAACCCAAACTTAGTAAGAGAGAATATCAAGTGATCATAGTGTATCGAATCGAACGCTTTTTCAGCATCGATTGAAATAAGCGCAGAATCTACTGGATTGCTTACTTTAGACATTGATACATCCTTTAAGTTGTTATAAAAATCAATTATCAGAAAAATCTCCCTGATCTTAGCTGCAGAGTTTCTTTTATACATGAAACCTGCTTGATCCTCATGTATTATAGTGGGTAGAACCTTTTGTAGCCGATTAGCAAGTATAAATGTAAGCAATTTATAATCGGAATTAAGTAGTGCTATGGGGCGATATGATTCTTTCTTAGTTGGGTCCTTACCCGGTTTCAAAATCAGCATTGTCAGGGAAGCAGTGAAACTAGAGGAGATTAGTTTATTCTCCTTGTAAAAATAATTATATAAATTTTTCAGATAAGGAGTGATGTTTTGTCCTAATATTTTATATAATTCATTAGGAATTGCATCTGGTCCAGGCGCTTTATTTCTCGCTAAGTTTTTAATAGCTTTATCAATTTCATCCACAGAAATTGTAGCATTCATATTAGCACATACTTCAGGGGATATAACTGGATTCTTAATCTTCTCCCAGAATTCCTTTCTATGTTGTTTATTCGAGTTTTGAAGGGCATATAAATTACTATAATATCTAGTGAATACTTTAAGTATATCCTCTGATTTTGTTACAGTTGTACCCTCATCCTGAATACTCTCCATCACTGTAGTTCCTCTATTATTCTTAACTAATGCTGCTAACAGTTTCCCTGATCTATTTCCATGCTTGTAAAATTTAGCTTGTAAGCTAATCTCCTCTTGTGTTGATTTGTAAATTAACAGAGTATCCCTCTCTTTCTTAGCTCTCGTATATCTTTCCCAATTCTCCGTTGATATGTCTAAAATATATTGGTTATATGCATTAGAGAGAAATCTTAATACTTCCTGTTCTCTTTTCTTGTTTTTTCTTTTTAATGCTATTATATAAGAGGTAATTTCTCCTCTTAACACAGCTTTTGCCGTTTCCCAAAAGACCAGAGGTTTGTTTATATATTCATGATTAAACCGAGCAAATTCTTCAAACTTACTTCTTAAAAATTCTTTAAACTTTATATCATTTGTCAAGAATTTTGGGAACCAGAAACGCGGAGATGAATGAGTAAAAAAAGGGATCGAAAGGGAAATCGGAGCATGGTCTGATATCGAGACAGGATAAATATTTGTTCTAATATTTAAATTTGCAACCTTGTCATTAACCAAGAATATATCAATCCTTGAAAGGGATTTATGTGCTTTGGACAAGCAGGTGTATTCCCGAGCCTCTGGATTCATATTGCGCCATATATCCCTAAGTGCCAAATTTGAGAGAATTTTCCTAAACATTTTGGACTCGAGTGCATCCCTTTTTGTCTTAACTAGTTTTACCTTTTTTCTGTGTCTATCTAGGGGGAATTGCGGGGCCATATTAAAGTCCCCTCCCATAATTACATATCCCTCTGCACATTGTAATATCTTTAATTGGAGATTATCCCAAAAACTCGGTATCACATTATTTGGGGCATATATGTTACATAATGTGTAAATAGAGTTACCTATTTTTAATTTTAACAAAAGGTACCGACCTCCTTCATCCGTAAATAATTGTAATATTTGTGCTTTAATTTTTTTTGCTATTAAAATCACTACTCCCTTCCGTTTATGTTCTCCTGGTGATGCTATTACATCTCCAACCCATGAAGTTTTTAATTTAGCAGTCTCTTTTAAATTTAAGTGAGTTTCCTGTAAGAATGCTATAGAGCATTTCAATTTCTTCAAATGGGATATTACTGTCTTTCGTTTTACAGGTGAACTAAAGCCCCCAATATTCCATGAAATTATATTAATAAAATTCATGGAGTCAGTCATTTCTGTGACTTAATATACATACTTTCAATTCGTTTGAAGAAAGAGAGGAAGGGGGAGAAAAAAAAAAAAAAAAAAAAAAAAAAAAGGTTTTTCCCCCCTCTCCTCACCCCACCCACCCCATGTTTCTGTAGACATTCTGTACTATTATCCCATCTTTCTACCCACATACACAAAGAAAAAGAAGATATACACATAAAAAAAATAAGATTCCCTGATCTTATCCCTCTCTTCATGTCTTTTTATAGTATTTTGTTTTCTGTCAAGAATTTTTCAGCTGCTTTGCGGTTATCAAAAAAGTATACCTCATCCCTGTATGTCATTTTTAATTTAGCTGGGTAAAGCAAGGTCGCCTGGACGCCCTGATTGATAAGCTTTGTACATATGGGTGACATTTCCTTTCTTCTTAAGGAGGTCTCGTAAGAGAAATCCTGAAAAATAAATATTCTGTCCTCCCCTATAAGAATTGGTTGCATTTTTCTGTAAAATTGCAATATTGTCACCTTATCCTGATAGTTTAATAGTTTAGCAAGTACTGGTCTTGGTCTTGTACCCTTATTACTGCTAGTTGACTGACTGCCTATCCTATGTGCCCGCTCCACTATTATATTAGGGTAAGTGGAAGGAATACCTATAAGCTTAACCAGATTTGAGGAGATAAATTCTGCTAAATTTTCATTTCCCTTCTTTTCAGGGAGACCTACTATCTTTATATTGTTCCTTCTGGAACGGTCCTCCAAATCCTCAATTTTTTGCTGTAATTTAGAGATCAGAGTGTTATTAGCTTCTATTCTGTTTTTCATACCCTCAGTATTATCCTCAATATCTGATATTCTCTGTTCAGCCTCTTGAAGCCTATTGGAGAATTGTCTTACTTCATTTGTTAACATCACTAAATCCTGTTTGATCTCTGATCTAAGCCCTTCAAATTTGGGAGATAAAGCACCTGCAATACTATCTACTAGAGTTTGCATATCAAATTGCTCTATACCCCTGGGTAGGTTAGTAGTGCTCGAGTGTATTTCAGCCATTGTTTCTATTGCCTGTTTATTTTTCTTATCTCTAGATTTCCCGACCATGGCTGGAGAGGTGTTTTTCATGTGTGAGGGTGATTTAATATACTTATCCATATAATGAAGTAAAATAGTGTTGTGTGAGAGATAAAAAAAAAAAAAAAAAAAAAAAAAAAAGAAAAGTGAAGAAGGAGTGATTAGGTGAAGTGAAATGTGAGGGGAAGAGAAAAAAAAAAGGGTGCAGTTAAGTGAAAATGTATGAGAGAATTTCTTTAATTCCCTAAGTGTAGTGATCCACTTGTGACACCTATCCCAGAGAGAAAAAGAACAAGAATGAAGAAATTTATCCAGTAGTTGTATAGAAAGTTTTTTTTTTTTTTTCTTTTTTTCCCAGAACTCCCTAGCAGTAAGTATGGGGCTTCAAACCAGAGAACTTAGTTCCCCTTTCTCCTCTGTTCGTCTGCAAATATCACAATAAACAGTTTCAAACTATTTGCTATATAGGGCCCTTTAACCTGTGTTTCCTGTCCAAATTACATTTTTTCTATAGAGCAATATACAATAATAAATTTGTGTCAGATAATTTTAGTCTTCACTGTTATAAAGAGGTTTCCAAACAGAATTTAGGTTTTACATTCCCAATTATTCACTTTGAGGAAAAACACATTTGCCAGCAATTGTTAATGTATTTCTAATACCTTCTTATTTAATAAGTAACCCTACAAGGGTTATTCTACCTCCCTGAATGAGCTGTCCCTCAAATATCACTTATCCTAGGGAAGGGAAATTTTAAGTACTAAAATCCCTTTTAGTGAGTTCTACTCTACTATCTGGTCCTGCAACTTAATTGGATAATTCAACCTTATTTTTCCCTTTAGGTATTCCTCTGACTAATACCAGTAACCTTCTAGTCTATATACATACTCTCCTTTAAAGTAGAATCTTAATTTATTGTAGAATTAATACCTTGATTTTTAAATATAAGAAAATAGACTATTCCCCACCTACCCTCTTACTAAATTGTTAACCCTTTTATACTAAATATCTTTGAATTTATTGATAAGTGGGAGTCAGACTCTTTATATTATTTGTAAATAGAGTTCAAAACCATATCAAGCTTAACTGGATGAAGATACATATTATAAGTTTGAACATTTACTAGCAAGGGTCAGTAAACAGAGACCGCAATCAGGTCTCTTCCTCAACCAATTTCTTGATTTCCTTGGGAGGCAAACCGTTTAATAGCCTTTTTCTCTTCTTCTCCTCTCCCCCTTTCTTAAAAAAAAGGAAAAGGCCAACAATCTGACTCCCTTCTATTACTCCCAAACAAATTAAGAGCGGTATCTGTCTTCTCTTTGGGATAGGTAAATTTGTAATCCAGGCTGATGTTTTATACTACAGTCAATTAAGACAATTTTTTGTCAAGCAGCCTTTTTAAGCACCATCAGCCCCCAGCAAGAGAACAGAGAAAGTTATGGACTAGGAGCAAAGCAAAAAGGCATATGGTAGTCTTTACAAAAAAGAGGTAAGCAAGTCAGTCTCCCTCCTGTTGATCTCAGTTAGTTCATAAGCAGTGTCCACTTCCCTTTTAAATTCAGTGATTATCTATCAGGTTAATGTTTTTGTTCTAAATTCAGTCCCAGCAAGTTATTTTATGCAGTAGCTGGCTCAAGCAGCCATAGCCCAGGGAAGAAACAGCAAGCAAGCAGAAGAGTTATGCTTAAAGAGCGAAGCACATAAGCACAAAGCAACCAGAAGTCATAGAATAACTTATATAGGTATACTTGCTGTTGTTAGGATTTTCTTTTTCTCCTCGATTCTCAGGCCAAATTCACACATAATCTTTCCTCTGCGATATTCATCTCCCTTCTTCCCCTTCACTTTTATGGCGGTATTCTTGCGATGTGGAGAAGTGATTGTCTATTCCACACTCGCATTTATCCACGTTCTATCTCCCCCATGCAACCTCGGTGTGAGGGAGATAGTTTCCTTACAGGCCACCCGCCTCCTTGATGCTATAATACACTCCTTCACTGGGGTCTGTTACTGCCGCCTAACCACCCGCTCCTCCTTAGGCTTACAGACCTCCCAGTGCGGCGTCTTCGTTCTGCCCCTCCTCTCCCCAGCCAGATCAATCCACTGAATCACCTCAGAGAGGGGGGGAGGGCCGGTCCCATCATCTAGTGGCCTCCTTCTCACCGTTGCACGGCTCCTGTCTCCTCCAGCCCAGCAGCCGCTCCTATCTCCCTCTCGCAGCACCGGTGGGAGGGAGATTTGCAGGTATTGTTACTGTGTGCCAGTTGTTAGGATTGGTATATACGCTGGATATTTTTATTACTCCTCCTCAGGAACTTGTTCTCTCAGCGCGTCCGGTCCGCTTGCCTTAACCCTTCTGATCGCCCAGGGTTGTCTTTTTATCCGCACTTTCTCCCCAGTCACAGGGGCTCCAGGCACAGTATCCCTTGCCTTAGGAGTTTAGTGCAGGAGATAGCAGAGAGAAGCGCTCCGTGACTTGCGCTTAGCTCCTCCTCCGGATGTCGTCCAAGAGCATACCCAAGCCAACATTTTTCTTTCTCTGGAGTTCTTATTGGTTTAGTTTTCTTGATGTAATGGCTAGGACTTAATCTTTCTTTTAGATTTCTTGATCTTCTGTAGCTGATTTCTGCTTTTTGACCAATTATACTTTTTAAAATTGGATCAGCTTGTAGTATATGCCAGTTGTTTTGAATGATTCTGATGACTTCTTGTGATTGGTCATTATAGGTCAAGACTAGTCTTGTTTTGTTATCCTGTTTTTTTGGGTGGCCTTCAATAGGTCAGATCTGGGTGTATTATATGCTCTTTTTTTAGCTTTTTGAATGGACCTTTTACTGTAACCTCTCACTTTTAACCTGTTTTCTAGTTCTGTGGCTCTTTTTCTAAAGGTTTGATCGTCTGAGCAGTTACGTTTGATCCTAAGAAATTCCCCTATGGGTAGCGATTTGGTGGTATTGGGTGCGTGTGCACTGGTTGAGTGAAGTACGTTGTTGGTGGCTGTTCTTTTTCTGTATAGATCTGTTGAGAGTGTGCCATCAGGGTTCTTCTGAATGAGTAAGTCTAGAAAGGATATATTGGTTAAGCTTTTTTCATAAGTTAATTTTATATTTAATTTGTTGTTGTTTAGATGTTCAAGAAAATTATCCAATTCGGATTCCGGTCCTTCCCATAGGAATAAGATGTCGTCGATATATCTAACCCACATTGGGATATATTTGGTGTATTGATCATTGATATCTGAGAAAACATGTTTTTGTTCCCACCAGCCTAGGAACAGGTTGGCATACGTGGGTGCACATGCAGTGCCCATCGCTGTTCCTTGGGTTTGAAGATAGTATTTGTTATTAAAAAGAAAATAATTTTTGGTTAACACGAACTTAAGTAGATTTATCATGAATTCATTATAATCTTGACTTTCTTCTGATGACATGTCTAGAAAGTGTTTTACAGCATTGAGTCCGAGTTGATGATTTATGCTAGTGTACAGAGACTCGACATCCGAGGTTACTAACCATGTTGTTTTGGAAATATGGATATCTTCAATGATTTGTAATACTTCCATGGTATCTCTCACATATGATGGAAGTTGAGTTAGGAATTGTCTGAGTCTAAGATCTATGTACTGACTTGCTTTCTCGGTTAAGTTGTCGTTTCCTGATACTATTGGACGACCAGGAGGTTGCTTATTGTTTTTATGAATTTTTGGGATCAAATAAAACGTGGCTGTTTTTGGGTGAGATACATTTAGAAATTTTGTTTCTTTGGTTGTAATGAGGCCTCTTCTTTTTGCATCTTCAATTAATTTGTTGTATTGCTGATGGAATTGTTCTGTAGGATTGCTCCATAGTTCTCTGTAACATACAGAATTTTTCAATTGGATGGATGCTTCTTTTAGATACATACTTTCAGGCCATATAACGATATTTCCACCCTTATCTGCGTTTCGGATGATCACGTCGTCCCATTCTTCCATCTCTTTTAATGCTTCTCTTTCTTTTTTGGTCAAGTTTTTGGCTTTTGTCTGAATGTTGAGTTCGTTGATTGAATTACATACTATTTGATTGAATACATCTATGTTGGAACTAATGTTCGTGGCTGGTACAAATTTAGATTTGTTTTTCAATTGTTTTCTCCAGTTTGATTCCTCTGGGATTTCTTGTTCTGTTAGTAGATCTTCTAAATTTCTTAGGGACTCTAGTTCTTCTTCTGACAAGTTAGATGTATTTTCTTGTGTATCTTTATTTGCAAAATATTTTTTGAGGAGAAGTTTACGTAGGAAAAGTTGGATGTCCTTTATTGTTTCGAATTTGTCCAGTTGGGAATTGGTACAAAAGGATAATCCTTTGGATAGAACACTTTTATGGTGTTTGGAAAGTCTTTTCTCTGAGAGATTTATAATTCTTAGTTCTTCATTCTTATTTGTGAGAATGGGCTCAGATTTCGTCTCTGAGGTTTTTGGAATCTGTCTTTGATGTTCTTCTTGTTGTTGTTCCTTGTGTTTCTTTTGTTGGAACCTCCCACCTCTTCTGGTGGTTCTGAATCTGAACTTAGATCGTCTTCTAAAAAAGACTTTCTTTTTCTGTTTTCAATAGTAGATGATTTCTTTGATGTTGAGGGTTCTTCCTGTTGCTCTTTGCCATAATTTTCCTGTTCCTCATTATCAGTATCAGAAACATCAGTTTCACGCTGCTCCACCCACATTTTCTTCCTTTTCAAGGTTTTGATACCTATAGTAGGGGACAGTAAGTGCTAATAAATGCAATCTGCTCTTGGAGCCAGAAACTCACATTTCTGACTCCACTTTTTTCTGCGTTTAAACCTGTTGCTCCGCCATGGAGTTTAAATTTAGTTCTTAAAGTTCTTCAAGGGGTTCCATTTGAACCTTTGCATTCCATAGATATTAAGCTTTTATCTTGGAAAGTTCTGTTTTTAGTAGCTATCTCCTCGGCTCGAAGAGTTTCGGAGTTATCTGCTTTACAATGTGATTCCCCTTATCTGATTTTCCATGCAGATAAGGTAGTGTTACGTATCAAACCTGGGTTTCTTCCTAAGGTGGTATCTAATAAGAATATCAATCAGGAGATTGTTGTTCCTTCACTATGTCCTAATCCTTCTTCAAAGAAGGAACGTCTATTACACAATCTTGATGTGGTTCGTGCTTTAAAGTTTTATTTACAAGCTACAAAGGATTTTCGACAAACATCTGCTTTGTTTGTTGTCTACTCTGGACAGAGGAGAGGCCAAATGGCTTTGGCAACTTCTCTTTCTTTTTGGCTATGAAGTATAATACGCTTAGCTTATGAGACTGCTGGCCAGCAGCCTCATGAAAGAATTACAGCTCATTCTACTAGAGCAGTAGCTTCCACATGGGCTTTTAAACATGAGGCCTCTGTTGAACAGATTTGTAAGGCGGCAACTTGGTCTGCGCTTCATACCTTTTCTAAATTCTATAAATTTGATACTTTTGCTTCTTCGGAAGCTATTTTTGGGAGAAAGGTCTTACAGGCAGTGGTGCCTTCCATTTAAGTTCCTGCCTTGTCCCTCCCTTCATCCGTGTCCTAAAGCTTTGGTATTGGTATCCCACAAGTAATGGATGAACCCGTGGACTGGATACACCTTTACAAGAGAAAACAAAATTTATGCTTACCTGATAAATTTATTTCTCTTGTGGTGTATCCATATATTTTTATTGCCACAAAATCACGACACAACAAAATACTGTAAATTTAAAAGGGCATCTATTACCCACAATTTTCATCTTAATATTTTTGAAAACTTGTACAATGGATTGAAAAGTGAACAAACGCCCCTTCAGCACAAAGCCATGACGTACTTATGGAGAATGACAATACTGTAAATTAGAATTGCAACACTGAAATTATTTTTATTGCAACTTTGCAGTCACATTTTCTTTACTTGCAACCTTGTGACTCCAGATGTTTTAAAACTACTTTTCCATTGATGCTTAGGCACTCTGCATTCTAGTTGAGCATCATGGGAAATGTAGTTCCAAAACATCAGGAGTGCCAAGGTTAGCCACCATTGGTCTAGACCATTGTATTTTGAAGATTACACTTCAGGGGGTCGATCCGATAAAAATCGTCGCCCGCAAAAGCCGGCGACGCCAATATTTGCGCTGGTTTGGTATCCTATATACGGCGTAACCTAGAAGTTACGCCCGTATATTTCTGCTGTCGCCCGTAGTTTTTTGGGCCATAGGCAGGTATACCAAACAAGCGCAGTTTGGTATCCAATATGCAGCGTAAGGATTTACGTGGCGAAAATGGAGAAATCTTACTCCATTTTCACCTCGCCACAAAAACTATTGGAGCCCCGTAACTCCCTAAACTAGCTAGAAAATAAACCTAACGCATGCGCAATGTCTATCTCCCTGTCAACCGCGATCTGCTAAAATAAACCTAACACCTAACGCATGCGCAATGTCTATCTCCCTGTCAACCGCGATCCCCCGCCGCAATCCATAATAAAGTATTTAACCCCTAAACCGTCGCCATCTACATAAACTAACCCCCTACTGTGAGCCCCTAAAACCGCCACCATCTAACTGATCTATCCCCTAATGTGAACCCCTTACACCGCCGCCATCTGTATTAAAATTATTAACCCCTAATTTAATCTACCTACCCCGCCGCCAGCTATATTATCTATATTAACCCTAAGTATATTATAGTTAATATAGTTATTACATTATATATATTAACTATATTAACCATAATTATATTAGGGTTAATATAGTTAATATAGTTACTATAGTATTTATATTAACTATATTAACTCTATCTAACCCTAACACCCCTAACTAAATTCTTATTAAATAAATCTAATTCATATGATAAACTAAAATATTCCTATTTAAATCTAAATACTTACCTATAAAATAAACCCTAAGATAGCTACAATATAATTAATAATTACATTATAGCTATGTTAGGGTTTATATTTATTTTACAGGTAAATTGTTAATTATTTTAACTATGTATAATAGCTATTAAATAGTTATTAACTATTTAATAGCTACATAGTTAAAATAATTACCCAATTACCTGTAAAATAAATCCTAACCTAAGTTACAAATACACCTACACTATCAATAAATTAAAGAAACTACAAATATCTATCTAAAAATACAATTAAATAAACTAAACTAAATTACAAAAACAAACAAACACTAAAGTACAAAAAATAAAAAAAATTACAAGATTTTTAAGCTAATTACACCTATTCTAAGCCCCCTAGTAAAATAATAAAGCCCCCCAAAATAAAAAAATTCCCTACCCTATTCTAAATTAAAAAAAGTTCAAAGCTCTTTTACCTTACCAGCCCTTAAAAGGGCCTTTTGTGGGGGCATGCCCCAAAGAAAACTGCTCTTTTGCCTGCAAAAAAAAAAACACAATACCACCCCCCAACATTACAACCCACCACCCACATACCCCTAATCTAACCCAAACCCCCCTTAAATAAGCCTAACACTACCCCTCTGAAGATTTCCCTACCTTGTATTCACCCAGCCGGGCCGAACTCCTCATCCGATCCAGGCGATGTGTTCCAGCAAGCGGCAGTGAAGTCTTCTTCCATCCGGGCGATGTCTTGAAGCAAGCGGCAGAGAGTCTTCTTCCATCGGCGACTTCACTGCCGCTTGCTGGAACACATCCCCTGGATCGGATGAGGAGTTCGGCCCGGTTGGGTGAATACAAGGTAGGGAGATCTTCAGGGGGGTAGTGTTAAACTTATTTAAGGGGAGTTTGGGTTAGATTAGGGGTATGTGGGTGGTGGGTTGTAATGTTGGGGGGTGGTATTGTGTTTTTTTTTTGCAGGCAAAAGAGCAGTTTTCTTTGCGGCATGCCCCCACAAAAGGCCCTTTTAAGGGCTGGTAAGGTAAACGAGCTTTGAACTTTTTTTAATTTAGAATAGGGTAGGGAATTTTTTTTATTTTGGGGGGCTTTATTATTTTATTAGGGGGCTTAGAATAGGTGTAATTAGCTTAAAAATCTTGTAATCTTTTTTTATTTTTTGTAATTTAGTGTTTGTTTTTTTTTTGTAATTTAGTTTAGTTTATTTAATTGTATTTCTCGTGTTAAGTGTGTTCAGTCCACGGGTCATCCATTACTTATGGGATATATTCTCCTCCCCAACAGGAAGTTGCAAGAGGATCACCCAAGCAGAGCTGCTATGTAGCTCCTCCCCTCACATGTCATACCCAGTCATTCTCTTGCAACCCTCAACAAAGAAGGAGGTCGCGAGAGGAGCTGGAGTTTTTACTTAATTATTCTTCAATCAAAAGCTTGTTATTTTAAATGGCACCGGAGTGTGCTGTTTTTTTCTATCTCAGGCAGTATTTGGAAGAAGAAACTGCCTGCGTTTTCTATGATCTTAGCATGCGTAACTAAGATCCCACAAACTACCACCAAATGATACAGCGCAATACTAACCCAGCAAAAATATAACTAATTGTTTGAATGAATATGCTATTCCAATAATAAACAATTTCAAACCTAACAATGTTAAAAAATATATATGATGATATGTATATTGATTGCGAAATTGAAAAAATATATATATATATATAAAAAATAAATACAAATTTTTCTATATATAAAAATATAAAAAAATAAAATAAAATAAAAAAGTAAATGAATAAGTTGAAATAAAGTCTTATAAATGGGAACCAATACTTTTGTATAAATCCAAATGTGGACACAGTCTTACTGTTGATTGTAGTTGTTCCAAAAAGATCTTACTTCCAGACTCAGCTGCAGCTATTACAAACACACTGCTTGTCTTGCAGTTTGATCGCCAAACACTTTCCTCCCAGAGAAACAGCGCAGTCTGTGAAAGAAAGAAAGGACTCCAATAGTGCAATATTGTATGATATAAGCACTCTTTATTTACAACAAGCAAGCCAAATACTCACAATATCTGGCGTGGTAAAAATCACATAAAGGTATCTTTGAAATAACAGCTGATCTAGAGCAGTCTTGTGGTCTGTACAAGCTTGGGAAGTGAACAGCGATGTACCCGGTCGGCGTGTGACGTCACCACCCGACAACAGCTGATTCTGTTAAACACTCCGTCTGCATACACTGACTCACAGTGCTCTCTGGATCTCGGCCGACTGCGCTGTTTCTCTGGGAGGAAAGTAACTAAGATCCACTGGCTGTTCTCGACATTCTGAGGAGTGGGGTAACTTCAGAACATGGGAATAGCATGCGGGGTCCACCGCAAATGAGGTATGTGCAGTACAATATTTTCTGGGAATGGAATTGACTAAGAAAATACTGCTGTTACCCGTATGATGTAAGTACAGCCTTAAATGCAGTAGTAGTGACTGGTATCAGGCTGATAAATGTATGCACAGTAGAGTTATTTTCTAGGGACTAGAATTTGACTGTGAAAATACTGTTAATACTGAAATAATGCTTAAGCCTTATCTGCAGTGGTAGCGACTGGTTGCAGGCTTAGTGATAACTTTGCATGACATTTAAAGAAGTTTATTTTCAAAACGTTTACTGGCATGTTATTCGTTTTGTGAGGTACTTTGGTGATAAATCCTTTGGGCATGAATTTTTTTCCACATGGCTAACGTATATTTCTGCATAGAAACCGTTATATCAGGTCTCCCACTGTTGTAAATGAGCGGGTGGGGCCTCTTTAGCGCCTTGTTGCGCAGTTAAAATTCTAGCACAGTCTTCCTGCTTCTTCCTCCTTGATCCAGGACGTCTCTAGAGAGCTCAGGGGTCTTCAAAATTCGTTTTTTGAGGGAGGTAATCAGTCACAGCAGACCTGTGACAGTGTGTTAGACTGTGATAAAAACGTTTTATATTAATTTGATATCCGTTTTTTTGGGTACTGAGGGGTTAATCATCCGGTTGCTAATGGGTGCAATCCTCTGCTAATTAATACATTTAAAGAATTGTTGACTAATAACTGAATTATTCTTAAGTTACTCAACTGTGTTTTTTTAAAAGCGCTGCAGCGTTTTTTATATTGCTTGCAAACTTATTGAAAGTATTTTCCAAGCTTGCTAGCTTCATTGCTAGTCTGTTTAAACATGTCTGATACAGAGGAATCTGCTTGTTCATTATGTTTAAAAGCCGTTGTGGAGCCCAATAGAAATATGTGTACCAATTGTATTGATGTTACTTTGAAAAATCAATCTGTACCGCTTAAAAAATTATCACCAGACAACGAGGGGGCAGTTATGCCGTCTAACTCTCCTCACGTGTCAGTACCTTCGTCTCCCGCTCGGGAGGTGCGTGAGATTGAGGCGCCAAGTACATCAAGGCCCTTACAAATCACTTTACATGATATGGCTAATGTTATGAAAGAAGTGTTATATATGAGTTAAGAGGCAAGCGCGACAGTTCTGGGTTAAGGACAGAGCGCGCCGATGACACAAGAGCCATGTCTGATACTGCATCACAATTTGCAGAACATGAGGACGGAGAGCTTCATTCTGTGGGTGACGGTTCTGATTCGGGGAGACCGGATTCAGAAATTTCAAATTTTAAATTTAAGCTTGAGAACCTCCGCGTGTTGCTAGGGGAGGTGTTAGCGGCTCTGAATGATTGTGACACGGTGGCAATCCCAGAGAAATTATGTAGGCTGGATAAATACTACGCGGTGCCGGTGTGTACTGACGTTTTTCCTATACCAAAGAGGCTTACAGAGATTATTAGTAAGGAGTGGGATAGACCCGGTGTGCCTTTTTCCCCTCCTCCGATATTTAGAAAAATGTTCCCTATAGACGCCACCACAAGAGACTTATGGCAGACGGTCCCTAAGGTGGAGGGAGCAGTTTCTACTTTAGCCAAGCGTACCACTATCCCGGTGGAGGATAGCTGTGCTTTCTCAGATCCAATGGATAAAAAATTAGAGGGTTATCTTAAGAAAATGTTTATTCAACAAGGTTTTATATTACAGCCTCTTGCATGCATTGCGCCTGTCACTGCTGCAGCGGCATTCTGGTTTGAGTCTCTGGAAGAGACGATTCGCACAGCACCATTGGATGAGTCTCTGAGCAAGATTAGAACCCTTAAGCTGGCTAATGCGTTTGTTTCGGATGCCGTAGTGCATTTAACCAAACTTACGGCTAAAAATTCCGGATTCGCCATACAGGCGCGCAGAGCGCTCTGGCTTAAATCCTGGTCAGCAGATGTAACTTCTAAGTCTAAATTGTTAAACATTCCTTTCAAAGGGCAGACCTTATTCGGGCCCGGCTTGAGGGAAATTATTGCTGACATTACTGGAGGTAAGGGCCACACCCTTCCTCAGGACAGGGCCAAATCAAAGGCCAAACAGTCTAATTTTCGTGCCTTTCGTAATTTCAAGGCAGGAGCAGCATCAACTTCCTCCGCTCCAAAACAGGAAGGAACTACTGCTCGTTACAGACAGGGTTGGAAAAGCAACCAGTCATGGAACAAGGGCAAGCAGGCCAGAAAGCCTACTTCCGCCCCTAAGACAGCATGAAGTCAGGGCCCCCTTTCCGGAGACGGATCTAGTGGGGGGCAGACTCTCTCTCTTCGCCCAGGCTTGGGCAAGAGATGTACAGGATCCCTGGACGCTGGAGATTATATCTCAGGGACACCTTCTGGATTTCAAGACTTCTCCTCCACAAGGGAGGTTTCATCTGTCAAGGTTATCAACAAACCTAGTAAAGAAAGAGGCATTTCTACAATGTGTACAAGACCTCTTAGTGATGGGAGTGATCCACCCAGTTCCGCGGACGGAACAGGGGCAAGGGTTTTATTCATATCTGTTTGTGGTTCCCAAGAGAGAAGGAACCTTCAGACCAATCTTAGATTTAAAAATCTTAAACAAATTTCTAAGGGTTCCATCGTTCAAGATGGAAACCATTCGAACCATCCTACCCATGATCCAAGAGGGTCAATATATGACCACAGTGGATTTAAAGGATGCCTACCTTCACATTCCGATTCACAAAGATCATTATCGGTACCTAAGATTTGCCTTTCTAGACAGGCATTACCAGTTTGTAGCCCTTCCCTTCGGGTTGGCTACGGCCCCGAGAATTTTTACAAAGGTTCTGGGCTCTCTTCTGGCGGTACTAAGACCACGAGGCATAGCGGTGGCTCCGTACCTAGACAACTTTCTGATACAAGCGTCAAGTTTTCAAAATGCAAAGTCTCATAAAGAGATAGTTCTAGCATTTCTGAGGTTGCATGGGTGGAAAGTGAACGTGGAAAAGAGTTCTCTGTTACCACTCACAAGGGTCCCTTTTCTAGGGACTCTTATAGATTCTGTAGAGATGAAGATTTACCTGACGGAGTCCAGGCTATCAAAACTTCTCAATGCTTGCCGTGTCCTTCACTCCATTCCAAGCCCATCAGTAGCTCAGTGCATGGAAGTGATCGGCTTAATGGTCGCGGCGATGGACATAGTGCCATTTGCGCGCCTACTTCTCAGACCGCTGCAACTATGCATGCTAAGTCAATGGAACGGGGATTACTCAGATCTGTCCCCTTTGCTAAATCTGGACCAGGAGACCAGAGATTCTCTTCTCTGGTGGTTATCACGGGTTCATCTGTCCAAAGGAATGTCCTTTCGCAGACCAGATTGGACGATAGTAACAACAGATGCCAGCCTACTAGGCTGGGGAGCAGTCTGGAACTCCCTGAAGGCTCAGGGGTCGTGGACTCAGGAGGAGAAACTCCTCCCAATAAACATTCTAGAATTAAGGGCAATATTCAATGCTCTTCTAGCTTGGCCTCAGTTGGCAACACTGAGGTTCATCAGATTTCAGTCGGACAACATCACGACTGTGGCTAACATCAATCATCAAGGGGGAACCAGGAGTTCCCTAGCGATGTTGGAAGTCTCGAAGATAATTCGCTGGGCAGAGTCTCACTCTTGCCACCTGTCAGCGATCTACATCCCAGGCGTGGAGAACTGGGAGGCGGATTTTTTAAGTCGCCAGACTTTTCATCCGGGGGAGTGGGAACTTCACCCGGAGGTATTTGCCCAACTAATTCTTCGTTGGGGCAAACCGGATCTGGATCTCATGGCATCTCGCCAGAACGCCAAGCTTCCTTGTTACGGATCCAGGTCCAAGGACCCGGGAGCGGTGCTGGTAGATGCACTAGCAGCCCCTTGGGTTTTCAACATAGCTTATGTGTTTCCACCTTTTCCGTTGCTTCCTCGACTGATTGCCAGGATCAAACAGGAGAGAGCATCGGTGATTCTGATAGCGCCTGCGTGGCCACGCAGGACCTGGTATGCAGACCTAGTGGACATGTCGTCCTGTCCACCATGGTCTCTACCCCTGAGGCAGGACCTTCTAATTCAGGGTCCTTTCAACCATCCAAACCTAATTTCTCTGAGGCTGACTGCTTGGAAATTGAACGCTTGATTCTATCAAAGCGTGGGTTTTCGGATTCGGTTATTGATACATTAATACAGGCTCGGAAACCTGTTACCAGAAAAATTTACCACAAGATATGGCGTAAATATTTATATTGGTGTGAATCCAAGAGTTATTCATGGAGTAAGGTTAGGATTCCTAGGATATTGTCTTTTCTACAAGAGGGTTTAGAAAAGGGCTTATCCGCTAGGTCACTAAAGGGACAGATTTCTGCTCTGTCTATTCTTTTACACAAGCGTCTGGCAGAGAATCCAGACGTCCAGGCTTTTTGTCAGGCTTTGACTAGGATTAAGCCTGTGTTTAAAGCTGTTGCTCCTCCGTGGAGCTTAAACTTGGTTCTTAAAGTTCTCCAGGGTGTTCCGTTTGAACCCCTTCATTCCATTGATATTAAGCTTTTATCTTGGAAAGTTCTGTTTTTGATGGCTATTTCCTCGGCTCGTAGAGTCTCTGAGTTATCTGCCTTACATTGTGATTCTCCTTATCTGATCTTTCATTCAGACAAGGTAGTCCTGCGTACTAAACCTGGGTTTTTACCTAAGGTTGTTTCTAACAAGAATATCAATCAAGAGATTGTTGTTCCATCCTTATGTCCTAATCCTTCTTCAAAGAAGGAACGTCTTTTGCATAATCTAGATGTGGTCCGTGCTCCGAAGTTCTACTTACAGGCAACTAAAGATTTTCGACAAACTTCTTCTCTGTTTGTCGTTTACTCGGGACAGAGGAGAGGTCAAAAGGCTTCGGCTACCTCTCTCTCTTTTTGGCTTCGTAGCATAATACGCTTAGCCTATGAGACTGCTGGACAGCAGCCTCCTGAAAGAATTACAGCTCATTCCACTAGAGCTGTGGCTTCCACCTGGGCCTTTAAGAATGAGGCCTCTGTTGAACAGATTTGCAAGGCTGCAACTTGGTCTTCACTTCATACTTTTTCCAAATTTTACAAATTTGACACTTTTGCTTCTTCGGAGGCTGTTTTTGGGAGAAAGGTTCTTCAGGCAGTGGTTCCTTCTGTTTAATGTTCCTGCCTTGTCCCTCCCATCATCCGTGTACTTTAGCTTTGGTATTGGTATCCCATAAGTAATGGATGACCCGTAGACTGAACGCACTTAACAAGAGAAAACATAATTTATGCTTACCTGATAAATTTATTTCTCTTGTAGTGTGTTCAGTCCACGGCCCGCCCTGTCTATTTGAGGCAGGTTCTAAATTTTAAATTATAACTCCAGTCACCACTGCACCCTATAGTTTCTCCTTTCTCGTCTTGTTTCGGTCGAATGACTGGGTATGACATGTGAGGGGAGGAGCTATATAGCAGCTCTGCTTGGGTGATCTTGCAACTTCCTGTTGGGGAGGAGAATATATCCCATAAGTAATGGATGACCCGTGGACTGAACACACTACAAGAGAAATAAATTTATCAGGTAAGCATAAATTATGTTTTTTAGATAGATATTTGTAGTTTCTTTAATTTATTGATAGTGTAGGTGTATTTGTAACTTAGGTTAGGATTTATTTTACAGGTAATTGGGTAATTATTTTAACTAGGTAGCTATTAAATAGTTAATAACTATTTAATAGCTATTATACCTAGTTAAAATAATTAACAATTTACCTGTAAAATAAATATAAACCCTAACATAGCTATAATGTAATTATTAATTATATTGTAGCTATCTTAGGGTTTATTTTATAGGTAAGTATTTAGATTTAAATAGGAATATTTTAATTAATAATATTAATATTAGATTTATTTTAATAAGAGTTTAGTTAGGATGTTAGAGTTAGATAGGGTTATTATACTTAATATATATACCGTATTTTTCGCTCCATAAGACGCACTTTTTTCCTCCTCAAAAGTAAAGGAAAATGTCTGTGCGTCTTATGGAGCGAATTCAGCCAAACTAGAGCTACACTTCCCATAACTCCTCATGTCACGCTCCACTCTGCTCCGCCTCCACTTCCCATAACTTCTCATGTCACGCTCCGCTCGGCTCCGCCTCCAACTTAGTAGTCACTCAAACTAGGACTACACTTCCCATAACTCCGTGGGGATACTAGTTATAACGTCAGTGCCCTGGAAGTTCTGGCACGCACATGTGTTGGTGACATGACCTGGAGGTCAGTGTTGAGAGGCTTGTAGCTGCGGTGAACGGTGGCCGCTTGGCTGGGGTTCTAGTCAGGAGGTATGCTAAAAATCCGGGTGAGAAATATATAAATATTTGTCTGAAAAAGGAATATACCGTAGATTGGGTGTTGAGAAGCTGTTGGACAATATAGACGCAGGTCATGTATCTGGGGGAAAATACCTGTAGCTTGTCTGTTATTACACAAGTTTTTTTTAGCTTGGTGCTGGATATTTGGAAACTGTGTCTATTTTAGGGGTCAAAATCTTGAAGAATGACACTATTTTATAGCATCAATAGCATTTTAGTGCTTATGGTAGTTTGTATTTTATTTATGGCTGTGTTAGTAACTCAGTTTGTTTAACCGTTTTGAAAGTGCTTAACAGTACACATTAGTAGGATATACTGGCTATGTCTGAATATATTGTGGTACTGATTTAGTGTTTCCTATGTGTATCATTTTGACTCTTATCACACACTCTCAATCACACACAAGCTCTCTCACACTCTGACACACACTCTCACACACACTCTCACACACATACTCTTATCACACACACTTACACACATTTTTATCACACACTCTCAATCACACACAAGCTCTCTTCAGAATATTTTTTTTTCTTGTTTTCCTCTTCTAAAAACTAGGTGCGTCTTATGGTCAGGTGCGTCTTATGGAGCGAAAAATACGGTATATAATATAATAAAGATATTAACTATATTAACCCTAATATAATTAGGGTTAATATAGTTAATATATCTAATATAATAACTATATTAACTATATTAACCCTAATATAATTAGGGTTAATATAGTTAATATAGCTGGCGGCGGTGTAGGGGGATTAGATTAGAGGTTAATACATTTATTATAGGTGGCCGCGGTGTAGGGGGATGTAGATTGTAGGCAAAAGAGCAGTTTACTTTGTGACAAAGCCCCGCCAAAAGCCCTTTTAAGGGCTGGCAAAAGAGCTGTTACTTTGGGGCATGCCCCGCAAAAAGCCCTTTTAAGGGCTGGCAAAAGAGCTGTTACTTTGGGGCAATGCCACGCAAAAAGCCCTTTTCAGGGCTATTTGTAGGGTTAGACTTAGGTTTAGTGGTTTAGATTAGGGGTTAATAATTTTAAAATAGATAGCGGCGGGGTAGGGGCTCACTTTAGGGGGTAGGTAAGGTAGATGGCGGCGGTGTTAGGGGCTCACTTTAGGGGGTTATAGATTTAGTATAGCTGGCGGCGGTTTAGGGGTTAATAATTTTATTAGGTTGCGGCGGGCTCCGGGAGCGGCGGTTTAGGGGTTAATACATATTTAATTGTTAGGCTAGTGAGGGGGAATAGCGGATAGAGGGTTAGACGTGTCGGGCTATGTTAGGGAGGCGTGTTAGACGTGTCGGGCTATGTTAGGGAGGCGTGTTAGACGTGTCGGGCTATGTTAGAGAGGCGTGTTAGACAGTGCGGGTAATTTAGACTTTAGTCAGGTTTTGTAGGAGCCGGCAGTTTCTAACGTGCTGCAAGTCACTGGCGACGCCAGAAATTTGTACTTGCGTAGATTTGTGGACATCGCTGGTTTATCAGACTTACGGCACGTTAGCATCTGACGGCGACATATATGGGATAGCTCGAGTTGCGAGCTGAAACTGCGGGCGACGCGGGTTCCCTCGCTTGCGCCGCAAACTACGATCTATATCGGATCGACCCCCAGGAATGTAATTGTTTTATACTGTGTGATATTAATAGATACTAATTAATACTTTATATTTTATCTTAGCATGACGTACATCAGTTAATACATGTAAATTGTACATGTTATCAATGTAAATTTATTTAAAGAGATTGTTTCTCTACAAATGAAACTTTATAGACAATGATCTTATTTTTTGATGAATTTTTGTTTTTGTGTAGGTGAAAGTGATGGGGGAGTATTTCAAACATCACCTTTTACAGTCCAGACACAGAGGAGCTTTTGAACTTGCTTATGTTGGGTTTGTAAAGCTCACAGAAATGCTGATTGGGTAAGTACACTATTTCAGGTTGCACCAGCTGTCTTTACTGTCCCTTTAAATCCTTAGTGCACCTGTTACAGTTAACACCTTGTATTTGCAAAACATTTCTGTTGTGTTGCTATAGAATAACATATCAGCCAAGTCTTAACATTTTTAAAATAAATTAACATCCTTTTTACTGCAATTATTTCCCAGTAGCCAAACTCCACCTAACATTTACCTTGTTTGGAAGAGCCAATCTGGACTTTAGCCCACAGGCAATACGGCTAGTCACTGTCATAAAGTTAGTATACAATGCATTGTTTTGCAGTTGTTATCTGATAAAGCCAATTAGGTGGAGATATGTAGCAGAGATGGCCTTAAGAAATCACCAGTATGCATTTCAGTATCTGATAATAAGAAATTGGTCAATTTTCAGAGCTAAATTACATGAAAAGGGGGCAAAATAATTAAAATATTTTGCAGGGCTGTTTTCTTCTTAAATGTAAAGAGTCCACAGCTGCATTCATTACTTTTGGGGAAATAAGAACCTGGCCACCAGGAGGAGGCAAAGACACCCCAGCCAAATGCTTAAATACTCCTCCCACTCCCCTCATCCCCCAGTCAATCTTTGCCTTTCGTCCCAGGAGGTTGGCAGAGAAGTGTCAGAATTTATTTTGTCTCTTATGGAGGGTAGTACTCTTCGGCATGGGACAGTCTGACTGAGTTTTAAGTAATCCTTTCAGTCTCTCAGTGAGGACTAGGATGAAAGTTAGAGTCTGTAGATGCAGGGAGAGTCTTTCTGCAAAACCATCCCGACTCATGTTAACAGCTCCTCAAGCAATCCACATGTTGAACTTTGCTCCACTGCCTGTTTTCTTCTCTCAAGTCCATGGCGGAGGCGATGCTACTATCCGTCGCCTGTTCTTGTTCCACGGCATAGATTCTGGTAAGATCATTTCATTTTACTTTCTTCGTGAATGTACTGTAATACAAATGTTTTCCCGAGAGGCTACCACCTTGCGGGTCTAACTTAACATAAGGGTCTCAGTGAGTCTCCTTTAGTATCTTGAAATCAAGGGTTAATATCTCCTGAGGGGGGTTATTGAACAGGGGGGTTTATAATCATGTTTGTTACGTGATTCTACCTGCTTATGTGTGATGTTTACTGCTCTCGTGGTTTGGAACATTGAGGCCTTTGGAAGTGACGCAACCTTTTGGTTGGGCGTGTGCTTTTTCTGGACTGTACGGTTCACCTTGTGGTTGAGCGTGGTTACGTTACGTCTTCCATTTCCGCATTCCCGACTGTGTGGCGAAGGAAAAATTCTAGTCAGCAGGGGTCTGGTCTTAGGAGGTGGTGAGTGCCCCAGCCATTGTGGGTGTCAGGTGCCATTTTCATGTTACTATTTTAGTCCATATTTACATATCCTCTATCTAGTTATGGAGGACTCTGATGCTGAGACTGTTCAAATTTCAGATTCTGTTATGGAGGATTCTGATACTGAGACTATTTTAATTTCAGATTCTGTGTCTGGTGACGAATCCGGATTGGCCTCATTGGCAACCATTTGTGTTCCATGTGCCATATGAGAGCGCCTTGTTCCTTGGGCTCGGGGAATCAAGGGACAGCTGAGCCATCCGCCTCTGTGGGTCCCGTCCTCCGAGAGGGGAGTTCCCTACCAAACCATACTTCTACACATGCGGGTAACCCAGTTTATGATTATTCCTCCATGCAGGGTGGCATGTTCCCCCGGAGGTTGCAGCACATAATGTTGGCGATTATTCGTCTGCTGAGTCCAGACATTTATTTGCGATTGTGCTCGTGCCCTATTGTCCCGGGTCTTCCGCCTTAGGGAGTGCCTCTACAGTTCCCTGCGGGTGTAGCTGTCCCTGAGTGTTGTGCCTTTCGGTACAAGATTGTGCATCTTCGCGTTTTGCTCAGACATGTTTTTCAGTTATTAAATTACCCTATCCTTATCGGATACGGGGATTTTCAGTCTGCTAATTTGCATGGTGCACCTCATTAGACATGTGGGGATGATGTAATCTCCTGATTGTTATTTTATTGAGATCTTTCCCAGTTTATGGAAGATTAGGGCTCCTTTTGGCTGGTCCTGCGGTTAGACCTGTGTCTTCTTGGGCGTTAACCTTCGGGTTGCCTTATATTTTCTTTGTATCTGATAGGATGTCTTTTATTTTCTTATTGTTTCCTTCGGGAACCTTCTGGGATCGATACTCTTTATTACTACTTCGGAGGTTGTTTTGGACATGTTTGTCCTATGTTAAAAATTTCAGTTTTCCTTTCTTCCCCTCTGAGGGAGGATTTATGCAGCTTGCCGGTTAGAACCCTGAGTGCAGGCTGGTCCTGTTGGGTTCGTTCTGTCTTGCGGCTGTTCAGACACTTGGCGTTGTTCTGCTCGGCTAGTTCGAGAAGCGCTGAGTGCTCAGGTCATCATTGTTTTACATGTTCAACTAAGCATTCGAGAGGACCTGTGGGTCTGTGAGGCGGGAAGGATTGTTTCAGTCCTTATAGCCTTCAGTCATAGATGACCTGGTCAGTGGAATTTCCACTGCGTCTCTCTATCTGACGTCTGATATTATCAGAACCTAGAGTTCCTCCCCCATGCGGTGGGGGGTTGGAGGGCTTAGCGCCCCATTACCGCAGTTTGAGCGGTTTGCCCTTCGTTTTTAGGGCTCTGGATTTGTCCTTTTGGGCTTGATCCAACAGCTAGTATGAATAGCTGTCTAGCTTGCGGAAGGTTTACAGTTTGAAACCAGCTGCAGCTCTTGGAACCTTGAATGTGTGCGCGTAAGCTGTTTACAGTGTAACCAGATGCAGCTCTTACTCTTTGACGAGTACAGTCTGGCTGAGTTATAAGACCTTTTGGTCTTCTTCCATTGTCTCCGGGTGAGTTAGATCTCCTTTTAGGGATCTGGGTTTCCGGGTGATGGTTGATCCCTGTGGGGACATTGTTTAGCTCGGGGTTCCCCGGAGCTGGGACGGCTTTGCACCTTTTTTCTCCCTGTATTCCTCTGTTTGTATGGAGGTGATGTGGAGACTAGCCCTACTTGAATGTTTTTTTTTTTACCTCAAGGTATCCCTTGCTTGTTGTCCTGAGACTTTTGTCAAGTCTAGGGGCTCTATTGTTTTAATATGACTTCTTGCCTTGCTCCTTGGAGCGTTGGACTTTAGCTAGGGGTGGTTCCTTCCTTTGGTCAGAACTTGAGTTCTTCTCGCTATCCGGATTACTCTGGAAATTTCATCCATGTCCCTTGTGTCTGGCTTTTTGCCAGTTGGGCTGTTCAGTTTGTGTAATGTTTGCCTGAACTACTAGGTGCCTGGACCTTTTTTCTCCCTGAGGCTTCCGGCTGCTGAAGCTCTGCTCAGCAGGTTCCTTGTGGACCCAGTTATGGGTTGTTCTGGAATCTTGAACCTCAGGGCTGGTTGGGGTGTTCCACGGTAGTGGGAACTTGGGCCATGTCCTTTGCTCCATCTACCTGACCTGGTCATGGTTGGTCAGGTTTTTCTGAGTGTTTATTACTCATTGGATCCAAGCAGCCCATGTAACCTAGTGGTTAGCTTTGTGGCTTTGCAACTCAATGGTTGTTGGCTTGTATCCAGCTGCTGGCGCTGGATGTCCATTTACTGATGTGCCTTAGGGTTGCATTCCCTAGGTCAGCTTGCCAGTGTAACCTGTGGATTCCCTGCTCTGGCTGTGTCTCTGCTTAGCAAGCTACTTGTAGGGGGGGGGGGGGGTCCTTTTCAAGGACATCTGTGTTGGGGATTTACCTCTCCATTAGCCGGTGGCTTCGGGCCATGAGGACAGTTGTTGCCCTTCCGGCCACATCCCTTTAGGGGTTGTTCTCTTTCTTATGGAGATGTAGTCCTTTTCTTGAGGCTTCTCCCGGATTGGGAGGTGGAAAGGTTGGATTGTTACATCCTATCTGGAGTCTTGCTGGCACCAAGTGAGATTTGGAGAAAACAGCTAAACTTATCTACTCATTAAAAGTTAAATTTTAACACATTCATTTCCAACCACTTTTTCTCTTTCTGAGAGTTGACAATTATTATCATCTGTGATCATATTGAGTGATAACATTCAAGAATATATTCATTAAACTTGTAACCTTCTGAGTGCTATACGTGTATTCTATCATAGGAGATTCTTCCATCTCCTAAGTGTTTTTCCAAGTGAGACTTGTTGGGCCTTTTTGCTAGATCCTTGGATCTACGGCCTTGTCGTCTGTTTTAAGAGTCCGGTTGTACCTATACTCTGTAAGGATGACTGTGGCCATCCTTCCGTTTGTTCCTGAACTAGTTTTGGGTTCCCCTGTTTTGGATCCCCTTATGCTGGGTTGGTCCAGCTGGGTGTGGGTTCTGAAAGATGTTGTCTTTCCAGGATCGATGGGCTTAGTTGAGATCTATCCTGTTAGCTCAGTCTGCTAGGATATAGATTTAGTTTCAACTAGCGCTCTAGTTTTACAGGTAGAGGGATTTCACTTCCTTTGACTGGGTGTATCCTCTCCTTCTCGGGGGGCCTTGATTGAGGTTTTGTGTTCCCCTTTTGGAGACCTGTGTGTAGGTCCGGCGGCTTAGGTTGCCTAGAGCGTGCCCTCTGTTTGGGGGGTTGCTTTTGCAGTCTGTTTCTTGCTTGGCTGATTTACATCCTCGCAAGTATTTTCTGTGTCGTCCTGATGTGGACTCTGTGTTCTTGACTCAGGGTTTTTTGCCTGGGTCTGTTACACATTTTTTTGTGGTTGAATACTTTCGTATTTTATGTTCAGACGCTGTGAGGACTTTGCCTTCAGTTGCATTTCAGTGCTTGCAGGATGTTGGAGAGAAGACTTTTCTGTCTCTGTGCCCGGTCTTATCCCGGGTTTTGCTTGGTATAGGCGTGGCCTCCTTTTCTCTGTGCCCATTTGGGTCTTTGTGAACTGGTATCACTATTGGAGATTTTCCTTTTATGGATTAGGGTGACCTTTCGGTTTCCTCGGTTCTCATTTACCTTGTCCCCTTGGGGGTTTAGCCTGGTGTCCCCTTGGTGAGTGGTGGGGGACCGACTGTTGGCTCAGTCGAGTTCGTTTTGCTGTCTCTAGTTTGGCTTCTGGACTAGCTGCGGGTCAGTGTCCTTGGGGCCTTTCCTTTAAGATTTTTCCCGGCTTTGGACAAAGCGGGGTTTTTTGTTGGGTAGGGGTTCAGGCCTGGTGCCCTCAGTATGGGCCGCCTATTGTACCCTCCCGTCTTGGCATTCAGTGTCCTCTATAGCTTGGGTATTTTTCCCCCCAAAAGTAATTAATGCAGCTCTGGACTCTTTCCATTTAAGAAGAAAAACATAAATTATGCTTACCTGCTAATTTCCTTTTCTTCTGATGGAAAGAGTCCACAGCTACCCACCCGTATTTTTTTTGTGGGGCGTCCTTATTTATTCTTCTGGCACCTTTCGCCTGATATTTCTTCTACTGGTTCTTGTTCCTCGGCTGAATGACTGGGGGATGAGGGGAGTGGGAGGAGTATTTAAGCCTTTGGCTGGGGTGTCTTTGCCTCCTCCTGGAGGCCAGGTTCTTATTTCCCAAAAGTATTGAATGGAGCTGTGGACTCATTCCATCAGAAGAAAAGGAAATTATCAGGTAAGCATAATTTATGTTTTCATTATGCATAACTAAACATTTTATATAAAAATCTCAAGGTTTACTGGCCCTTTAAATCATTCTCTTAAGAATTGGATGTCAGTTTTTTTTGCTTTTTGACACTGCTCAGCTTTTATTTTCTTTCCTAATACATGGGGAGTCCACAACGTCATTCCAAGTACTAGTGGGGTATTCACTCCTGACCAGCAGGAGGTGGCAAAGAGCACCCCAGCAGAGCTGTTAAGTGTCACTTCCCTTACCCATAACCCCCAGTCAATCTCTTTTCCTCTGTCAGTGGAGGATCTGAAGTTGGTGTCTGAAGATATGTATTCCTTGTATGGGTACTTTTCCCTGCAAGCAAGGATTGTGGTTTAGCTGTGTCCACGTCAATCTCTTGAGTAACAGTAGTGGTGGCTTTTAAGCAGTTAGAAAGTGGTGAGGTGGTCCTTGCTTTGTTTTCTAACATAATTGCTACCCTAGTTATAGAAAGCCAGAGTTGGTTACTCTGTTATTTCTTTTTCTACAGGTCTATGATTGGAGTATGTGTCCTTTCACACCTTATGAGCTGCCTTTCTGTCCGACAGCTGGAAATGCAGGTAAGTGCCACTTGTCTTCTAGGTACTGGAGACTTGCACTATCTACTTTAATTCTGCATTAATTTTCATGGGACATTATAATCCTTTATTGAGGATTCATTTGGGGCAGTATGCAGGCACTATTTGTATGTGAGGAGACTAAGGGGTTAACGGCTTCCATTAGTTTTTAGGGGATGGCTCTACTTACCCTATGGCCATATGAATTTATTGCAATAAAGATCTCTATTGTGGGAATTGTGTGTTTACCTTATTAGGGAATGATTTAAATGGCTACTTTCCGTTTTTTACTTCAGAGTTAGAATCGCATGCTTTTACTTTAATGCACAGTTTATTTTGATGCCTCTCATGTGACCTCCCGCTCTTCCGCTTGTAACTCTGAGCGGTGTCTATCCTGTGAGTTTTTCTTCAGTTGTGGCTGTGGGGTTATCGTCTGGCCGATTGGAGAATCCTAATTTCATGCAGCTTCTGAAGCTTACGGTAGGACACCTTCGCTTCTGAGGTGTTTTTTTCATTTTTATTTTAAATTTGTTTAACGCTTTGAAGGACTAAAATAGAGTTTTAAGACCTATCCTTCTTAAAGTAACATTCACTACTTTCTCCAACATAGGTGTGTCCGGTCCACGGCGTCATCCTTACTTGTGGGATATTCTCTTCCCCAACAGGAAATGGCAAAGAGCCCAGCAAAGCTGGTCACATGATCCCTCCTAGGCTCCGCCTACCCCAGTCATTCTCTTTGCCGTTGTACAGGCAACATCTCCACGGAGATGGCTTAGAGTTTTTTAGTGTTTAACTGTAGTTTTTATTATTCAATCAAGAGTTTGTTATTTTGAAATAGTGCTGGTATGTACTATTTACTCAGAAACAGAAAAGAGATGAAGATTTCTGTTTGTATGAGGAAAATGATTTTAGCAACCGTAACTAAAATCCATGGCTGTTCCACACAGGACTGTTGAGAGCAATTAACTTCAGTTGGGGGAACAGTGTGCAGTCTCTTGCTGCTTGAGGTATGACACATTCTAACAAGACGATGTAATGCTGGAAGCTGTCATTTTCCCTATGGGATCCGGTAAGCCATGTTTATTACGATCGTAAATAAGGGCTTCACAAGGGCTTATTAAGACTGTAGACTTTTCTGGGCTAAATCGATTCATTATTAACACATATTTAGCCTTGAGGAATCATTTTATCTGGGTATTTTGATATAATAATATCGGCAGGCACTGTATTAGACACCTTATTTCTTAGGGGCTTTCCCAAAGCATAAGCAGAGCCTCATTTTCGCGCCGGTGTGGCGCACTTGTTTTTGAGAGGCATGGCATGCAGTTGCATGTGAGAGGAGCTCTGATACTTAGAAAAGTCTTTCTGAAGGCGTCATTTGGTATCGTATTCCCCTTTGGGTTTGGTTGGGTCTCAGCAAAGCAGATACCAGGGACTGTAAAGGGGTTAAAGTTTTAAAACGGCTCCGGTTCCGTTATTTTAAGGGTTAAAGCTTCCAAATTTGGTGTGCAATACTTTTAAGGCTTTAAGACACTGTGGTGAAAATTTGGTGAATTTTGAACAATTCCTTCATGTTTTTTCGCAATTGCAGTAATAAAGTGTGTTCAGTTTAAAATTTAAAGTGACAGTAACGGTTTTATTTTAAAACGTTTTTTGTACTTTCTTATCAAGTTTATGCCTGTTTAACATGTCTGAACTACCAGATAGACTGTGTTCTGAATGTGGGGAAGCCAGAATTCCTATTCATTTAAATAAATGTGATTTATGTGATAATGACAATGATGCCCAAGATGATTCCTCAAGTGAGGGGAGTAAGCATGGTACTGCATCATTCCCTCCTTCGTCTACACGAGTCTTGCCCACTCAGGAGGCCCCTAGTACATCTAGCGCGCCAATACTCCTTACTATGCAACAATTAACGGCTGTAATGGATAATTCTGTCAAAAACATTTTAGCCAAAATGAACCCTTGTCAGCGTAAGCGTGGCTGCTCTGTTCTAGTTACTGAAGAGCATGACGACGCTGATATTAATATCTCTGAAGGGCCCCTAACCCAATCTGAGGGGGCCAGGGAGGTTTTGTCTGAGGGAGAAATTACTGATTCAGGGAACATTTCTCAACAGGCTGAACCTGATGTGATTGCATTTAAATTTAAGTTGGAACATCTCCGCATTTTGCTTAAGGAGGTATTATCCACTCTGGATGATTGTGAAAAGTTGGTCATCCCAGAGAAACTATGTAAAATGGACAAGTTCCTAGAGGTGCCGGGGCTCCCAGAAGCTTTTCCTATACCCAAGCGGGTGGCGGACATTGTTAATAAAGAATGGGAAAGGCCCGGTATTCCTTTCGTCCCTCCCCCCATATTTAAAAAATTGTTTCCTATGGTCGACCCCAGAAAGGACTTATGGCAGACAGTCCCCAAGGTCGAGGGAGCGGTTTCTACTTTAAACAAACGCACCACTATACCCATAGAGGATAGTTGTGCTTTCAAGGATCCTATGGATAAAAAATTAGAAGGTTTGCTTAAAAAGATGTTTGTTCAGCAGGGTTACCTTCTACAACCAATTTCATGCATTGTCCCTGTCACTACAGCCGCATGTTTCTGGTTTGATGAACTGATAAAGGCGTTCGATAGTGATTCTCCTCCTTATGAGGAGATTATGGACAGAATCAATGCTCTCAAATTGGCTAATTCTTTCACCCTAGACGCCACTTTGCAATTGGCTAGGTTAGCGGCTAAGAATTCTGGGTTTGCTATTGTGGCGCGCAGAGCGCTTTGGTTGAAATCTTGGTCGGCTGATGCGTCTTCCAAGAACAAGCTACTAAACATTCCTTTCAAGGGGAAAACGCTGTTTGGCCCTGACTTAAAAGAGATTATCTCTGATATCACTGGGGGTAAGGGCCACGCCCTTCCTCAGGATCGGCCTTTCAAGGCAAAAAATAGACCTAATTTTCGTCCCTTTCGTAAAAACGGACCAGCCCAAAGTGCTACGTCCTCTAAGCAAGAGGGTAATACTTCTCAAGCCAAGCCAGCTTGGAGACCAATGCAAGGCTGGAACAAGGGAAAGCAGGCCAAGAAACCTGCCACTGCTACCAAGACAGCATGAAATATTGGCCCCCGATCCGGGACCGGATCTGGTGGGGGGCAGACTCTCTCTCTTCGCTCAGGCTTGGGCAAGAGATGTTCTGGATCCTTGGGCGCTAGAAATAGTCTCCCAGGGTTATCTTCTGGAATTCAAGGGACTTCCCCCAAGGGGGAGGTTCCACAGGTCTCAGTTGTCTTCAGACCACATAAAAAGACAGGCATTCTTACATTGTGTAGAAGACCTGTTAAAGATGGGAGTGATTCATCCTGTTCCATTAAGAGAACAAGGGATGGGGTTCTACTCCAATCTGTTCATAGTTCCCAAAAAAGAGGGAACGTTCAGACCAATCTTAGATCTCAAGATCTTAAACAAGTTTCTCAAGGTTCCATCGTTCAAGATGGAAACCATTCGAACTATTCTTCCTTCCATCCAGGAAGGTCAATTCATGACCACGGTGGATTTAAAGGATGCGTATCTACATATTCCTATCCACAAGGAACATCATCGGTTCCTAAGGTTTGCATTCCTGGACAAACATTACCAGTTCGTGGCGCTTCCTTTCGGATTAGCCACTGCTCCAAGGATTTTCACAAAGGTACTAGGGTCCCTTCTAGCGGTGCTAAGACCAAGGGGCATTGCAGTAGTACCTTACCTGGACGACATTCTGATTCAAGCGTCGTCCCTTCCTCAAGCAAAGGCTCACACGGACATCGTCCTGGCCTTTCTCAGATCTCACGGCTGGAAAGTGAACGTGGAAAAGAGTTCCCTATCCCCGTCAACAAGGGTTCCCTTCTTGGGAACAATTATAGACTCCTTAGAAATGAGGATTTTTCTAACAGAGGCCAGAAAAACAAAACTTCTAGACTCTTGTCGGATACTTCATTCCGTTCCTCTTCCTTCCATAGCTCAGTGCATGGAAGTGATCGGGTTGATGGTAGCGGCAATGGACATAGTTCCTTTTGCGCGCATTCATCTAAGACCATTACAACTGTGCATGCTCAGTCAGTGGAATGGGGACTATACAGACTTGTCTCCAAAGATACAAGTAAATCAGAGGACCAGAGACTCACTCCGTTGGTGGCTGTCCCTGAACAACCTGTCACAAGGGATGACATTCCGCAGACCAGAGTGGGTCATTGTCACGACCGACGCCAGTCTGATGGGCTGGGGCGCGGTCTGGGGATCCCTGAAAGCTCAGGGTCTTTGGTCTCGGGAAGAATCTCTTCTACCGATAAATATTCTGGAACTGAGAGCGATATTCAATGCTCTCAAGGCTTGGCCTCAGCTAGCGAGGACCAAGTTCATACGGTTTCAATCAGACAACATGACGACTGTTGCGTACATCAACCATCAGGGGGGAACAAGGAGTTCCCTAGCGATGGAAGAAGTGACCAAAATCATTCTATGGGCGGAGTCTCACTCCTGCCACCTGTCTGCTATCCACATCCCAGGAGTGGAAAATTGGGAAGCGGATTTTCTGAGTCGTCAGACATTGCATCCGGGGGAGTGGGAACTCCATCCGGAAATCTTTGCCCAAGTCACTCAGCTGTGGGGCATTCCAGACATGGATCTAATGGCCTCTCGTCAGAACTTCAAAGTTCCTTGCTACGGGTCCAGATCCAGGGATCCCAAGGCGGCTCTAGTGGATGCACTAGTAGCACCTTGGACCTTCAAACTAGCTTATGTGTTCCCGCCGTTTCCTCTCATCCCCAGGCTGGTAGCCAGGATCAATCAGGAGAGGGCGTCGGTGATCTTGATAGCTCCTGCGTGGCCACGCAGGACTTGGTATGCAGATCTGGTGAATATGTCATCGGCTCCACCTTGGAAGCTACCTTTGAGACGAGACCTTCTTGTTCAGGGTCCGTTCGAACATCCGAATCTGGTTTCACTCCAGCTGACTGCTTGGAGATTGAACGCTTGATTTTATCGAAGCGAGGATTCTCAGATTCTGTTATCGATACTCTTGTTCAGGCCAGAAAGCCTGTAACTCGAAAGATTTACCACAAGATTTGGAAAAAATATATCTGTTGGTGTGAATCTAAAGGATTCCCTTGGGACAAGGTTAAGATTCCTAGGATTCTATCCTTCCTTCAAGAAGGATTGGAAAAAGGATTATCTGCAAGTTCCCTGAAGGGACAGATTTCCGCCTTGTCGGTGTTACTTCACAAAAAGCTGGCAGCTGTGCCAGATGTTCAAGCCTTTGTTCAGGCTCTGGTTAGAATCAAGCCTGTTTACAAACCTTTGACTCCTCCCTGGAGTCTCAATTTAGTTCTTTCAGTTCTTCAGGGGGTTCCGTTTGAACCCTTGCATTCCGTTGATATTAAATTATTATCTTGGAAAGTTTTGTTTTTGGTTGCAATTTCTTCTGCTAGAAGAGTTTCAGAATTATCTGCTCTGCAGTGTTCTCCTCCTTATCTGGTGTTCCATGCAGATAAGGTGGTTTTGCGTACTAAACCTGGTTTTCTTCCGAAAGTTGTTTCTAACAAAAACATTAACCAGGAGATTATCGTACCTTCTCTGTGTCCGAAACCAGTTTCAAAGAAGGAACGTTTGTTGCACAATTTGGATGTTGTTCGCGCTCTAAAATTCTATTTAGATGCTACAAAGGATTTTAGACAAACATCTTCCTTGTTTGTTGTTTATTCCGGTAAAAGGAGAGGTCAAAAAGCAACTTCTACCTCTCTCTCTTTTTGGATTAAAAGCATCATCAGATTGGCTTACGAGACTGCCGGACGGCAGCCTCCCGAAAGAATCACAGCTCATTCCACTAGGGCTGTGGCTTCCACATGGGCCTTCAAGAACGAGGCTTCTGTTGATCAGATATGTAGGGCAGCGACTTGGTCTTCACTGCACACTTTTACCAAATTTTACAAATTTGATACTTTTGCTTCTTCTGAGGCTATTTTTGGGAGAAAGGTTTTGCAAGCCGTGGTGCCTTCCATTTAGGTGACCTGATTTGCTCCCTCCCTTCATCCGTGTCCTAAAGCTTTGGTATTGGTTCCCACAAGTAAGGATGACGCCGTGGACCGGACACACCTATGTTGGAGAAAACAGAATTTATGTTTACCTGATAAATTACTTTCTCCAACGGTGTGTCCGGTCCACGGCCCGCCCTGGTTTTTTTAATCAGGTCTGATATTTTATTTTCTTTAACTACAGTCACCACGGTACCATATGATTTCTCCTATGCAAATATTCCTCCTTAACGTCGGTCGAATGACTGGGGTAGGCGGAGCCTAGGAGGGATCATGTGACCAGCTTTGCTGGGCTCTTTGCCATTTCCTGTTGGGGAAGAGAATATCCCACAAGTAAGGATGACGCCGTGGACCGGACACACCGTTGGAGAAAGTAATTTATCAGGTAAACATAAATTCTGTTTTTTGGGTACTAGCTATGGATTATGAACATGAGTCTGTTCCTTTTGATAAATGCTTGTTATGTTTGGAGGCTCAAATTGTTTTGCCTATGCAATTTTGTTCCTCATGTTTAAAAAAGACCCTAAGATTTAAAGATAAATTACTTTTCTTTCCTAAGATTTGGAGAGTCCATGACATCATCAATTACTAGTGTGAATATCACTGGCCAGCAGGAGGAGGCAAAGAGCACCACAGCAAAGCTGTTAAGCACCACTCCCCTACCCATAATCATTCTCTTTGTTTTTGTCAATGGAGGAGGTGAAGTTTTGGTGTCTGAAGAAAATTGGATTTCTTTCGCTACCAGCAAGATTTTTTTGGGTCGAGCCGTAGTTCACGTTAATATCTTCAGTAGGGTAGTGGTGTCTTTTTAAAGCAGTTAGGAACTTGTGAGGTGCGCCTTGCTGCATTTTCCTAACATTTCTGCTGCCCTTGTATAGAAAGTCAGAGTAGGTTTACTCTGTTTTTTTGTTTTTCCACAGGTCTCTGTAGGGAGTATGCGTCCTTTCACGCCTTGTGAGCTATCTATCTGCCGGACAGCTGGAATTGTAGGTAAGTGCTGTTTGTCTTCTAGGTGGGAGACTGGCACTAAAGGTGTTAATAAAATAAGCCCTCTGCAGATTTTCTTGGGACATAATCCTTAGTTGAAGGATTTCTTTAGGCAGGATGCAGTCACTTTTTATGTATGTGTTTTCACTTTTATTGTTTGAAGGGGTTAACTATTGGCTCATGTATTCTTTAAGAACTGGCTGTGGCTCATGCGTTCTTTATACGCATATTTGCTGATGTGATGTGAATTAGATTGAGCTTGTGGATCAGTTCATTGCTAATTTACTGTGGGGTATGTTGTTTTTAGCGGTCTTACTTTTTCTGATAGACATTGTACAGAGGAGTTTGGCGCCTTTACTCTAACGGTGTCAGTTTACTTTTGCAGTCAGCTTGATCGTGTGCTTTATCCGTGGCGCAGTTTCGCTCAGCCTGTCATGTGACCGCCACTTCCGTCCTCTGTTTAATCGGAGCGGATTGTGCTGTAAGACGGCTGTTTTTCTTGTGAATCTCCATTTGGGCTGACTGCTAATTTTCACACCGGAGGGGCTGGTAGGCACCTCCGTTAAATGCTGAGGTGTAGAGGTGCTCTTTTTTGTTAAAGATCATTTTTGATGAATAGCATTCCTTCAGCAGATTTAAAGTAACTGTAAGGTCATTTTTTTTTTTCAATTTTAATTTTCACTCATATAGTTGGTAGAACTATTGTGGGTCATGGAACAGGAGACTGTTCCTATGGACAATTGTCTGCTTTGTCTAGAGATCCAGATTGTGGTGCCTGTGCAACTTTGTACTTCATGTCTAAATACAACTTTGAAATGTAAAGATAAAATTTGTATTTCTTATGAGCCTAATGTCTTTTGGGATGATACTGTTCAGGCAATGCCACAGCTATCTCCTCAAATGTCCCAAGCCACTATGGCGTCACATACAGTGCCCTTAAGTTCCTCTCAGCCTCCTGGAGGAGTTTATTTGCCTGCAGAATTTGCTGCTCATGTGGCATTATCTGCTTTCCCTATGCTACAGGGAAAACACAAGAGGAAGATTAGAGATTCAGATAGTAAGGTTTCTGCTCCATCTTTTGCTACACAAGTTGCTCTCCCTCATAAGTCTGATGAGGAGGATACGTCGGTAGCATCTGAGGGTGAAATCTCATATTTGGACAGTATAATTCCTTCATCTGATGCTGAAGTTGTAACCTTCAGATTTAAGCTTGAATTCCTTTGTGTATTGCTAAAGGAGGTTTTGGCTACTTTGGACGACTCCAATATTCCTGTCATTGTCAACCCTAAGGAATCTAGTAAACTTAATAAATACTATGATGTTCCTACCTCTGTGGAAGTGTTTCCTGTTCCAGACTGTGCAACTGAGATTATTGCACAGGAATGGGAGAAGCCAGGGATACCTTTTTCCCCGTCTCCTGTCTTTAAAAAGATGTTTCCTGTCGCTTACTCCATTAAGGATTTATGGCGCATGGTGCCTAAAGTAGAAGGGGCAATTTCTACTCTGGCTAAGAGAACTACTATTCCTATTGAGGATAGCTGCTCTTTTAAGGATCCAATGGACAAAAAGCTGGAGGCTTATTTGAAGAAGATGTGTGTTCATCAAGGTCTTCAATGGCAACCTGCAGTTTGTATTACCACTGTGTCAAGTGCGGCATCTTATTGGTTCAAAGCCTTGTCTGATTCACTTCAGGTAGAGACTCCTTTGGAGGAGATCCAAGACAGAATGAAGGCTCTCAGGCTAGCCAATTCCTTTATTTCTGATGCTACCATGCAAGTTATAAAACTGGGAGCCAAGATATCTGGCTTTGCTGTGCTAGCCCACAGGACGTTGTGGCTAAAATCTTGGTCAGCGGATGTGACCTCTAAGTCCAAGCTTCTCGCGCTTTCTTACAATGGTTAGACCTTGTTTGAACCGAGTCTGGCAGAAATAAATTCTGATATTACTGGTGGGAAAGGGTCTTTTCTACCACAAGATAAGAAGAACAGACCTAAAGGAACGTCTAAGTAATTTTTCGTTCCTTTCGTAACTTCAAATGAAAGTCGTCTTCTTCCAAACAGGAACAGTCCAAGTCTTCTTGGAAGCCCTCTCAGTCTTGGAACAAGGGGAAGCAATCAAAGAAACCCGCTGCTGAGTCAGCAAGAAGGGGTTGCCCTGGTCCGGGCTCAGATCATGTGGGGGCATACTTTTTCTGTTTTGACAAGAATGGATGCAAGATGTCCCAGATCCCTGGGCTGTGGACATAGTATCTCAGGGTTACAAAATAGAATTCACAACTTTTCCTCCCAAGATTATCTGCAGACCAGATAAAAAGAGAGGCATTCTTGAGCTGTGTTCAGGACCTTTTCTCCATGTGAGTGATAGTTCCAGTACAGGAACAGGGCCTATGATTTTATTCCAATTTGTTTGTGGTTCACAAAAAAGAGGGAACTTTTCATCCTATTTTAGACCTAAAGTGTCTCAACAAGTTTCTCAGAGTACCGTCCTTCAAAATGAAAACCATTCGTTCCATTCTTCCTTTGGTCCAAGAGGGTCAGTTCATGACGACCATAGACCTGAAGGACACGTATCTTGATGTTCCCATCCACAAGGATCATCACAAGTTCCTGAGAATTGCCTTTCTGGAGAAACATTTTCAGTTTGTGGCTCTTCCTTTTGGCTTTGCCACAGCTCCCAGAATTTCCTCAAAAGTTCTGGGGGCTCTCTTGGCTGTGATCAGGTCTTGGGGGAATGGCAGTGGTGCCCTACCTGGACGACATATTGGTTCAGGCTCCATCTTTTCAACAAGCAAACACTCATACAGAGATCTTGTTGTCTTTTCTACGTTCCCACGGATGGAAACTAATTCTGGGAAAGAGTTCCCTTGTTCCAGCTACAAGGGTAGTTTTCTTAAGGACCATAATAGATTCCCTATTGATGAAAATATTTCTGACAGAGGTCAGAAAATCCGAAATTCTTTCCTATTGCCTCTCTCTACAGTCTACTGTTCGGCCATCAGTGGCTCAATGTATGGAGGTAATTGGCCTGATGGTCGCTTCCATGGACATCATTCCAATTATGAGAACAAAAGAGTAACAATGGCACTAAAATTGGCAATTCCCACTTATAAGGTAATACTATATCAGCATATTAAGTATCCAATTTATATTGGTGCTCCAATATGACCTTTATTTGTATGTGAGTTGGTGCTCTGCATTAAATTGAATTAGAACTAGAAATTGTGGATAAAGATTACCCACAGAAAGAATGCATATAGCACTCTTATGCCCAGACTCTGAAAAGTGTGATATTCCGTGTATTTAAAACATAACTTTTAATAAATTTTAATAAAAACTACAACAAAACATCAAACATATTAAAATTATTAAACTCTGTTGGTCAAATAATTAGATTTACAGGAGGTGGATTGGGTCCAAAATTATTTGGCCTAATTCATTATACAAATCTCCACTATACCCTCAGTATTAGGGATTTATACTGTTAGGAGTCTAGCTTACAATGTAATAATTGTGACCATATACATCACTTGGTGGTAACTATATATTCACATTCGATCTGCCAAATTACAATATATCCCAGTGGGGGCAATAAGGGGGTAGGGTTTCTATAGATAGCACCTGGTTGGGTGCTGAAAATTGTATATGTGTTATTCAGCTGTTAGCCTGGCTGTGTGAAAAAATTGTTGGAGATTGTGACTCTGTATAACATGTCCTACAGATTTGATATTGATTGTATGCGTGATGCCCCAATCAATAAAGATTTTACTCTCTATTGATTGAGGCATCATGCATACAATCAATATCATGTCCATGGAAGCGACCATCAGGCTAATTACCTCCATACATTGAGCCACTGATGGCCGAACAGTAGACTTCCACGAGTCATTGCTCGTATCAAACATCAGTAATTGTAATAGCGCCTGCATGGCCTCGCAGGATCTGGTATGTAGACGTAGTGAAGATGTCATCTTTTCCACCTTGGAGTTTGCCTTTGAGGAAGGACCTTCTAACTCGGGGTCCATTTCTTCATCCAAATCTAGTTTATCTGAAGCTGACTGGAGATTGAACGCTTAGTTCTGTCTAAGCGAGGATTTTCTGAAGCAGTCATTAAAACTATGATCCAGGATTGCAAGCCTGTTACTCAAAATTTTTTACCATAAGGTATGGGGTAAATACCTTTTATTGTTGTGAATTCAAGGGCTACTCTTGGAGTAGGGTCAGGATTCCTAGTATTTTGTTTTTCTTTCATGTAATTGGCAAGAGTCCATGAGCTAGTGACATATGGGATATACAATCCTACCAGGAGGGGCAAAGTTTCCCAAACCTCAAAATGCCTATAAATACACCCCTCACCACACCCACAATTCAGTTTTACAAACTTTGCCTCCTATGGAGGTGGTGAAGTAAGTTTGTACTAAGATTTCTACGTTGATATGCGCTTCTCAGCATTGTTGAAGCCCGATTCCTCTCAGAGTACAGCGAATGTCAGAGGGACGTGAAGGGAGTATCACTTATTGAATACGATAATTTCCCTAACGGGGGTCTATTTCATGGGTTCTCTGTTATCAGTCGTAGAGATTCATCTCCTACCTACCTTTTCAGATCGACGATATACTCTCAATTTACCATTACCTCTACTGATAACTGTTTCAGTACTGGTTTGGCTATCTGCTATATGTGGATGGGTGTCTTTTGGTAAGTATGTTTTTTATTACTTAAGACACCTCAGCTATGGTTTGGCACTTTATGCATTTATATAAAGTTCTAAATATATGTATTGTACTTATATTTGCCATGAGTCAGGTTCATGTATTTCCTTCTGCAGACTGTCGGTTTCATATTTGGGGAATATAAACATCTTTTAAAATGAAATTTATTTCTTACCTGGGGTTTAGTCTCTTTTTCAATTGACTACTTCTTACAAATTGCGGGCGGTATTAGGCCAGCGGGTGCGACAAATGCTTAACTTTATTGCGTCATTTTTGGCGCGAAGATTTTTTTGGCGCGAAAGAGTACGTCTATGACGCAAGTTCGTCATTTCCAGCGTCATACTTGACGCCGAGACCTTTCACACGGTTGCGTCATTAGTGACGCGAGTGTGTCATTTCCGGTTATTTTTTGGTGCCAAAAAAGTTTAGTTACGTTGTGCGTCATACTTGGCGCCAAATTTTTTAATTATTTCAATACCCCATTGATGTTTGCCTCTTGATTTTTTCAATATCAGAGGGCTATGCTATTTGCATTTTTTCCCATTCCTGAAACTGTCATATAAGGAAATAGATAATTTTGCTTTATATGTTGTTTTTTCTCTTACATTTTGCAAGATGTCTTACTTTTATCCTGCCTCAGAAGCTTCTGCTGGAACATTACTGCCTGACATCGGTTCTACCAAAGCTAAGTCATTAGTTATAAAATTGTAGTAATTATATCGCTGAATGTAATTTGTAATAGTTGTTTTGATAAACTTTTACATGCAGATGTGTCCATCAGTAATAGTACATTGCCAGTTGCAGTTCCTTCAACTTCTAATGTGCATAATATACGTGTAAATTTTAAAGAATTTATTTCTAATTCTATTCTGAAGGCTTTGTCTGCATTTTCACCTTCAAATAAATGTAATAGGTCTTTTTGAAACTTCTCATTTAGTTGATGAAATTTCAAATGACCAACAATATGATAATTTATCCTCTTCTGATAAGGATCTATCTGATTCAGTAGATCCTCCTCAGACATTGACACTGACAAATCTACTTATTTATTTAAAATTGAGTACATGCGTTCTTTATTAAATAAAGTGTTAATTACTTTGGATATTGAGGTAACCAGTCCTCTTGACGTTCAGTCTAATAAACGTTTTAATGCTGTTTTTAAACCTCCTGTGGTTTCTCCAGGGGTTTTTCCTATTCCTGAGGCTATTTCTAATATGATTTCTAAGGAATGGAATAAGACAGGTACTTCTTTTTATTCCTTCTTCAAGGTTCAAAAATGGTATCCTTTGCCAGCAAAATCTATAGAGTTTTGGGAAAAGATCCCCAGTTGATGGGGCTATTTCTACTCTTGCTAAACGTACCACTATTCCTATGGAAGATCTTATCTAAGGAAGGCCTATTTATATTCAGGTCATCTTCTCAGACCTGCAATTTCTTTGGCTGATGTTGCGGTGGCATCAACTTTCTGGTTGGAGAATTTAGCGCAACATGAATTGGATTCTGACATATATAGCATTATTCACTTACTGCAACATGCTAATCATTTTATTTGTGATGTTAGATCCATGTCTTTAGCTATATTAGCTAGAAGAGCTTTGTGTCTTAAATCTAGATTACTATCTCTTTCTTTCCAAGGTAATAATTTATTTTGTTCTCAGTTGGTTTCTATTATTTCAACTGTTACTGGGGGAAAGGGAGTTTTTTCTGCCTCAGGATAAAAAAACCTAAGGGTAAATCTAAGGCTTCTAACCGTTTTCGTTCCTTTCGTTAGAATAAGGAACAAAAACTCAATCCTCCCCCCAAGGAATCTGCCTTCAATTGGAAGCCTTCCTCAAATTGGAATAAATCCAAGCCTTTTAGGAAACCAAAGTCAGCCCCTAAGTCCGCATAAAGGTGCGGTCCTCATTCCAGCTCAGCTGGTAGGGGGCAGATTAAGGTTTTTCAAGGATATTTAGATAAATTCTGTTCAAAATCAATGGATTCAGAGCATTGTCTCTCTAGGCTATCGAATAGGATTCAGAGTAAGACCTCCTGTGAGAAGATTTTTTTCTCTCACGTATCCCAGTAGATCCAGTAAAAGCTCAGGCTTTCCTGAAGTATGTTTCAGACCTGGAGTCTTCAGGGGTAATCATGCCAGTTCCTCTTCTGGAACAAGGTTTGGGGTTTTATTCAAATCTATTCATTGTCCCAAAGAAGGAAAATTTATTCAGACCAGTTTTGGATCTGAAAATTTTGAATCATTATGTAAGAGTACCAACTTTCAAGTTGGTGACTATAAGGACTATTCTGCCTTTTGTTCAGCGAGGACATTATATGTCCACAATAGACTTGCAGGATGCATACTTTCATATTCCGATTCATCCAGAACATTATCAGTTTCTGAGATTCTCTTTTCTAGACAAGCATTACCAATTTGTTGCTCTACCATTTGGCCTAGCAACCACTTCAAGAATCTTTTCAAGGGTTCTGGGTGTCCTACTCTCTGTATTCAGAGAACAGGGTATTGCGGTGTTTCCTTATTTGGACGTTATCTTGGTACTAGCTCAGTCTTTACGTACTGCAGAATCTCACACGAATCAACTAGTGTTGTTTCTTCGGAAACATGGTTGGAGGATCAATTTACCAAAAAGTTTCTTGATTCCTCAGACAAGGGTCACCTTTTTAGGCTTCCAGATAAGATTCAGTGTCCATGACTCTGTCTCTAACAGACAAGAGACGTTTAAAATTAGTTGCAGCCTGCCGGCACCTTCAGTCTCAGTCATTCCCTTCAGTGGCTATGTGCATGGAAGTTTTAGGTCTCGTGACTGCAGCATCGGACGCGATCCCCTTTCACATGAGACTTCTCCAGCTTTATATGCTGAATCAATGGTGCAGGGATTATACAAAGATATCACAATTAATATCCTTAAATCCCAATGTACGACACTCTCTGACATGGTGGATGGATCACCATCGTTTAGTTCAAGGGGCTTCTTTTGTTCGTCCAACCTGGACTGTGATCACAACAGATGCGAGTCTTTCAGGTTGGGGAGCTGTTTGAGGATCTCTGACAGCACAAGGGGTTTGGAAATTTCAAGAGGCGAAATTTCCAATAAATATTTTAGAACTCTGTGCAATTCTCAGAGCTCTTCAGTTTTGGCCTCTGTTAAAGAGAGAACCGTTCATTTGTTTTCAGACAGACATTTTCACATCAGGGGCTTATGTCAATCATCGGGGTGGGACTCACAGTCCCCACGCTATGAAGAAGTATCTCGAATACTTGTTTGGGTGGAATCCAGCTCCTGTCTAATCTCTGCGGTGCATATCCCAGGTGTAGACATTTGGGAAGCGGATTATCTCAGCCGCCAGACTTTACATCCAGGGGAGTGGTCTCTCCATCCAGATGTTTTTTCTCAGATTGTTCAGATGTGGGGTCTTCCAGAGATAGATCTCATGGCCTCTCATCTAAACAAGAAACTTCCCACATACCTATCCAGGTCCAGGGATGTTCAGTCGGAAGCAGTGGATGCGCTGATACTTTCTTGGTGTTTTAATCCCGCTTATATCTTCCCGCCTCTAGTTCTCCTTCCAAGAGTGATTTCCAAAAATCATCATGGAACAATCATTTGTGTTGCTGGTAGCGCCAGCATGGCCACACAGGTTTTGGTATGCGGAACTGGTTCGGATGTCCAGTTGCCCGCCTTGGCCACTTCCGTTAACGGCCAGACCTACTATCTCAAGGTCCTTTTTTCCATCAGGATCTCAAATCATTAAATTTGAAGGTATGGAAATTGAACGCTTAGTACTAAGTCATAGAGGTTTCTCTGACTCAGTGATTGATGCTATGTTTCAAGCTCGTAAATCAGTCTCTAGGAAGATTTATTATAGAGTTTGGAAGACTTACATTTCATGGTGTTCTTCTCATAAATTCTTCAGTTTCTTCAGGATGGTTTGGATAAGGTTTTGTCTGCAAGTTCCTTGAAAGGACAAATCTCCGCTCTTTCTGTTTCACAGAAAGATTGCTATACTTCCTGATATACACTGTTTTGTACAGGTTTTAGTTCGTATTAAGCCTGTCATTAAATCAATTTCTCCTCCTTGGAGTCTTAATTTGGTTCTGAAGGCTTTACAGGCATCTCCAGTTGAGTCTATGCATTCTTTGGACATTTAACTAAAGTGTTGTTCTTTTTGGCTATATCTTCTGCTAGAAGAGTTTCTGAGCTATCTGCTCTTTCCTGTGAATCTTTCTGATTTTTCATCAGGATAAGGCGGTTTTGCAGACTTCATTTGAATTTTTACCTCAGGTTGTGAATTCTAACAACATTAGTAGAGAAATTGTTGTCTCTTCCTTGTGTCCTAATTCTAGGAATCCTTTGGAAAGATCCTTACATTCTTTGGATGTGGTGAGAGCTTTGAAATATTATGTTAAAGCTTTTTGATTCATTAAGCTTATTTAGAGTCGGGTCAAGCCCCGCCTCAGAGAATTATAACTCATTCTACTTGATCAGTCTCCACTTCGTGGGCTTTTAAGAATGAAGCTTCAGTTGATCAGATTTGCAAAGCAGCGACTTGGTCCTCTTTGCATACATTTACTAAATTCTACCGTTTTTATGTATTTGCTTCTTTGGAAGCAGTTTTTGGTAGAAAAGTTCTTCAGGCAGCTGTTTCAGTTTGATTCTTCTGCTTCTGATTTAAGTTTTTTTCTTTCAAAAATGAAAATAAACTATTTTTTTGGGTTGTGGATTAATTTTTTCAGCGGTGTATGGCTGTTTTTATTTTATTCCCTCCCTCTTTAGTGACTCTTGAGTGGAAGACTCCACATCTTGGGTATTGATATCCCATATGTCACTAGCTCATGGACTCTTGCCAATTACATGAAAGAAAACATAATTTATGTAAGAACTTACCTGATAAATTAATTTCTTTCATTTTGGCAAGAGTCCATGAGGCCCACCCTTTTTATGGTGATTATGATTTTTTTGTATAAGGCACAATTATTTCAAAATTTCCTTTGTTGATGCTTTCTACTCCTTTCTTTATCACTCCACTGCTTGGCTATTCGTTAAACTGAATTGTGGGTGTGGTGAGGGGTGTATTTATAGGCATTTTGAGGTTTGGGAAACTTTGCCCCTCCTGGTAGGATTGTATATCCCATATGTCACTAGCTCATGGACTCTTGCCAATATGAAAGAAATGAATTTATCAGGTAAGTTCTTACATAAATTATGTTTTTCTCCAGGAAGGTCTGAAGAAGGGTTTGTCGGTCAGTTCTCTGAAGGGTCAGATTTCTGCACTGTCTATTCTTTTACTCAAACGTCTGGCGGATGTGCCAGATGTTCAATCATATTTTTGGGGGCTGGAGAAGGGCCTTTCTGCTAGTTCCCTGAGGGGACCTATTTCGGCCCTGTCGGTTTTAATTGCACAAGAGACTGGCTGAGCTTCCAGGCGTGCAGTCCTTTGTTGAGGCTCTGATTTGGATCAGGCCTGTGTTTAGATCTGGGGCTCCTCCTTGGAGCCTAAATCTTGTTTTTCGGGTTTTGCAACAGGTTACCTTTTAGCCTCTGCATTCCGTTGACATTAAATTGTTATCTTGGAAGGTTCTCTTCTTATTGGCTATTGCCTCTGCACGCACAGTTTCTGAGATCTCTGCTTTACAATGTGAGCCCCCTTATCTGATTTTTCATGCAGATAAGGCAGTTTTATGTACTAAATTAGGTTTTCTTTCTAAGATTGTGTCAGATCTCAACATCAATCAGGAGATTGTGGTTCCTTCCTTGTGTCCTAATCCTTCTTCATCGAAGGAACGCTTACTTCACAATTTGGATGTGGTTCGCGCCTTGAAGTTCTATCTTCAGGCTACTAAGGAGTTTAGACAATCTTCCTCTTTGTTTGATGTCTATTCGGGGAAGCGTAAGGGGCAGAACGCTACTTCGACTTCCCTATCTTTTTGGTTAAGAAGTATCATCCGCTTAGCTTACGAGACAGCGGGACATCGTCCTCCTGAGAGGATAACGGCTCATTCCACTAGAGCAGTGGCTCCCTCTTGGGCCCTTAAGAACGAGGCCTCTATGGTTCAAATTTGTAAGGCGGCTACCTGGTCCTCCTTACATACATTTTCAAAATTTTACAAGTTTGATGTTTTTGCTTTGGCTGAAGCAGCTTTTCTGGAGAAAAGTTTTGCAGGCTGTGTTGCCCTCAGAATAGGGTCCGCCTCTTCCTTTCTTTCATGTAATTAGCAAGAGTCCATGAGCTAGTGACGTATGGGATATACATTCCTACCAGGAGGGGCAAAGTTTCCCAAACCTCAAAATGCCTATAAATACACCCCTCACCACACCCACAATTCAGTTTTACAAACTTTGCCTCCGATGGAGGTGGTGAAGTAAGTTTGTGCTAGATTCTACGTTGATATGCGCTCCGCAGCAAGTTGGAGCCCGGTTTTCCTCTCAGCGTGCAGTGAATGTCAGAGGGATGTGAGGAGAGTATTGCCTATTTGAATGCAGTGATCTCCTTCTAAGGGGTCTATTTCATAGGTTCTCTGTTATCGGTCGTAGAGATTCATCTCTTACCTCCCTTTTCAGATCGACGATATACTCTTATATATACCATTACCTCTGCTGATTCTCGTTTCAGTACTGGTTTGGCTATCTGCTATATGTAGATGAGTGTCCTGAGGTAAGTAAGTCTTATTTTCTGTGACACTCCTAGCTATGGTTGGGCACTTTGTTTATAAAGTTCTAAATATATGTATTCAAACATTTATTTGCCTTGACTCAGAATGTTCAACTTTCCTTATTTTCAGACAGTCAGTTTCATATTTGGGATAATGCATTTTAATTTAACATTTTTCTTACCTTAAAATTTGACTTTTTCCCTGTGGGCTGTTAGGCTCGCGGGGGCTGAAAATGCTTCATTTTATTGCGTCATTCTTGGCGCGGACTTTTTTGGCGCAAAAATTCTATTTCCGTTTCCGGCGTCATACGTGTCGCCGGAAGTTGCGTCATTTTTTGACGTTATTTTGCGCCAAAAATGTCGGCGTTCCGGATGTGGCGTCATTTTTGGCGCCAAAAAGCATTTAGGCGCCAAATAATGTGGGCGTCTTATTTGGCGCGAAAAAATATGGGCGTCACTTTTGTCTCCACATTATTTAAGTCTCATTTTTTATTGCTTCTGGTTGCTAGAAGCTTGTTCTTTGGCATTTTTTCCCATTCCTGAAACTGTCATTTAAGGAATTTGATCAATTTTGCTTTATATATATGTTGTTTTTTCTCTTACATATTGCAAGATGTCTCACGTTGCATCTGAGTCAGAAGATACTACAGGAAAATCGCTGTCAAGTGCTGAATCTACCAAAGCTAAGTGTATCTGCTGTAAAATTTTGGTAGCTATTCCTCCAGCTGTTGTTTGTATTGATTGTCATGACAAACTTGTTAAAGCAGATAATATTTCCTTTAGTAAAGTACCATTGCCTGTTGCAGTTCCTTCAACATCTAAGGTGCAGAATGTTCCTGATAATATAAGAGATTTTGTTTCTGAATCCATAAAGAAGGCTATGTCTGTTATTTCTCCTTCTAGTAAACGTAAAAAATCTTTTAAAACTTCTCTCCCTACAGATGAATTTTTAAATGAACATCATCATTCTGATTCTGATGATTCCTCTGGTTCAGAGGATTCTGTCTCAGAGGTTGATGCTGATAAATCTTCATATTTATTTAAAATGGAATTTATTCGTTCTTTACTTAAAGAAGTACTAATTGCTTTAGAAATAGAGGATTCTGGTCCTCTTGATACTAATTCTAAACGTTTAGATAAGGTATTTAAAGCTCCTGTGGTTATTCCAGAAGTTTTTCCTGTTCCTAATGCTATTTCTGCAGTAATTTCCAAAGAATGGGATAATTTGGGTAATTCATTTACTCCTTCTAAACGTTTTAAGCAATTATATCCTGTGCCGTCTGACAGATTAGAATTTTGGGACAAGATCCCTAAAGTTGATGGGGCTATTTCTACCCTTGCTAAACGTACTACTATTCCTACGTCAGATGGTACTTCGTTTAAGGATCCTCTAGATAGGAAAATTGAGTCCTTTCTAAGAAAAGCTTATCTGTGTTCAGGTAATCTTCTTAGACCTGCTATATCTTTGGCTGATGTTGCTGCAGCTTCAACTTTTTGGTTGGAAACTTTAGCGCAACAAGTAACACATCGTGATTCTCATGATATTATTATTCTTCTTCAGCATGCTAATAATTTTATCTGTGATGCCATTTTTGATATTATCAGAGTTGATGTCAGGTTTATGTCTCTAGCTATTTTAGCTAGAAGAGCTTTATGGCTTAAAACTTGGAATGCTGATATGGCTTCTAAATCAACTTTACTTTCCATTTCTTTCCAGGGTAACAAATTATTTGGTTCTCAGTTGGATTCCATTATTTCAACTGTTACTGGTGGGAAAGGAACTTTTTTACCACAGGATAAAAAATCTAAAGGTAAAAACAGGGCTAATAATCGTTTTCGTTCCTTTCGTTTCAACAAAGAACAAAAGCCTGATCCTTCATCCTCAGGAGCAGTTTCAGTTTGGAGACCATCTCCAGTCTGGAATAAATCCAAGCCAGCTAGAAAGGCAAAGCCTGCTTCTAAGTCCACATGAAGGTGCGGCCCTCATTCCAGCTCAGCTGGTAGGGGGCAGGTTACGTTTTTTCAAGGAAATTTGGATCAATTCTGTTCACAATCTTTGGATTCAGAGCATTGTTTCAGAAGGGTACAGAATTGGTTTCAAGTTGAGACCTCCTGCAAAGAGATTTTTTCTTTCCCGTGTCCCAGTAAATCCAGTAAAAGCTCAAGCATTTCTGAAATGTGTTTCAGATCTAGAGTTGACTGGAGTAATTATGCCAGTTCCAGTTCCGGAACAGGGGATGGGGTTTTATTCAAATCTCTTCATTGTACCAAAGAAGGAGAATTCTTTCAGACCAGTTCTGGATCTAAAAATATTGAATCGTTATGTAAGGATACCAACGTTCAAGATGGTAACTGTAAGGACTATCTTACCTTTTGTTCAGCAAGGGAATTATATGTCCACAATAGATTTACAGGATGCATATCTGCATATTCCGATTCATCCAGATCATTATCAGTTCCTGAGATTCTCGTTTCTGGACAAGCATTACCAGTTTGTGGCTCTGCCGTTTGGCCTAGCTACAGCTCCAAGAATTTTTACAAAGGTTCTCGGTGCCCTGCTGTCTGTAATCAGAGAACAGGGTATTGTGGTATTTCCTTATTTGGACGATATCTTGGTACTTGCTCAGTCTTTACATTTAGCAGAATCTCATACGAATCGACTTGTGTTGTTTCTTCAAGATCATGGTTGGAGGATCAATTTACCAAAAAGTTCTTTGATTCCTCAGACAAGGGTAACCTTTCTGGGTTTCCAGATGGATTCAGTGTCCATGACTCTGTCTTTAACAGACAAGAGTCGTCTAAAGTTGATTACAGCTTGTCGAAACCTTCAGTCACAATCATTCCCTTCGGTAGCCTTATGCATGGAAATTCTAGGTCTTATGACTGCTGCATCGGACGCGATCCCCTTTGCTCGTTTTCACATGCGACCTCTTCAGCTCTGTATGCTGAAGCAATGGTGCAAGGATTACACGAAGATATCTCAATTAATATCTTTAAAACCGATTGTTCGACACTCTCTAACATGGTGGACAGATCACCATCGTTTAATTCAGGGGGCTTCTTTTGTGCTTCCGACCTGGACTGTAATTTCAACAGATGCAAGTCTCACAGGTTGGGGAGCTGTGTGGGGATCTCTGACGGCACAAGGAGTTTGGGAATCTCAGGAGGTGAGATTACCGATCAATATTTTGGAACTCCGTGCAATTTTCAGAGCTCTTCAGTTTTGGCCTCTTCTGAAGAGAGAATCGTTCATTTGTTTTCAGACAGACAATGTCACAACTGTGGCATACATCAATCATCAAGGAGGGACTCACAGTCCTCTGGCTATGAAAGAAGTATCTCGAATTTTGGTTTGGGCGGAATCCAGCTCCTGTCTAATCTCTGCGGTTCATATCCCAGGTGTAGACAATTGGGAAGCGGATTATCTCAGTCGCCAAACGTTGCATCCGGGCGAATGGTCTCTTCACCCAGAGGTATTTCTTCAGATTGTTCAAATGTGGGAACTTCCAGAATTAGATCTGATGGCGTCCCATCTAAACAAGAAACTTCCCAGGTATCTGTCCAGATCCCGGGATCCTCAGGCGGAGGCAGTGGATGCATTATCACTTCCTTGGAAGTATCATCCTGCCTATATCTTTCCGCCTCTAGTTCTTCTTCCAAGAGTAATCTCCAAGATTCTGAAGGAATGCTCGTTTGTTCTGCTGGTAGCTCCGGCATGGCCTCACAGGTTTTGGTATGCGGATCTTGTCCGGATGGCCTCTTGCCAACCGTGGTCTCTTCCGTTAAGACCAGACCTTCTGTCACAAGGTCCTTTTTTCCATCAGGATCTGAAATCCTTAAATTTAAAGGTATGGAGATTGAACGCTTGATTCTTGGTCAAAGAGGTTTCTCTGACTCTGTGATTAATACTATGTTACAGGCTCGTAAATCTGTATCTCGAGAGATATATATTATAGAGTCTGGAAGACTTATATTTCTTGGTGTCTTTCTCATCATTTTTCCTGGCATTCTTTTAGAATACCGAGAATTTTACAGTTCCTTCAGGATGGTTTAGATAAGGGTTTGTCCGCAAGTTCTTTGAAAGGACAAATCTCTGCTCTTTCTGTTCTTTTTCACAGAAAGATTGCTATTCTTCCTGATATTCATTGTTTTGTACAAGCTTTGGTTCGTATAAAACCTGTCATTAAGTCAATTTCTCCTCCTTGGAGTTTGAATTTGGTTCTGGGAGCTCTTCAAGCTCCTCCGTTTGAACCTATGCATTCATTGGACATTAAATTACTTTCTTGGAAAGTTTTGTTCCTTTTGGCCATCTCTTCTGCCAGAAGAGTTTCTGAATTATCTGCTCTTTCTTGTGAGTCTCCTTTTCTGATTTTTCATCAGGATAAGGCGGTGTTGCGAACTTCTTTTGAATTTTTACCTAAAGTTGTGAATTCCAACAACATTAGTAGAGAAATTGTGGTTCCTTCATTATGTCCTAATCCTAAGAATTCTAAGGAGAAATCGTTGCATTCTTTGGATGTTGTTAGAGCTTTGAAATATTATGTTGAAGCTACGAAATCTTTTCGTAAGACTTCTAGTCTATTTGTTATCTTTTCCGGTTCTAGAAAAGGCCAGAAAGCTTCTGCCATTTCTTTGGCATCTTGGTTGAAATCTTTAATTCATCTTGCCTATGTTGAGTCGGGTAAAACTCCGCCTCAGAGAATTACAGCTCATTCTACTAGGTCAGTTTCTACTTCCTGGGCGTTTAGGAATGAAGCTTCGGTTGACCAGATCTGCAAAGCAGCAACTTGGTCCTCTTTGCATACTTTTACTAAATTCTACCATTTTGATGTATTTTCTTCTTCTGAAGCAGTTTTTGGTAGAAAAGTACTTCAGGCAGCGGTTTCAGTTTGAATCTTCTGCTTATGTTTTTCGTTAAAAACTTTATTTTGGGTGTGGATTATTTTCAGCAGGAATTGGCTGTCTTTATTTTATCCCTCCCTCTCTAGTGACTCTTGTGTGGAAAGATCCACATCTTGGGTAGTCATTATCCCATACGTCACTAGCTCATGGACTCTTGCTAATTACATGAAAGAAAACATAATTTATGTAAGAACTTACCTGATAAATTCATTTCTTTCATATTAGCAAGAGTCCATGAGGCCCGCCCTTTTTTTGTGGTGGTTATGATTTTGTATAAAGCACAATTATTCCAATTCCTTATTTTATATGCTTTCGCACTTTTTTATCACCCCACTTCTTGGCTATTCGTTAAACTGAATTGTGGGTGTGGTGAGGGGTGTATTTATAGGCATTTTGAGGTTTGGGAAACTTTGCCCCTCCTGGTAGGAATGTATATCCCATACGTCACTAGCTCATGGACTCTTGCTAATATGAAAGAAATGAATTTATCAGGTAAGTTCTTACATAAATTATGTTTTTTGTTCCCTCCCATTATTCATTCAGTGTCCTCTGGAGCTTGGGTGTAGTTTTCCCAATAGTAAGGAATGAAGCCGTGGACTCTCCCTATCTTAGGAAGGAAACATAATTTATACTTACCAGATAAATTCCTTTCCTTCCGGATAGGGAGAGTACACGGCCCACGCTCGTTTTTTCTTGTCTATGGGCGATCCCCTGTTATTTATTTTATTCTTCTGGCACCATTTTTACCCTAATGTTTTGCCTACTTTTCCTTGTTGCCTCGACAGAATGATTGGGGTAATGAGGAAGTGGGAGGTATTCGGATATGGGGTGTCTTTGCCTTCTCCTGGTGGCCAGGTGTTGTATTTCTCAACAGTAAGGAATGAAGCCGTGGACTCTCCCTATCCGAAGGAAAGGAATTTATCTGGTAAGCATAAATTATGTTTTTCTGCACCCCTAGGAGTGTGCAAGTAGATCTCTTCTCCCTCCCATAATTGATGGAAGCTCCTGCTGCCCTGTATTAGTGTCTCCATGACCGGTCCTGCACTGCAGGCCAATAGATGCAAACTCTACTCTATTGTCTATGGGGCTGGTGAGGTGATACTACATCATTTTGACTGTACTTCCTTTCAGATGCTGTACAACCGGCCAGCTCTATCTAAAAAACAAAACTGATTTCTTCAAGAGGAGGCCTGGGAAAAAAACATTGTTTCATTCTTAGACCTAGGCAACACGATGTCTTGAGCTGGCCCTGCTCAGAGCAGACTGGATGCAAAATTCATAAGGGATGTACCACAAACATAAATACAAAATCATTAATTGAAAAAAGGTGTGAATGCTTAAAAACATAAAATAGACTCTGTTACAGTTATTGGCCAAGAGATAAGCTTAAAGGAACAGTCTAGTCCAAAATAAACTTTCATGATTCAGATAAAGCATATAATTTTAAACAACTTTCCAATTTACTTTTATCACCAATTTTGCTTTGTTCTCTTGGATTCTTAGTTGAAAGCTAAACCTAGGAGGTTCATATGCTAATTTCTTTTGTAAGGTGTATCCAGTCCACGGATCATCCATTACTTGGGGGATATTCTCCTTCCCAACAGGAAGCTGCAAGAGGATCACCCACAGCAGAGCTGTCTATATAGCTCCTCCCCTAACTGTCCACCCCCAGTCATTCTCTTGCAGCTCTCGACAATGGAAGTAGCTAGAGAGATGTGGTGCATTAATGTAGTTTATCTTCAATCAAAAGTTTGTTATTTTCAAATGGTACCGGAGTTGTACTATTTTAGCCTCAGGCAGAAAGTTGAAGAAGAGTCTGCCTGTGGTCTTTGATGATCTTAGCAGGTTGTAACTAAGATCCATTGCTGTTCTCACACATAACTGAAGAGATGGGTAACTTCAGCTGGGGGAATAGCGTTCAGGGTCTCCTGCTCTGAGGTATGTGCAGTTTTAAATTTTTCTAGAGAAATGAATATGCTAGAAAATGCTGACAATACCGGATTTATTTAAGGTAAGCCTGATTACAGTGATTTAATAACGACTGGTATCATGCTTGCTGTAAAGGGTAATATTTTTATTATTTACTCACATTACTGAATAGATTTAACGTTTGCTTGAAGTGTATAAACGTTTTTTTTACTTATTGGTGATAAAACTTTATTCTGGGGCCTAGTTTTTTCCACATGGCTGTCTAGATTTAGCCTAGGGATAGTTTTTTAAGGCCCTCTCACTGTGAGTACAGGTTGGGAGGGGCCTATTTTCGTTTTTGCAGCTTGAGACATCCAGCTTCCCTGAAGGAGTCCCCTGAACATTTAGGACCGCTCTAAAGGGTTTTTGTGCCTTCCAAAGTCGTTGTATGGGCAGGTAGGGCCACAGCAGAGCTGTGGCAGACTGTTTAAAAAACGTTTATATTGGGGGGTTTTTTATCCGTTTTAGCCTATTATACACACTGTAAAAATTTCGTAAGATTTACTGCGTTTTTCACTATTTTAGCAGTTTCTGTGAGTGTTTTTTTCTCTTAAAGGCACAGTACCGTTTTTATTTTTTGCTTGTTCACAGTTATTAAAGTGTTTTCCAAGCTTGCTGGTCTCATTACTAGTCTGTTTGAACATGTCTGACATAGAGGGAACTCATTGTTCATTATGTTTAGAAGCCATTGTGGAACCCCCTCTTAGAATGTGTACCAAATGCACTGATTTTACTATAAATTATAAAGACCATATTCTGGCTTTAAAAAATTTATCACCAGAAGAAATTGACAGGGAGGAAGTTATGCCGGCTAACTCTCCCCACGTGTCAGATTCTATAAATCCCGCTCAGGAGACACCTAGTACTTCTAGTGCGCCCATTGCGTATACCTTGCAAGACATGGCGGCAGTTATGAATCATACCCTTACAGAGGTATTATCTAAACTGCCAGGATTGCAAGGAAAGCGAGACAGCTCTGGGAATAGAATAAATACAGAGCTCTCTGACGCTTTAGTAGCTAGGTCTGATACACCTTCACATTATACTGAAGCTGAAGCAGGGGAGCTTCAATCTGTGGGTGATTTTTCTGATTCAGGGAAGATACTTCACTCTGATTCTGATATGTCTACATTTAAATTTAAGCTTGAACACCTCCGCGTATTGCTCAGGGAGGTTTTAGCAACTCTGGATGACTGTGACACTATTGTAGTCCCAGAGAAATTATGTAGATTGGAAAAATACTATGCAGTACCTACTTAAACTGATGTTTTTCCAATCCCTAAAAGGTTTTCTGAAATTATTACTAAGGAATGGGATAGACCAGGTGTACCGTTCTCTCCCCCTCCTGTTTTTAAAAAGATGTTTCCTATAGACGCCGCTACACGGGACTTATGGCAGATGGTCCCTAAGGTGGAGGGAGCAGTTTCTACTCTAGCTAAGCGTACCACTATCCCTGTCGAGGACAGTTGTGCTTTTCTAGATCCAATGGACAAAAAATTAGAGAGTTTCCTAAAAAATAAAATAAAACAGGGTTTATTCTCCAGCCCCTTGCATGCATTGCCCCCATCGCCTTCTGGTTTGAGTCTCTGGAAGAGGCTCTACAGGTAGAAACCCCATTGGATGATATCCTTGACAAGCTTAAAGCCCTTAAGCTAGCCAATTCATTTGTTTCTGATGCAGTTGTTCTTTAACCAAACTAACGGCTAAGAACTCAGGTTTTGCTATTCAGGCGTGTAGGGCGATATGGCTTAAATCCTGGTCAGCTGAAGTTACTTCAAAGTCTAAGCTTCTCAACATTCCCTTCAAGGGGCAGACCCTATTCGGGCCTGGGCTGAAGGAGATAATTTCTGATATTACTGGAGGAAAAGGTCATGCCCTTCCTCAGGATAGGTCCAGCAAATTAAGGACCAAACAGCCTAATTTTCGTGCCTTTCGAAATTTCAAGAGTGGTGCAGCTTCAACTTCCTCTAATACAAAACAGGAGGGAAATTTTGCCCAGTCCAAGCCGGTCTGGAGACCTAACCAGGTTTGGAACAAAGGAAAGCAGGCCAAGAAGCCTGCTGCTGCCTCTAAGACAGCATGAAAGATCAGCCCCCGATCCGGTAACGGATCTAGTAGGGGGCAGACTTTCTCTCTTCGCCCAGGCTTGGGCAAGAGATGTCCAGAATCCCTGGGCGTTGGAAATTGTGTCTCAGGGATACCTTCTGGAATTCAAAGCTTCTTCCCCAAAAGGAAGATTTCACCTCTCACAATTATCTGCAAACCAGATAAAGAGAGAGGCATTCTTACATTGTGTTCAAGACGTCCTAGTTATGGGAGTGATCCACCCAGTTCCAAAGGAGGAACAGGGGCAAGGCTTCTATTCAAATCTGTTTGTGGTTCCCAAGAACTCAATTTCTATTCAAATCTGTTTGTGGTTCCGCAACTCAATTTCTAGATCACTTGGCTGCCTGGCTACCCTACTTCCTTTCCTCTGACACCCCTGCCCTCATTCTTGGTGACTTCAACATCCCCCTTAACAATCCCACTGCCTCATCTGCTAAACAACTTCTGCAACTCACTTCCTCCTTCGGTCTGTCACAATGGACTGATTCTCCCACTCACAAAGACGGTCACTCCCTTGACCTGATCTTTAGCTATCGATGCACTCTCTCAAACTTCTCAAACTCCCCTTTTCCTCTGTCTGACTACCATCTCCTTACCTGCAACATTTCATCCCTTCCTACAACTCTCCCACCTTCTACTCCTCACACCAAACTTCACAGAAGCATTAGGTCTTTAGATCAGCAACAACTTGCTAATTCCCTTCAACCACTCCTCTCATCCTTCTCCACCTTTTCCTGCCCTGAACAATCTATCTGCCACTATAATTCCACCCTTATATCCGTCCTTGACAATCTCGCCCCTCTTACCACTGCTAGGAAATCACACACTCATCCCCAGCCCTGGCATACTCCTCTGACACGGTACCTTCGCAGATGTTCCCGTACTGCTGAACGGCACTGGAGAAAATCACTGAGTTCTGCTGATTTTCTTCATTACAAATTCATCTTGAACTCCTACTACTCTGCCCTTAATCTCCACAAGCAACACTACTTCTCTACCCTTATCTCTAATCTTTCTTCAAACCCAAAACGTCTGTTCTCCACTTTCAATACTCTCCTCCGCCCTCCCCCACTTCCTAATACAACTTCTCTGTCAGCCCAAGACTTTGCCAGTCACTTCATTAACAAAATCGACTCCATCAGACATGAAATCAGCTCTCAACACAATTCCATTCTCTCCCCCCCTCAAATACTCTCACCCAACCACAACCCTCATAACCTGAAACTTAGTTCATTCTCCCCTGTTACTGAGGATGAAGTTTCAGCACTTATACTGCGCTCTCACCTCACTACCTGTCCCCTTGACCCTATCCCCTCACAGCTACTCCCCTCTCTCTCTGCTACCCTTACCCCTATACTAACACACATTTTCAACCTCTCCCTGAGCACTGGTACATTTCCTTCATCAATGAAACATGCGCTGGTCACGCCTATCCTCAAAAAACCTTCCCTTGATCCTACCTCCCCATCCAACTACCGCCCAATTTCCCTCCTCCCTCTTGCTTCAAAGTTTCTCGAAAAACTAGTATATGCACGCCTATCCCATTTCCTTACATTAAACTCCCTTCTTGACCCGCTGCAATCTGGATTTCATCCCTATCACTCCACAGAGACAGCTATTGTTAAGGTCAACAACGACCTACTTACAGCTAAATCAAAAGGCCACTTCTCTCTGCTTATCCTCCTTGATCTGTCCGCAGCCTTTGACACTGTCGACCACCCTCTTCTGCTCCAAACCCTCCAATCCTTCGGCATCTGTGACACAGCCCTTTCGTGGCTCTCTTCCTATCTGTCAAACCGTACCTTCAGTGTAGCCTTCTCTGGGGCCTCCTCTGCCCCGTCACCACTTTCTGTCGGAGTACCGCAAGGCTCTGTCCTCGGTCCCCTTCTCTTCTCAATCTATACGTCATCACTAAGTTCCCTAATTAAGTCCCATGGTTTCCAATATCATTTGTATGCCAATGACACCCAAATCTACTTCTCTGCACCAGAACTATCTCCTTCCTTGCTAACCCGTGTCACTAACTGTCTTTCTCACATCTCTTCCTGGATGTCCTCTCACTACCTCAAGCTAAATCTCTCCAAAACTGAGCTCCTCATTTTTCCCCCTTCTTCCAAAATCTCCACCCCCAATATCTCTATAACTGTCGACAACTCCATCATTACCCCTACCCCGCATGCCCGATGTCTCGGGGTCACATTCGACTCAGATCTTTCCTTCACTCCTCACATTCAGTCATTGGCTAAAGCCTGCTGCTTTCACCTTAAAAACATCTCTAAAATTAGACACTTCCTTACACAAGACACAACTAAGATTTTAATCCACTCTCTCATTCTTTCCCGCCTTGATTACTGCAACTCTGTCCTCTCTGGTCTCCCCACCTGCCGCCTAGCTCCTTTACAATCCATAATGAATGCCTCTGCCAGACTCATCTTCCTTACACGTCGCTCTTCATCTGCTGCGCCTCTCTGCCAATCCCTTCACTGGCTTCCTCTTGCCTCTAGGATCAAACACAAAACCCTCACTCTGATATACAAAGCCCTCAACTGCACTGCTCTCCCCTACATCTCAGACCTTGTCTCCAGATACTCTCCCTCCCGTCCCCTTCGCTTTGCTCACGACCTCCTACTCTCCTCCTCTCTTGTCACCTCATCACACTCCCGTTTACAGGACTTCTCCAGACTGGCTCCCATCTTGTGGAACTCTCTGCATCGCTCCATAAGACTCTGTTCTAGTTTTAAAAGCTTCAAGTGCTCCCTAAAGACTACTGTTCAGGGACGCATACAACCTACGCTAACCTTTCCTAATACCAGTTCCTCTCCTCCACTGCAATCCCCTGAACCCTCTTAGCATGTAAGCCTAATAGTCCAGCTGTTTGTGGATCACCTTCTTAAAAGCGGACTACAACAGTGCAACTCTTGGCAGGGCCCTCTACCATATAATTGTTTTGTTGTACTCCCCCTTTGTTTATAGCGCTGCGGAATCTGTTGGCGCTCTACAAATAACCGATAATAATAATAAAAAAAAGAGGGAACCTTCAGACCAATCTTAGATCTCAAGATCCTAAACAAATTTCTCAGAGTTCCATCCTTCAAGATGGAGACTATTCGAACCATCCGTCCTATGATCCAGGAGGGTCAGTATATGACTACCGTGGATTTAAAGGATGCTTATCTTCACATTCCGATACACAGAGATCATCATCGGTTTCTCAGGTTCGCCTTCCTAGACAGGCATTACCAGTTTGTGGCTCTTCCCTTTGGGTTAGGCACGGCACCAAGAATCTTTACAAAGGTTCTGGGGTCACTGTTGGCAGTCCTAAGGCCGCGGGGTATAGCAGTAGCCCCTTACCTAGACGACATTCTGATACAGGCGTTGAATTTTCAAATTGCCAAGTCCCATACGGACATTGTTCTGGCTTTCCTGAGGTCTCATGTGTGGAAAGTGAACAAAGAAAAGAGTTCTCTATCATCTCTCACAAGAGTTTACTTCCTGGGAACTCTGATAGATTCTGTAGAAATGAAGATTTACTTGACAGAGGCCAGGTTGTCAAAACTTCTAAATTCCTGCCGTGTTCTTTATTCTACTTCTCGCCCTTCGGTGGCTCAGTGTATGGAAGTAATCGGCTTAATGGTAGCGGCAATGGACATAGTGCCATTTGCCCGTCTACATCTCAGTCCGCTGCAACTCTGCATGCTCAGTCAGTGGAATGGGGATTACACAGATTTGTCCCCTCTACTAAATCTGGATCAAGAGACCAGGGATTCTCTTCTCTAGTGGCTATCTCGAGTCCATCTGTCCAAGGGTATGACCTTCCGCAGGCCAGATTGGACAATAGTAACAACAGATGCCATCCTTCTGGGCTGGGGTGCAGTCTGGAACTCCCTGAAGGCTCAGGGATCATGGACTCCGGAGGAGGCCCTCCTTCCGATAAACATTCTGGAACTAAGAGCGATATTCAACGCTCTTCAGACTTGGCCTCAGCTTGCTGCGGTCAGGTTCATCAGATTTTAGTCGGACAACATCACGACTGTAGCTTACATCAACCATCAAGGGGGAACAAGGAGTTCCATAGCAATGTTGGAGGTTTCAAAGATAATTCTATGGGCAGAGATTCATTTTTGCCATCTATCAGCTATCCATATCCCAGGAGTAGAGAACTGGGAGGCGGATTTTCTAAGTCGACAGACTTTTCATCCGGGGGAGTGGAAGCTCCATCCGGAGGTATTTGCACAGTTGATTCAACTTTGGGGCAAAACAGAACTGGATCTCATGGCGTCTCGTCAGAACGCCAAGCTTCCTCGTTACGGGTCCAGGTCCAGGGATCCCAAGGCAGCACTGATAGATGCTCTAGCAGCGCCTTGGTCCTTCAACCTAGCTTATGTGTTTCCACCGTTTCCTCTGCTCCCTCGTCTGATTGCCAAGATCAAGCAGGAGAGAGCATTGGTGATTTGGTAGCACCTGCGTGGCCACCATGAACTCTGCCGCTGAGACAGGACCTTCTACTTCAGGGTCCTTTCAACCATCCAAATCTAATTTCTCTGCGTCTGACTGCTTGGAGATTAAACTCTTGATTATCCTTTTTCCAAGAAGGATTGGAGAAGGGGTTGTCAGCTAGTTCCTTAAAGGGACAGATTTCTGCTCTGTCTATTCTTTTGCACAAACGTCTGGCTGAGGTTCCAGATGTTCAGGCATTTTGTCAGGCTCTGGTTAGAATCAAGCCTGTGTTTAAACCTGTTGCTCCACCATGGAGTTTAAATTTAGTTCTTAAGGTTCTTCAAGGGGTTCCGTTTGAACCTTTGCATTCCATAGATATTAAGCTCTTATCGTGGAAAGTTCTGTTTTTAGTAGCTATCTCCTCGGCTCGAAGAGTTTCGGAGTTATCTGCTTTACAATGTGATTCCCCTTATCTCATTTTCCATGCAGATAAGGTAGTGTTACGTACCAAACCTGGGTTTCTACCTAAGGTGGTATCTAATATAAATATCAATCAGGGGATTGTTGTACCGTCACTGTGTCCTAATCCTTCTTCTAAGAAGGAACGTCTTTTACACAGTCTTGACGTGGTTCGTGCTTTAAAGTTTTATTTACAAGCTACTAAAGATTTTCGTCAAACATCTGCATTGTTTTTTTGTCTATTCTGGACAGAGGAGAGGCCAAAAGGCTTCGGCAACTTCTCTTTCTTTTTGGCTAAGGAGTATAATACGCTTAGCTTATGAGACTGCTGGCCAGCAGCCTCCTGAAAGAATTACAGCTCATTCTACTAGAGCTATAGCTTCCACATGGGCTTTTAAAAATGAGGCTTCTGTTGAACAGATTTGTAAGGCGGTGGCTTGGTCTTCGCTTCATAGTTTTTCTAAATTCTATAAATTTGATACTTTTGCTTCTTCGGAGGCTATTTTTGGGAGAAAGGTCTTACAGGCAGTGGTGCCTTCCATTTAAGCACCTGCCTTGTCCCTCCCTTCATCCGTGTTCTATAGCTTTGGTATTGGTATCCCACAAGTAATGGATGATCCGTGGACTGGATACACCTTACAAGAGAAAACAAAATTTATGTTTACCTGATAAATTTATTTCTCTTGTGGTGTTGTATCCAGTCCATGGCCCGCCCTGTCATTTTAAGGCAGGTGTTTTTTATTTTTAAACTACAGTCACCACTGCACCCTATAGTTTCTCCTTTCTCTTGCTTGTCTTCGGTCGAATGACTGGGGGTGGGCAGTTAGGGGAGGAGCTATATAGACAGCTCTGCTGTGGGTGATCCTCTTGCAGCTTCCTGTTGGGAAGGAGAATATCCCCCAAGTAATGGATGATCCGTGGACTGGATACACCACAAGAGAAATAAATTTATCAGGTAAGCATAAATTTTGTTTTTATAGACCTTGAAGGCCGCCTCTTGTCTGAATGCTTTTTGACGTTTTTTTCACCACTAGAGGGTGTTAGTTCATGTGTGTCATATAGATAACACTGTGCTCACGCATGTGGGAGTTACTTAGGAGTCAGCACTGATTGGCTAAAATGCAAGTCTGTCAAAAGAACTGAAATAAGGGAGCAGTTTGCAGAGGCTTAGATACAAGATAGTCACAGAGGTAAAAAGTATATTTAACCCCTTAATGACAACTGACGTACCAGGTACGTCATGCATTAACAAGCAGTTAATGACAATAGACGTACCTGGTACGTCAGTTGTCTAACTGTCAGGTTCCTGTCAGTGTGTATGTACCTTTAAGCAAACCTTATATAAGGCTACTCCTCCCCCTTGCACCTGCCAATTAATCCGTTTGAGTTACTGACCAAGCTACCTTGATGCAGAGACTCCTAACGCCCGGCAAAGCTAAAACTATTAATCTTCTGGATTACATTCCTAGCACTCGTTAAGTGCCGTCACCCCATAACACCTATCATCACTAAAGGGGTTATCTAAAGACTTTTCCCTGTCTTGTGGGATTCCTCAAGCTGCCTCATTCTAATTACCGGGCTTCACAGCTGCTACAAGAACTATTACCAAAGACAACTACAATTGGAAACCTCTGACTAGAAGCTGTGCTTCCGACTTACTGGGCTTCCACTTTTGGCTTGTTTGCTTTCAGCCGCTTACCGTCTCCCTCTGCTTTTGGCCGTCTGCCTCCAGTGCGCTCAGTGAGCACAGAGCCTGTCAGCAAATCCAGCCTCCTGATTGGGCAGGACGCACAAACCCTTCTCAGACGCTGCCGCTGCAGCTTCAAGCATTTCTCCCTTCACAGCACAACGGACCTGTTGTTTAGTCCTCTGCTCCCACAGCCTACTACCGGACTACTAACTGCATATTGAGTAAGACAATTACTACCCTATAAACTGCTAACTAAGGCGTTTAGCCTCTGGACTATATGCAACTAGTTTGATACCTGCTTGTTTGGAGACGGCGCTCCTCACTCTCTCTTTGCAGTTACCTTAGCTCAACCATATCTCTCCTATTAACTGCTGCCTGAAGCATCTCACAACCACTCTCCTGTAACAAGATAGCAGGAGCCTACTTAAAATTCCTTCTTACCAGTTACATACTAGGTCTGCAGTTGAGATTCACTGCACACAGAACTTGTCTAACACAGAACCTGACACTAACAGAGTGCTGGAAGCGATTAAGATCGCTTCCAGCAGCTCTGAGGGTATTGCAGTGATGCCTCGATATGGAGGCATCCTGCAATACCCCTTTACAAGCCTCCGATGCAGGGAGAGCCACTACAGAAATGGGAAAACAAATATTCAAACTATTTTTTTTAATAAAATGGGTACTGGCAGACAGCAGCATATGTAAATATGCTTTAAAAACAGAAAACAACAAAACAAAACAAATATACCTTTTATTTTAGTACTGGCAGACTTTCTGCCAGTACTTAAGATGGCGGGGACAATTGTGGGGTGGGGGAGGGAAGAGAGCCCTGCACGCTACCTAATTAACCCCTTTACTGCTAGCCATAATACACGTGTGATGCGCAGCGGCATTTAGCGGCCTTCTAATTATCAAAAAGCAACGCCAAAGCCATATAAGTCTGCTATTTCTAAACAAAGGGGATCCCAGAGAAGCATTTACAACCATTTGTGTCATAATTGCACAAGCTGTTTGTAAATAATGTCAGTGAGAAACCTAAAGTTTGTGAAAAAGGAAACAATTTTTTTTTATTTGATTGCATTTGGCGGTGAAATGGTGGCATGAAATATACCAAAATGGGCCTAGATAAATACTTTGGGTTGGTGTTCTACTACACTACACTAAAGCTAAAATTAACCCTACAAGCTCCCTAATTAACCCCTGCACTGCTGGGCATAATACATGTGTGGTGCGCAGCGGCATTTAGCAGCCTTCTAATTACCAAAAAGCAACGCCAAAGCCATATATGTCTGCTATTTCTGAACAAAGGGGATCCCAGAGAAGCATTTACAACCATTTGTGCCATAATTGCACAAGGTGTTTGTAAATGATTTTAGTAAGAAACCTATAATTGTGAAAAATTTTAAGTTTTTTTTTATTTGAATGTATTTGGCGGTGAAATGGTGGCATGAAATATACCAAAATGGGCCTAGATCAATATTTTGGGTTGTTTACTACACTATAGCTAAAATTACCCCAAAAAGCTCCCTACATGCTCCCTAATTAAGTCCTTCACTGCTGGGCATAATACGCGTATGTGCGCAGTGGCCTTTAGCGGTCTTCTAATTACCAAAAAGCAACGCTAAAGCCATATATGTCTGCTATTTCTGAACAAAGGGGATCCCAGAGAAGCATTTACAACCATTTATGCCATAATTGCACAAGCTGTTTGTAAATAATTTCAGTGAGAAACCGAAAGTTTGTGAAAAAATTTGTGTAAAAGTGAACGATTTTTTCTATTTGATCGCATTTGGCGGTGAAATGGTGGCATGAAATATACCAAAATTGGCCTAGAACAATACTTTGGGATGTCTTCTAAAAAAATATATACACATGTCAAGAGATATTCAGGGATTCCTGAAAGATATCAGTGTCCCAATGTAACGAGCGCTAATTTTGAAAAAAAGTGGTTTGGAAATAGCAGTCTGTAAGTGCAGTCCATTTCCATGTTTTACAAGCATTTTCTAGGGAGACCACATTTAGCCTAAGGCCCCAATGTACTAAAAGGCAAGTAGACAAGCTTCTTAACTCCAGAAGTTGTCCGCTTACCTTCACTACATAGACGAGCAGGATCCGCTGCCCGTATGTACTATTACCCGCTTATGTGAGCATGTAATGGCCGCCCCTTATCTCACGTGACCAGTCGTGTGGGAGAAGGGACTGTCAATCACCAAGAGCGAGCAAGCAAGCTTAGAGGTGGTGTAGAGTGTAAGAAGCAGCGGTTTCTTACATTGCAAGAAGCCGACTCGCATATGCGAAAACCTGCCCCGCAAGGGCTCCGGAGCAGCTTACGCTGCTTAGTACATAAAGCCCTAAGTATCTTCATAGTTATAGTAAACAAACAATTGCCATCGTTTGAACAACAGCTCTAACTAAATACTCAAAGGAAAAAAACGTTTGCTGATGTTTGTCCTAGAGTGAATGCCAGCTAATGTAAAATGTGAGTAGTATTTTTTTTTTTTTTACCTTTACCATCAGAGCATTTATGAAAAAATAGCAGCTTAATTTTTATATCTAGTGAGAAAAACAGTACACAGATAAGGTATTTTCCATGTTTTTAAATAAATATTAGACGGGGCATAAGCAGGCTTTATTTCCTTTTTAAACTGTATCTTTTTTAAGAATAAAATAATGTATAGACCGTGAAGGATTACTGTAGTTTAACTGAAATAGGTTTCATTCTCAAAAGCAAATAGATGTACATTCTGTTTGTAACTTTATAAGGATTTATAACCGCTAGAGGCGGAATATACATGTTTCAGCATGCATGATGATGTTCTCAAACACAGAATTGATTTACATAAGATAATTAATGAAACACGTTTTTAATAAAAGGGAGTGCCCGGCATTTAACACTGTTAAATGGTTTTTCAGTTATACAAATCTATACTCTCCTCATTAAAATTCAGTTACACACATGGGTAGGCCAAATAAGATTGATAGTTTAAGGGACAGTGAAGTCAAAATTAAACTCTCACGTTTCAGATAGAGCGTGCAATTTTAAATAACTTTCCAGTTTACTTCTGTTTTCAAATTTGCTTTGTTCTCTTTGCATCTTTTATTGAAGAGTAAAAACTAGGTAGGCTCATAAGAACTCAGAAGTGTGCACGTGTCTTTAATACTCAATGGCAGCAGTGTATTGCAACATTGCATAATAAAGCTACATATAATGTTGCAAAACGCTGGTGTCATACAGTACTAAAGACACGTGCACACTCCTGAGCTCTTAGCAGCCTACCTAGTTTTACTCTTCAATAAAAGATATCAAGAGAGCAAAGCAACTTTGATAAGAGAAGTAAACTGGAAAGTTTTTAAAATTGCATGCTCTATCGGAATCATGAACGTTTATTTTTGACTTTACTGTCCCTTTAACATTTTGAAAAAATGATAATAATATACCTGTAGTTAAGCATATGTTGAATTACGTTTTAGATAAATTGAGTGTAGAGTCCATTACCAGCAATCTATCGACCTATATTGATTTTTATATGCAGCCAATTGTGAAAAAGATCAAATCTTACATTAAGGATACGTTGGATGTTATCACACAGTTAGAAGGTTTAATATGGAAAGAAAATTATGTGTGGATAACATGCGACGTATCATCTTTGTATACTAGTATTCCCCACAAGGAAGGAATAGAAGCTTTTAATATTGTGGGTGCAAATAGTGGCATTTCTAATAAACATCTGGAGTTTTTAATCAAAGTGATAGACTTTATATTAAGTAAGAATTACTTTAATTTCCAGGGTAAATTCTACAGACAAACCCAAGGGACAGCCATGGGTACTCCAATGGCGCCCTCTTATGCCAATATTTACATGGCCCAGTTTGAGGATGAGAAAATATGGAACAATAATCCCTATGCAAATTATATCGTCAAGTATCTGAGATACATTGACGATATCATTATTATCTGGCAAGGAGAAGAACTATTGGCTACAGAATTTATCAATTACATAAATACCAATATGTTTAATTTATCATTCACTAGTAAAATGTCAAAAGTTAGCATTGAATTCTTGGATGTGGAATTTTTTAGTGAAGGTACCCCAAACACTGTAATGGTTAAAAATTTCCGCAAACCCACTGATAGTAATGGATTCTTAAACGCCAACAGTGGCCATAAGAGATCATGGATACAAAATATCCCTTACGGGCAGTTTCGTAGGGTACGAAGAAACTGCACCAAAATGGAGGATTTTAGTAGGGAAGCTGATGTGCTAGAAAAGAAGTTTTTAGAGAAGGAGTATGATAAAAATCTGATAATAGAAGCAAGAAATAGAAATACAATGTGCAGTAGAGATGCACTGTTATGCCCAAAAGAGATAACAACTAGTGAAGGGTCTGAGCAGAATACAATCAGGTTTATAACCACGTATAATGAAGGTGCTGGTTTCTTTAAAAGAATCCTGAATAAACATTGGGGTATTCTACAGGCAGACCCCCTACTTAAGGATGCAATTAAAGACTAACCCAATATTGTTTATAAGAAAAATAGGAACCTCAAGAATATCCTAGCCCCTTCCAAATTGCCTATATTAGAATGTAATAAACATAGTGGCCTAGGTACATTAGACAAATGGGTCAAAGGGAAACCAGGGACCTTTAAATGTGGTCGAAAAAAATGTTGCATGTGCCCCTTAATTTGGAACAGGGACTCCATTGAGGATACGAGTCATTCAAAAGTATTTTCCATTACTTCACGAGGTATCTGCCAATCCACATATGTAGTATACAGCTTAACGTGCAAATGTGGGTGTGTCTATGTAGGGAGGACAAAAAGGAAGGTGAAACGTAGATGCTATGAGCACATTCATAACATAGAATTAGGCTTGAAGACACATAGTGTGTCCGATCACTTTCGGGTGTTTCACAACAATGACCCTAGTAGCCTCAAAATCAGCATCTTAGAAACAGTATCTGTGTCCACTAACCCTCATCAGAGATTAACAGAACTGAGAAAAAAAGAAACAAAGTGGATTCAATCTTTAGACTGCTTGGCCCCAAAAGGGTTAAATATAGATTTAGATCTCCAAGCATTCATGATTTAATTTTAATAATTCAATAATTCCTATAAGTGTAGAAAAAATACATGGAAGTAGTAATGTTTTAATTTTTTAGATTAAAATAATCAGTATGAACTAATTTTTTAATAAAAATGATATTTACTATTATATTTTTAAAGTGCAAATCAATGTGTTTTAATATTTTTTATACCAATTAAAATTCTTTTAAATAGTTAAGGGCAAACACATATCGCTTATATTTTAAGATTGGTGTTGGTACATCATCATTATCAGGTTTAGAAGGTAGTAGATAGGAGAAGGCAAGGTTAATATCCCTTTATGAAAATGATAATATCCCTTTAAGATAATGAAAATATCTCTTTAAGAACTGTTAGCTATGTGCATCTTAGGTAGAAGCCTTATGATCGTTAGGTGTTAGTAGAATATTATGACTAGTTTGAGTTTAAATGTTGGTTTGTGTTTTTTATATAACTTTTTTATAACTTTTTCATACCCTTTTTTTCACAAGATCTAATAGTTATATGTATATTTGATATACGGTTGTTCGGAATGAGAATGAAAATTAGACTGGAGACCGGCGAGTCCAGTCTGACTCACCGCTTTTGAGAGATATGGATTGAAAGTAGGTGTGTCAGATTGGCGCTCGCGATTGGTCCATAGTCTAACCAATAGGAACGCAGTTGGAGTTTTAAAAAGAGGATCCCCGCGAACAAGGACATTAAACCCTGAGTCTTGAGAAAGTCCCGATCAATGAGGACGAAACGCGTAGACTACACAAAGGGACACTGTTGAAAGACATTAATGCCGATTGCTTTTACAAGTACTTTTTTACCGTTTACTATTGAGGTATTGATTTCTAAGCCTGCGGACTTCCCGGAGACGCCATATCCGATTCCGGCGTGGAAGGTTAACTTGGAGGAGAGTGGTCCAGTGGATTATTATACCTAAAGGCTCAAATATTGCTAACTTCTTGTAAGTGCAATTTGTTTTTAGCGCTCAAATAAGTAATAAAACTTTTACCTTGAGTCGCGGTTGCGCTCTGTTCTTTTCTTGTGTTCACAGCTACCAGTTGTTTGGGCGCTCTTCAGCGTCCAACGATCAGTAAAGCAGCACCGCTCTCAGCAACAGAGTCAGGAGGAGTCATATTCAGGCACCAGAACACAGAATAGATTTTACCATACTCCTGGGGCATCGAGGTGAGATAGGTAGCATTTTTCAATGCTATAGTACTTTGTGTCAGTTTTTAGATTATCGTGTATCACTTGTAATTGATTTACAATAGTGTGTTTGTGATTGTCATTTTTCAGTGTTATCTATAGGTATTATTGACACTAATAGGTGTTACTCTCTGTTTCAAACAATATAGTTTTTTGCCGGAAATGTATGTGTAGAGATTAATAGACAATACTGATATTGATATAAGGAACGGCACTGAGAGTACATCTAGGCAACAAAGAGTGCTTAACGTTCAGCTCACTTAGACAAATTTTTATTGTGAACCTTGCTTTGTATTTTAATTGTGTAAATCAGTCAAGTGTGTAGAGTACAGCCAGATACACAATAGGTGCTATTAGGCTCTGCATCAGTGGTCAGTTAGCGCAGTGTTAGAGTAACAGTGTGAGTGTAGAGCTAGTTTATGTTTGTTTTGGAGGCCACAATGTTACCATCTCTGATTTTTTTTTTTTTATAAAGAGCTTTATTGAATGAACTTGCTCATGAGTACATAGTTATACATTTCGCGAATACAATCTTATAATAGTCATACATATCTTTGGAGCTTCGGATCTTGTATAACTGCTAATTGCTCCGCTTTGTCAACTTTGTGGGGGGGGGGGGGGGGGGGGAGAAATGTGGCCTAGATTTGGAGTTCGGCGGTAGAAGGGCTGTTAACGCTCCGCGGGTTTTTTTCTGGCCGCACCATAAATTTAACTCTGGTATCGAGAGTTCAAACAAATGCTGCGTTAGGCTCCAAAAAAGGAGCGTAGAGCATTTTTACCGCAAATGCAACTCTCGATACCAGAGTTGCTTACGGACGCGGCCAGCCTCAAAAACGTGCTCGTGCACGATTCTCCCATAGGAAACAATGGGGCTGTTTGAGCTGAAAAAAAACCTAACACCTGCAAAAAAGCAGCGTTCAGCTCCTAACGCAGCCCCATTGTTTTCTATGGGGAAACACTTCCTACGTCTGCACCTAACACTCTAACATGAACCCCGAGTCTAAACACCCCTAACCTTACACTTATTAACCTCTAATCTGTCGCCCCCGCTATCGCTGACCCCTGCATATTTTTTTTAACCCCTAATCTGCCGCTCCGTAAACCGCCGCAACCTACGTTATCCCTATGTACCCCTAATCTGCTGCCCTAACATCGCCGACCCCTATATTATATTTATTAACCCCTAATCTGCCCCCCACAATGTCGCCGCCAGCTACCTACACTTATTAACCCCTAATCTGCCGAGCGGACCGCACCGCTACTATAATAAAGTTATTAACCCCTAATCCGCCTCACTAACCCTATCATAAATAGTATTAACCTCTAATCTGCCCTCCCTAACATCGCCGACACCTAACTTCAATTATTAACCCCTAATCTGCCGACCGGAGCTCACCGCTATTCTAATAAATGTATTAACCCCTAAAGCTAAGTCTAACACTAACACCCTCCTAACTTAAATATAATTTACATCTAACGAAATAAATTAACTCTTATTAAATAACTTATTCCTATTTAAAGCTAAATACTTACCTGTAAAATAAACCCTAATATAGCTACAATATAAATTATAATTATATTATAGCTATTTTAGGATTAATATTTATTTTACAGGCAACTTTGTAATTATTTTAACCAGGTACAATAGCTATTAAATAGTTAATAACTATTTAATAGTTACCTAGTTAAAATAATAACAAATTTACCTGTAAAATACATCCTAACCTAAGATATAATTAAACCTAACTCTACCCTATCAATAAATTAATTAAATAAACTACCTACAATTACCTACAATTAACCTAACACTACACTATCAATAAATTAATTAAACACAATTGCTACAAATAAATACAATTAAATAAACTGGCTAAAGTACAAAAAATAAAAAAGAACTAAGTTACAAAAAATAAAAAAATATTTACAAACATAAGAAAAATATTACAACAATTTTAAACTAATTACACCTACTCTAAACCCCCTAATAAAATAACAAAGCCCCCCAAAATAAAAAATTCCCTACCCTATTCTAAATTTAAAAAGTTACAAGCTCTTTTACCTTTCCAGCCCTGAACAGGGCCCTTTGCGGGGCATGCCCCAAGAATTTCAGCTATTTTGCCTGTAAAAAACAACATACCATACCCCCCCCCCAACATTACAACCCACCACCCACATACCCCTAATCTAACCCAAACCCCCCTTAAAGAAACCTAACACTAAGCCCCTGAAGATCTTCCTACCTTGTCTTCACCATCCAGGTATCACCGATCCGTCCTGGCTCCAACATCTTCATCCAACCCAAGCGGGGTTTGGCGATCCATCATCCGGTGGCTGAAGAGGTCCAGAAGAGGCTCCAAAGTCTTCCTCCTATCCGGCAAGAAGAGGACATCCGGACCGGCAAACATCTTCTCCAAGCGGCATCTTCGATCTTCTTCCATCCGGTGCGGAGCGGGTCCATCTTGAAGCAGGCGACGCGGATCCATCCTCTTCTTCCGTTGTCTCCCGACGAATGACGGTTCCTTTAAGGGACGTCATCCAAGATGGCGTCCCTCGAATTCCGATTGGCTGATAGGATTCTATCAGCCAATCGGAATTAAGGTAGGAATTTTCTGATTGGCTGATGGAATCAGCCAATCAGAATCAAGTTCAATCCGATTGGCTGATCCAATCAGCCAATCAGATTGAGCTTGCATTCTATTGGCTGTTCCGATCAGCCAATAGAATGCGAGCTCAATCTGATTGGCTGATTGGATCAGCCAATCGGATTGAACTTGATTCTGATTGGCTGATTCCATCAGCCAATCAGAAAATTCCTACCTTAATTCCGATTGGCTGATAGAATCCTATCAGCCAATCGGAATTCGAGGGACGCCATCTTGGATGACGTCCCTTAAAGGAACCGTCATTCGTCGGGAGACAACGGAAGAAGAGGATTGATCCGCGTCGCCTGCTTCAAGATGGACCCGCTCCGCACCGGATGGAAGAAGATCGAAGATGCCGCTTGGAGAAGATGTTTGCCGGTCCGGATGTCCTCTTCTTGCCGGATAGGAGGAAGACTTTGGAGCCTCTTCTGGACCTCTTCAGCCACCGGATGATGGATCGCCAACCCCCGCTTGGGTTGGATGAAGATGTTGGAGCCAGGACGGATCGGTGATACCTGGATGGTGAAGACAAGGTAGGAAGATCTTCAGGGGCTTAGTGTTAGGTTTCTTTAAAGGGGGTTTGGGTTAGATTAGGGGTATGTGGGTGGTGGGTTGTAATGTTGGGGGGGGGGTATGGTATGTTTTTTTTTGCAGGCAAAAGAGCTGAAATTCTTGGGGCATGCCCCGCAAAGGGCCCTGTTCAGGGCTGGTAAGGTAAAAGAGCTTGTAACTTTTTTAATTTAGAATAGGGTAGGGAATTTTTTATTTTGGGGGGCTTTATTTTATTAGGGGGCTTAGAGTAGGTGTAATTAGTTTAAAATTGTTGTAATATTTTTCTTATGTTTGTAAATATTTTTTTATTTTTTGTAACTTAGTTCTTTTTTATTTTTTGTACTTTAGCTAGTTTATTTAATTGTATTTATTTGTAGCAATTGTGTTTAATTAATTTATTGATAGTGTAGTGTTAGGTTAATTGTAGGTAATTGTAGGTAGTTTATTTAATTAATTTATTGATAGAGTAGTGTTAGGTTTAATTATATCTTAGGTTAGGATTTATTTTACAGGTAAATTTGTTATTATTTTAACTAGGTAACTATTAAATAGTTATTAACTATTTAATAGCTATTGTACCTGGTTAAAATAATTACAAAGTTGCCTGTAAAATAAATATTAATCCTAAAATAGCTATAATATAATTATAATTTATATTGTAGCTATATTAGGGTTTATTTTACAGGTAAGTATTTAGCTTTAAATAGGAATAATTTATTTAATAAGAGTTAATTAATTTTGTTAGATTAAAATTATATTTAATTTAGGGGGGTGTTAGTGTTAGGGTTAGACTTAGCTTTAGGGGTTAATACATTTATTAGAATAGCGGTGAGCTCCGGTCGGCAGATTAGGGGTTAATAATTGAAGTTAGGTGTCGGCGATGTTAGGGAGGGCAGATTAGGGGTTAATACTATTTATGATAGGGTTAGTGAGGCGGGTTAGGGGTTAATAACTTTATTATAGTAGCGGTGCGGTCCGCTCGGCAGATTAGGGGTTAATAAGTGTAGGCAGGTGTCGGCGACGTTGAGGGGGGCAGATTAGGGGTTAATAAATGTAATACAGGGGTCGGCGGGGTTAGGGGCAGCAGATTAGGGGTACATAAGTATAACGTAGGTGGCGGTCGGCAGATTAGGGGTTAAAAAATTTTAATCGAGTGGCGGCGATGTGGGGGTAGCTCGGTTTAGGGGTACATAGGTAGTTTATGGGTGTTAGTGTACTTTAGGGTACAGTAGTTAAGAGCTTTATGAACCGGCGTTAGCCCAGAAAGCTCTTAACTCCTGCTATTTTCCTGCGGCTGGAGTTTTGTCGTTAGAGCTCTACCGCTCACTTCAGAAACGACTCTAAATACCGGCGTTAGGAAGATCCCATTGAAAAGATAGGATACGCAATTTACGTAAGGGGATCTGCGGTATGGAAAAGTCGCGGCTGAAAAGTGAGCGTTAGACCCTTTAATCACTGACTCCAAATACCAGCGGGCGGCCAAAACCAGCGTTAGGAGCCTCTAACGCTGGTTTTGACGGCTACCGCCGAACTCCAAATCTAGGCCTAAGTATGTACAGCCAGACTCAACACTCCCGAGATGTAAGGTATTATAGGTCTTTCCCAAGGGGCAATGATCTATCTCTATAGAGTTTTACCCTCCCAGAGTAGCAACATATATTCATGTGTGGCAAGTTTCCTCATTTTGAGAAGATAGTGGTATCTCTCCAGACAAAGTAAGTCCCCGACTCCAGCTTTCGACTCCCCCAGATTTGGTACCTGTAGTGATTTCCAATATCTCGGAACCAGTCCCTTTGCACAATTCAACATCAAGGAGAACAGTCTTTGTTTAGCCTCTTTAGTTATTTTGGGTAGATTGTGAAATAACAGATAGTGTGGGTCATGAGGTAGGATAACCGTCAAGAGTCTGCTGCACTCCAAGAGCACGCTCTCCCAAAAGGGTTGTATGAGCGGAAAAGTCCACCATATGTGAAGTAGCGTTCCTTCTCCCCACAGCCCCTCCAGCAGTCCCCCCCCAACATGTGGGTAGATTTGTTTCAGCCTCTGAGGAGTGAGGTACCACCTACTCAGGAATTTGTAGTGCATTTCTTGGAGACCAATGTTTTTTTTGCCTTATCGAAAATTTTAAGCCATGCTTTAGTATCAATCTCGGTGCCCAACTCTTTATGCCATGCATCCACATAGGAAGGTAGGATACTGTCATCTCTGACCAGCAGCAGCTTGTACAGGCATGAGATCAAATGGCCGGGCGCATTATCAGTGGTGCAGAGCATCTCGAAGGATGTTCTCTGCCTGAACAATGAAGCCTTATTTTTAAGACTATTGAAGTAATGATGAAATCGCGCAACACAAAACCAGGATGAGAACATCCATCCCACCCGACCAGATCTTCTTGGGTCTTAAGCCTCTCCTGGTGAACAGAATTGGATATGGCTGTTTCAGCCAAAGTATATGATATGCCCGGGTATATAATTTGTTGGCTAGACCATTATCTGGGTTTTCGCGGACTGGGGTCACAGGAGCATCCATGGTTGAGATGCTATTGTCAGCTTTAATCAAATCATTCCAGGTCTGGAAGACGTCTTCCAACAGGGGATACTGTTGGATCTGCCTGGGGCGGCGTGAAGCCGTTACCCAGGCGCCATCTCTGCTTTTTTAACTAGACCATGACTAAACCATGGCTGTATTTAGCAGCATGTGGTTGCTTTGCACTATAGTGAAGCTTTTGGCTACAAGCATCTACCCTTTCATACAACAGTACCCATAATACTCCTCTATCAGACATGGCGCTAACGTTGGTGGTGTTTGCTACCCTTCACTTCAGCAGTATCATTTATGCCTCCTTAAAAGGAAAAACAAAATGTATGGTCACTCAGTGGATGGGATATCTCTTTAAATGTCCTTGTGTGATTCTACATGTGTTTGCAGCTACTTAAGACTTGTCTGGGTATTCATTATTATGTTTATGTTATTTTTACAACAGCAATGTTTATCTTATAGCTGTAACAGTTTGATAATGGATTAAAGAAATGTGTTGCATATTCTAAAGCAGGGCTCGACAAACCTAGGATGCCACTGGCTCCTAGAATTTTATCCCTGGCTCCTATCTATATACATTATACAAATACAACTGTCTTGCTCCTAAAAGTATGTCCTAAATATTCTTACTGGCTCCTAAATTTTAAACAGATTTGTCGACGAAAGGAATTAAAAAAATAAAATAATGGATAAATCATTGCTTTGTGTTACTGATTTTCATAGGATTCACATTTGTGGAAACAAAACAGAGGTGCGTCTTACCAAATTTGATATTGGTTTATATAATGTTGTAGTACATTATGCGAAATGTTGGATACCTTTGTTTTAGTGTTTAGTCTGTATGCTTAAACACATCAGTGGGCAACAGGATGCTGTAGTAAATCATGTACGCCATCAATGTCTTTGTCTTTTGACTCCATCTTGTCTTCTAAAATTGGAGAACCTGTGTCCTTCCTCCATAGTGTATCTTTAATTTTTACACTCTTTAGACACATTCAACTGTTTTTATTGAGTATTTAGTTTAGGCATCATTGAGTCAGGGGAAATTATTCATATAATAAGATAAAAATAAATGTAGTGGTGAGTGGTTTAGGTCCACTGGGCATAATTTCAGTGCTACAAAATACAGTGGGCTTAAAAGGGCATTCAACCAAAAAAATCTTATTTTTATGATGCAGACAAAGCATACCATGTTTCTCCAACATAGGTGTGTCCGGTCCACGGCGTCATCCTTACTTGTGGGATATTCTCTTCCCCAACAGGAAATGGCAAAGAGCCCAGCAAAGCTGGTCACATGATCCCTCCTAGGCTCCGCCTACCCCAGTCATTCTCTTTGCCGTTGTACAGGCAACATCTCCACGGAGATGGCTTAGAGTTTTTTAGTGTTTAACTGTAGTTTTTATTATTCAATCAAGAGTTTGTTATTTTGAAATAGTGCTGGTATGTACTATTTACTCAGAAACAGAAAAGAGATGAAGATTTCTGTTTGTATGAGGAAAATGATTTTAGCAACCGTCACTAAAATCCATGGCTGTTCCACACAGGACTGTTGAGAGCAATTAACTTCAGTTGGGGGAACAGTGAGCAGTCTCTTGCTGCTTGAGGTATGACACATTCTAACAAGACGATGTAATGCTGGAAGCTGTCATTTTCCCTATGGGATCCGGTAAGCCATGTTTATTACGATTTTAAATAAGGGCTTCACAAGGGCTTATTAAGACTGTAGACTTTTTCTGGGCTAAATCGATTCATTATTAACACATATTTAGCCTTGAGGAATCATTTATTCTGGGTATTTTGATATAATAATATCGGCAGGCACTGTTTTAGACACCTTATTCTTTAGGGGCTTTCCCAAATCATAGGCAGAGCCTCATTTTCGCACCGGTGTTGCGCACTTGTTTTTGAGAGGCATGACATGCAGTCGCATGTGAGAGGAGCTCTGATACTTAGAAAAGACTTCTGAAGGCGTCACTTGGTATCGTATTCCCCTTTGGGCTTGGTTGGGTCTCAGCAAAGCAGATACCAGGGACTGTAAAGGGGTTAAAGTTAAAAACGGCTCCGGTTCCGTTATTTTAAGGGTTAAAGCTTCCATATTTGGTGTGCAATACTTTTAAGGCTTTAAGACACTGTGGTGAAAATTTGGTGAATTTTGAACAATTCCTTCATGTTTTTTCGCAATTGCAGTAATAAAGTGTGTTCAGTTTAAAATTTAAAGCGACAGTAACGGTTTTATTTTAAAACGTTTTTTGTACTTGTTATCAAGTTTATGCCTGTTTAACATGTCTGAACTACCAGATAGACTGTGTTCTGAATGTGGGGAAGCCAGAATTCCCATTCATTTAAATAAATGTGATTTATGTGACAATGACAATGATGCCCAAGATGATTCCTCAAGTGAGGGGAGTAAGCATGGTACTGCATCATTCCCTCCTTCGTCTACACGAGTTTTGCCCACTCAGGAGGCCCCTAGTACATCTAGTGCGCCAATACTCCTTACTATGCAACAATTAACGGCTGTAATGGATAATTCTGTCAAAAACATTTTAGCCAAAATGAACACTTATCAGCGTAAGCGCGACTGCTCTGTTTTAGATACTGAAGAGCATGACGACGCTGATTATAATGGTTCTGAAGGGCCCCTAACCCAGTCTGATGGGGCCAGGGAGGTTTTGTCTGAGGGAGAAATTACTGATTCAGGGAACATTTCTCAACAAGCTGAACCTGATGTGATTACGTTTAAATTTAAGTTGGAACATCTCCGCATTCTGCTTAAGGAGGTATTATCCACTCTGGATGATTGTGACAAGTTGGTCATCCCAGAGAAACTATGTAAAATGGACAAGTTCCTAGAGGTCCCGGGGCTCCCAGAAGCTTTTCCTATACCCAAGCGGGTGGCGGACATTGTTAATAAAGAATGGGAAAGGCCCGGTATTCCTTTCGTCCCTCCCCCCATATTTAAAAAATTGTTTCCTATGGTCGACCCCAGAAAGGACTTATGGCAGACAGTCCCCAAGGTCGAGGGAGCGGTTTCCACTTTAAACAAACGCACCACTATACCCATAGAGGATAGTTGTGCTTTCAAAGATCCTATGGATAAAAAATTAGAAGGTTTACTTAAAAAGATGTTTGTTCAGCAGGGTTACCTTCTACAACCAATTTCATGCATTGTCCCTGTAGCTACAGCCGCATGTTTCTGGTTCGATGAGCTGATAAAGGCGGTCGATAGTGATTCTCCTCCTTATGAGGAGATTATGGACAGAATCAATGCTCTCAAATTGGCTAATTCTTTCACCCTAGACGCCACTTTGCAATTGGCTAGGTTAGCGGCTAAGAATTCTGGGTTTGGTCAGCTGATGCGTCTTCCAAGAACAAGCTACTTAACATTCCTTTCAAGGGGAAAACGCTGTTTGGCCCTGACTTGAAAGAGATTATCTCTGATATCACTGGGGGTAAGGGCCACGCCCTTCCTCAGGATCGACCTTTCAAGGCAAAAAATAAACCTAATTTTCGTCCCTTTCGTAGAAATGGACCAGCCCAAAGTGCTACGTCCTCTAAGCAAGAGGGTAATACTTCTCAAGCCAAGCCAGCTTGGAGACCAATGCAAGGCTGGAACAAGGGAAAGCAGGCCAAGAAACCTGCCACTGCTACCAAGACAGCATGAAATGTTGGCCCCCGATCCGGGACCGGATCTGGTGGGGGGCAGACTCTCTCTCTTCGCTCAGGCTTGGGCAAGAGATGTTCTGGATCCTTGGGCGCTAGAAATAGTCTCCCAAGGTTATCTTCTGGAATTCAAGGGGCTTCCCCCAAGGGGGAGGTTCCACAGGTCTCAGTTGTCTTCAGACCACATAAAAAGACAGGCATTCTTACATTGTGTAGAAGACCTGTTAAAAATGGGAGTGATTCATCCTGTTCCATTAAGAGAACAAGGGATGGGGTTCTACTCCAATCTGTTCATAGTTCCCAAAAAAGAGGGAACGTTCAGACCAATCTTAGATCTCAAGATCTTAAACAAGTTTCTCAAGGTTCCATCGTTCAAGATGGAAACCATTCGAACTATTCTTCCTTCCATCCAGGAAGGTCAATTCATGACCACGGTGGATTTAAAGGATGCGTATCTACATATTCCTATCCACAAGGAACATCATCGGTTCCTACGGTTCGCATTCCTGGACAAGCATTACCAGTTCGTGGCGCTTCCTTTCGGATTAGCCACTGCTCCAAGGATTTTCACAAAGGTACTAGGGTCCCTTCTAGCTGTGCTAAGACCAAGGGGCATTGCTGTAGTACCTTACCTGGACGACATTCTGATTCAAGCGTCGTCCCTTCCTCAAGCAAAGGCTCACACGGACATTGTCCTGGCCTTTCTCAGATCTCACGGATGGAAAGTGAACGTGGAAAAGAGTTCTCTATCTCCGTCAACAAAGGTTCCCTTCTTGGGAACAATAATAGACTCCTTAGAAATGAGGATTTTTCTGACAGAGGCCAGAAAAACAAAACTTCTAGACTCTTGTCGGATACTTCATTCCGTTCCTCTTCCTTCCATAGCGCAGTGCATGGAAGTGATCGGGTTGATGGTAGCGGCAATGGACATAGTTCCTTTTGCGCGCATTCATCTAAGACCATTACAACTGTGCATGCTCAGTCAGTGGAATGGGGACTATACAGACTTGTCTCCGAAGATACAAGTAAATCAGAGGACCAGAGACTCACTCCGTTGGTGGCTGTCCCTGGACAACCTGTCACAAGGGATGACATTCCGCAGACCGGAGTGGGTCATCGTCATGACCGACGCCAGTCTGATGGGCTGGGGCGCGGTCTGGGGATCCCTGAAAGTTCAGGGTCTTTGGTCTCGGGAAGAATCTCTTCTACCGATAAATATTCTGGAACTGAGAGCGATATTCAATGCTCTCAAGGCTTGGCCTCAGCTAGCGAGGGCCAAGTTCATACGGTTTCAATCAGACAACATGACAACTGTTGCGTACATCAACCATCAGGGGGGAACAAGGAGTTCCCTAGCGATGGAAGAAGTGACCAAAATCATTCTATGGGCGGAGTCTCACTCCTGCCACCTGTCTGCTATCCACATCCCAGGAGTGGAAAATTGGGAAGCGGATTTTCTGAGTCGTCAGACATTGCATCCGGGGGAGTGGGAACTCCATCCGGAAATCTTTGCCCAAGTCACTCAGCTGTGGGGCATTCCAGACATGGATCTGATGGCCTCTCGTCAGAACTTCAAAGTTCCTTGCTACGGGTCCAGATCCAGGGATCCCAAGGCGGCTCTAGTGGATGCACTAGTAGCACCTTGGACCTTCAAACTAGCTTATGTGTTCCCGCCGTTTCTCCAACATAGGTGTGTCCGGTCCACGGCGTCATCCTTACTTGTGGGATATTCTCTTCCCCAACAGGAAATGGCAAAGAGCCCAGCAAAGCTGGTCACATGATCCCTCCTAGGCTCCGCCTACCCCGTCATTCTCTTTGCCGTTGTACAGGCAACATCTCCACGGAGATGGCTTAGAGTTTTTTAGTGTTTAACTGTAGTTTTTATTATTCAATCAAGAGTTTGTTATTTTAAAATAGTGCTGGTATGTACTATTTACTCAGAAACAGAAAAGAGATGAAGATTTCTGTTTGTATGAGGAAAATGATTTTAGCACCGTAACTAAAATCCATGGCTGTTCCACACAGGACTGTTGAGAGCAATTAACTTCAGTTGGGGGAACAGTGTGCAGTCTCTTACTGCTTGAGGTATGACACATTCTAACAAGACGATGTAATGCTGGAAGCTGTCATTTTCCCTATGGGATCCGGTAAGCCATGTTTATTAAGATAGTAAATAAGGGCTTCACAAGGGCTTATTAAGACTGTAGACTTTTTCTGGGCTAAATCGATTCATTATTAACACATATTTAGCCTTGAGGAATCATTTATTCTGGGTATTTTGATATGATTATATCGGCAGGCACTGTTTTTGACACCTTATTCTTTAGGGGCTTTCCCTAATCATAGTCAGAGCCTCATTTTCGCGCCGGTATGGCGCACTTGTTTTTGAGGACAGCATGGCATGCAGCTGCATGTGTGTGGAGCTCTGATACATAGAAAAGTCTTTCTGAAGGCATCATTTGGTATCGTATTCCCCTTTGGGCTTGGTTGGGTCTCAGCAAAGCAGATTCCAGGGACTGTAAAGGGGTTAAATATAAAAACGGCTCCGGTTCCGTTATTTTAAGGGTTAAAGCTTCCAAATTTGGTGTGCAATACTTTTAAGGCTTTAAGACACTGTGGTGAAATTTTGGTGAATTTTGAACAATTCCTTCATACTTTTTCGCAATTGCAGTAATAAAGTGTGTTTAGTTTAAAATTTAAAGTGACAGTAACGGTTTTATTTTAAAACGTTTTTTGTGCTTTGTTATCAAGTTTATGCCTGTTTAACATGTCTGAACTACCAGATAGATTGTGTTCTGACTGTGGGGAAACCAAGGTTCCTTCTCATTTAACTATATGTATTTTATGTCATAAAAAAATTTAGTAAAAATGATGCCCAAGATGATTCCTCAAGTGTGGGGAGTAAGCATGGTACTGCATCATCCCCTCCTTCGTCTACACCAGTCTTGCCCATACAGGAGGCCCCTAGTACATCTAGTGCGCCAATACTCCTTACTATGCAACATTTAACGGCTGTAATGGATAATTCTATCAAAAACATTTTAGCCAATATGCCCACTTATCAGCGAAAGCGCGACTGCTCTGTTTTAGAAAATTCTGTAGAGCATGAGAACGCTGATGATATGGTTTCTGAAGGGCCCCTACACCAGTCTGAGGGGGCCAGGGAGAAATTTCAGATTCAGGAAACATTTCTCAACAAGCTGAACCTGATGTGATTACTTTTAAATTTAAGTTGGAACATCTCCGCGCTCTGCTTAAGGAGGTGTTATCCAATTTGGATGATTGTGATTATCTGGTCATTCCAGAACCACTATGTAAAATGGAAAAGTTCTTAGAGGCCCCGGGGCCCCCCGAAGCTTTTCCTATATCCAAGCGGGTGGCGTACATTGTTAGTAAAGAATGGGACAGGCCCGGTATACCTTTAGTACCTCCCCCCATATTTATAAAATTGTTTTCCTATAGTCGACCCCAGAAAGGACTGATGGCAGACAGTCCCCAAGGTCGAGGGGGCGGTTTCTACTCTACACAAGCGCGCCACTATACCCATAGAAGATAGTTGTGCTTTCCAAGTCCTATGGATAAAAAATTAGAAGGTCTGCTAAAGATGTTTGTTCAGCAAGGTTCCCTTCTACAACCAATTGCATGCATTGTCCCTGTCACTGCAGCCGCGTGTTTCTAGTTTGATGAGCTAGGAAAGGCGATTATTAGTAATTCTTCTTCTTATGAGGAGATTATGGACAGAATTCGTGCTCTTAAATTGGCTAATTCTTTCACCCTAGACGCCACCTTGCAATTGGCTAGGTTAGCGGCGAAAAAATTCTGGGTTTGCTATTGTGGCGCAGAGCGCTTTGGTTAAAATCTTGGGCAGCGGATGCGTCTTCCAAGAACAAATTGCTTGACATTCCTTTCAAGGGGAAAACACTCTTTGGCCCTGACTTGAAAGAGATTATCTCTGATATCACTGGGGGCAAGGGCCACGCCCTTCCTCAGGATAGGTCTTTTCAAGACCAAAAATAAACCTAAGTTTCGTCCCTTTCGCAGAAACGGATCAGCCCCAAGGGCTACGTCCTCTAAGCAGGAAGGTAATACTTCTCAAGCCAATCCAGCCTGGAGACCTATGCAAGGCTGGAACAAAGGAAAGCAGGCCAGGAAACCTGCCACTGCTACCAAGACAGCATGAAATGCGGGCCCCCGATCCGGGACCGGATCTGGTGGGGGGCAGACTCTCTCTCTTCGCTCAGGCTGGGGCAAGAGATGTTCTGGATCCTTGGGCGCTAGAAATAGTCTCCCAAGGTTATTCTCTGGAGTTCAGGGGGCTTCCTCCAAGGGGGAGGTTCCACAGGTCTCAGTTGTCTTCAGACCACATAAGAAGACAGGCATTCTTACATTGGGTAGAAGACCTGCTAAAAATGGGAGTGATTCATCCTGTTCCATTAGGAGAACAAGGGATGGGGTTCTACTCCAATCTGTTCATAGTTCCCAAAAAAGAGGGAACGTTCAGACCAATCTTAGATCTCAAGATCTTGAACAAGTTTCTCAAGGTTCCATCGTTCAAGATGGAAACCATTCGAACACTTCTTCCTTCCATCCAGGAAGGTCAATTCATGACCAAGGTGGATTTCAAGGATGCGTATCTACATATTCCTATCCACAAGGAACATCATCGGTTCCTAAGGTTTGCATTCCTGGACAAGCATTTCCAGTTCGTGGCGTTTTCTTTCGGATTAGCCACTGCTCCTAGGATTTTCTCATAGGTACTAGGGTCCCTTCTGGCGGTGCTAAGACCAAGGGGCATTGCTGTAGTACCTTACTTGGACGACATTCTGATTCGAGCGTCGTCCCTTCCTCAAGTAAAGGCTCACACGGACATTGTCCTGGCCTTTCTCAGATCTCACGGATGGAAAGTGAACGTGGAAAAGAGTTCTCTATCTCCGTCAACGAGGGTTCCCTTCTTGGGAACTATAATAGACTCCTTAGAAATGAGGATTTTTCTGACAGAAGCCAGAAAAACAAAACTTCTAGACTCTTGTCGGATACTTCATTCCGTTCCTCTTCCTTCCATAGCGCAGTGCATGGAAGTGATAGGTTTGATGGTAGCGGCAATGGACATAGTTCCTTTTGTGCGCATTCATCTAAGACCATTACAACTGTTCATGCTCAGTCAGTGGAATGGGGACTATTCAGACTTGTCTCCGAAGATACAAGTAAATCAGAGGACCAGAGACTCATTCCGTTGGTGGCTGTCCCTGGACAACCTGTCACAAGGGATGACCTTCCGCAGACCAGAGTGGGTCATTGTCACGACCGACGCCAGTCTGATGGGCTGGGGCGCGGTCTGGGGATCCCTGAAAGCTCAGGGTCTTTGGTCTCGGGTAGAATCTCTTCTACCGATAAATATTGGAACTGAGAGCGATATTCAATGCTCTCAAAGCTTGGCCTCAGCTAGCGAGGGCCAAGTTCATACATCAACCATCAGGGGGGAACAAGGAGTTCCCTAGCGATGGAAGAAGTGACCAAAATCATTCTATGGGCGGAGTCTCACTCCTGCCACCTGTCTGCTATCCACATCCCAGGAGTGGAAAATTGGGAAGCGGATTTTCTGAGTCGTCAGACATTGCATCCAGGGGAGTGGGAACTCCATCCGGAAATCTTTGCCCAAGTTACTCAACCGTGGGGCATTCCAGACATGGATCTGATGGCCTCTCGTCAGAACTTCAGAGTTCCTTACTACGGGTACAGATCCAGGGATCCCAAGGCGGCTCTAGTGGATGCACTAGTAGCACCTTGGACCTTCAAACTAGCTTATGTGTTCCCGCCGTTTCCTCTCATCCCCAGGCTGGTAGCCAGGATCAATCAGGAGAGGGCGTCGGTGATTTTGATAGCTCCTGCGTGGCCACGCAGGACTTGGTATGCAGATCTGGTGAATATGTCATCGGCTCCACCATGGAAGCTACCTTTGAGACGAGACCTTCTTGTTCTAGGTCCGTTCGACCCACTCCAGCTGACTGCTTGGAGATTGAACGCTTGATCTTATCAAAGCGAGGGTTCTCAGATTCTGTTATTAATACTCTTGTTCAGGCCTGAAAGCCTGTAACCAGAAAAATTACCACATAATTTGGTATATCTGTTGGTGTGAATCTGCAGGATTCCCTTGGGACAAGGTTAAGATTCCTAAGAGTCTATCCTTCCTTCGAGAAGGATTGGAAAAAGGATTATCTGCAAGTTCCTTGATGGGACAGATTTCTGCCTTGTCTGTGTTACTTCACAAAAAGCTGGCAGCTGTGCCAGATGTTCTAGCCTTTGTTCAGGCTCTGGTTAGAATCAAGCCTGTTTACAAAATTTTGACTCCTCCTTGGAGTCTCAACCTAGTTCTTTCAGTTCTTCAGGGGGTTCCGTTTGAACCCTTACATTCCGTTGATATTAAGTTATTATCTTGGAAAGTTTTGTTTTTGGTTGCAATTTCTTCTGCTAGAAGAGTTTCAGAATTATCTGCTCTGCAGTGTTCTTCTCCTTATCTGGTGTTCCATGCAGATAAGGTGGTTTTGCGTACTAAACCAAAAGTTGTTTCTAACAAAAACATTAACCAGGAGATAGTTGTGCCTTCTTTGTGTCCTAATCCAGTTTCAAAGAAGGAACGTTTGTTGCACAACTTGGATGTAGTTCGTGCTCTCAAATTTTACTTAGCAGCTACTAAGGATTTCAGACAAACTTTGTCTTTGTTTGTTGTTTATTCTGGTAAACGGAGAGGTCAAAAAGCAACTTCTACCTCTCTCTCCTTCTGGATTAAAAGCATTATCCGATTGGCTTATGAGACTGCCGGACGGCAGCCTCCTGAAAGAATCACAGCTCACTCCACTAGGGCTGTGGCTTCCACATGGGCCTTCAAGAACGAGGCTTCTGTTGATCAGATATGTAAGGCAGCGACTTGGTCTTCACTGCACACTTTTTCTAAATTTTACAAATTTGATACTTTTGCTTCTTCTGAGGCTATTTTTGGGAGAAAGGTTTTGCAAGCCGTGGTGCCTTCCATTTAGGTGACCTGATTTGCTCCCTCCCTTCATCCGTGTCCTAAAGCTTTGGTATTGGTTCCCACAAGTAAGGATGACGCCGTGGACCGGACACACCTATGTTGGAGAAAACAGAATTTATGTTTACCTGATAAATTACTTTCTCCAACGGTGTGTCCGGTCCACGGCCCGCCCTGGTTTTTTTAATCAGGTCTGATAATTTATTTTCTTTAACTACAGTCACCACGGTAACATATGGTTTCTCCTATGCAAATATTCCTCCTTAACGTCGGTCGAATGACTGGGGTAGGCGGAGCCTAGGAGGGATCATGTGACCAGCTTTGCTGGGCTCTTTGCCATTTCCTGTTGGGGAAGAGAATATCCCACAAGTAAGGATGACGCCGTGGACCGGACACACCGTTGGAGAAAGTAATTTATCAGGTAAACATAAATTCTGTTTTCCTCTCATCCCCAGGCTGGTAGCCAGGATCAATCAGGAGAGGGCGTCGGTGATCTTGATAGCTCCTGCGTGGCCACGCAGGACTTGGTATGCAGATCTGGTGAATATGTCATCGGCTCCACCTTGGAAGCTACCTTTGAGACGAGACCTTCTTGTTCAGGGTCCGTTCGAACATCCGAATCTGGTTTCACTCCAGCTGACTGCTTGGAGATTGAACGCTTGATCTTATCCAAGCGAGGGTTCTCAGATTCTGTTATCGATACTCTTGTTCAGGCCAGAAAGCCTGTAACTAGAAAGATTTACCACAAAATTTGGAAAAAATATATCTGTTGGTGTGAATCTAAAGGATTCCCTTGGGACAAGGTTAAGATTCCTAAGATTCTATCCTTCCTTCAAGAAGGATTGGAGAAAGGATTATCTGCTAGTTCCCTGAAGGGACAGATTTCTGCCTTGTCTGTGTTACTTCACAAAAAGCTGGCAGCTGTGCCAGATGTTCAAGCCTTTGTTCAGGCTCTGGTTAGAATTAAGCCTGTTTACAAACCTTTGACTCCTCCTTGGAGTCTCAACTTAGTTCTTTCAGTTCTTCAGGGGGTTCCGTTTGAACCCTTACATTCCGTTGATATTAAGTTATTATCTTGGAAAGTTTTGTTTTTAGTTGCAATTTCTTCTGCTAGAAGAGTTTCAGAATTATCTGCTCTGCAGTGTTCTCCTCCTTATCTGGTGTTCCATGCAGATAAGGTGGTTTTACGTACTAAACCTGGTTTCCTTCCAAAGGTTGTTTCTAACAAAAACATTAACCAGGAGATTATCGTACCTTCTCTGTGTCCGAAACCAGTTTCAAAGAAGGAACGTTTGTTGCACAATTTGGATGTTGTTCGCGCTCTAAAATTCTATTTAGATGCTACAAAGGATTTTAGACAAACATCTTCCTTGTTTGTTGTTTATTCCGGTAAAAGGAGAGGTCAAAAAGCAACTTCTACCTCTCTCTCCTTTTGGATTAAAAGCATCATCAGATTGGCTTACGAGACTGCCGGACGGCAGCCTCCCGAAAGGATCACGGCTCATTCCACTAGGGCTGTGGCTTCCACATGGGCCTTCAAGAACGAGGCTTCTGTTGATCAGATATGTAGGGCAGCGACTTGGTCTTCACTGCACACTTTTACCAAATTTTACAAGTTTGATACTTTTGCTTCTTCTGAGGCTATTTTTGGGAGAAAGGTTTTGCAAGCCGTGGTGCCTTCCATTTAGGTGACCTGATTTGCTCCCTCCCTTCATCCGTGTCCTAAAGCTTTGGTATTGGTTCCCACAAGTAAGGATGACGCCGTGGACCGGACACACCTATGTTGGAGAAAACAGAATTTATGTTTACCTGATAAATTACTTTCTCCAACGGTGTGTCCGGTCCACGGCCCGCCCTGGTTTTTTTAATCAGGTCTGATAATTTATTTTCTTTAACTACAGTCACCACGGTACCATATGGTTTCTCCTATGCAAATATTCCTCCTTAACGTCGGTCGAATGACTGGGGTAGGCGGAGCCTAGGAGGGATCATGTGACCAGCTTTGCTGGGCTCTTTGCCATTTCCTGTTGGGGAAGAGAATATCCCACAAGTAAGGATGACGCCGTGGACCGGACACACCGTTGGAGAAAGTAATTTATCAGGTAAACATAAATTCTGTTTTTAAAAAAGTTACCAATTTTCTCTTGTTATCAAATTTATTTTGTTCTCTTGTTTTTCTTGATTGAAACATTTTTTGTCAGACTACTTAATTACACATTTGCAAGAACACTAAATCTCAGCATCTTCCCCTGCCTTGTAGTGTTCCACACATGTACACTACCTACCTAGGTATGCTCTACAGCAAAAAATACACAAAAAAACTAATTTCTTTCTAATGACAAGGTGAGTCCATGGATCATCTCTAATTACTTTTGGGAATATCACTCCTGGCCAGCAGGAGGAGGCAAATAGCACCACAGGTAAGCTGCTAAATCTGTCCTGCATCTGCATTGAACTTGTATCACAGTTATCACTTGCAGACAAATTTGTACCTTATATTAGTGCATAAGCGGCAGCAGGGTATCCAATGCGTCCTGTGGCTTCAAATACAAGATACAAGTTCGATGCAGACGCAGGACAGATTTGATACCCTGTTGCTGTACATGCACAGACTTGTGTCACAATAATCACTTTGTAGCAAATTTGTATTTTATATTAGTGCATGTACAGCAACAGGGTATCAAATCTGTCCTGCATCTGCATTGAAATTGTATCACAGTTATCACTTGCAGACAAATTTGTACCTTATATTAGTGCATAAGCGGCAGCAGGGTATCCAATGCGTCCTGTGGCTTCAAATACAAGATGCAAGTTCAATGCAGATGCAGGACAGATTTGATACCCTGTTGCTGTACATGCACTAATATAAAATACAAATTTGCTACAAAGTGATTATTGTGACACAAGTTTGTGCATGTACAGCAACAGGGTATCAAATCTGTCCTGCATCTGCATTGAACTTGTATCTTGTATTTGAAGCCACAGGACGCATTGGATACCCTGCTGCCGCTTATGCACTAATATAAGGTACAAATTTGTCTGCAAGTGATAACTGTGATACAAGTTCAATGCAGATGCAGGACAGATTTGATACCCTGTTGCTGTACATGCACTAATATAAAATACAAATTTGCTACAAAGTGATTATTGTGACACAAGTCTGATACAGACGCAGGACAGATTGGATACCCTGCAATAGCTTATATAATCTGTTTAAAGATACAATCTTATACAGCCTTTTTTTCCTTTATTGACATTGCACTGCCTCATCAATAAGAAATTGCTCTATTCATACTGATACGTAAAAACGGACTTTCTTTGACTTATCATTTATATTTTTACCACGAACGTTGTTTTTAAAAATTAAATGGATGTTAATATGTATTTTATGTAAGAACTCTAACTAATTCATTAGAGAATACAGAAATTGTCGGTTACACACATTTTTTAACTTTTTGTGTGGACACTAAGTATTTCTCAATTTCTGTTCCCTATGAAATACTAATGAGTATCATTTTTTTGCTCTGAATATTTGTACTAGAGACGTCTCTAATTTTATATATATATTTTTATATGTTTCATTGAATTTTTAATGTTACTAATTAAATAACTTTATAATTTTGGTAAAAGCCTTTTTGATTTCTTTCATGTAATTAGCAAGAGTCCATGAGCTAGTGACGTATGGGATATACATTCCTACCAGGAGGGGCAAAGTTTCCCAAACCTCAAAATGCCTATAAATACACCCCTCACCACACCCACAAATCAGTTTTTACAAACTTTGCCTCCTATGGAGGTGGTGAAGTAAGTTTGTGCTAGATTCTACGTTGATATGCGCTTCACAGCAGGCTGGAGCCCGGTTTTCCTCTCACTGTGCAGTGAATGTCAGAGGGATGTGAAGAGAGTATTGCCTATTTGAATTCAATGATCTCCTTCTACGGGGTCTATTTCATAGGTTCTCTGTTATCGGTCGTAGAGATTCATCTCTTACCTCACTTTTCAGATCGAGGATATACTCTTATATATACCATTACCTCTACTGATTCTCGTTTCAGTACTGGTTTGGCTTTCTACTACATGTAGATGAGTGTCCTGGGGTAAGTAAGTCTTATTTTCTGTGACACTCTAAGCTATGGTTGGGCACTTTTATATAAAGTTCTAAATATATGTATTCAAACATTTATTTGCCTTGACTCAGGATGTTCAACGTTCCTTATTTCAGACAGTCAGTTTCATATTTGGGATCATGCATATGAATAAATCAATTTTTTTCTTACCTTAAAATTTGACTTTTTTCCCTGTGGGCTGTTAGGCTCGCGGGGGCTGAAAATGCTTCATTTTATTGCGTCATTCTTGGCGCGGACTTTTTTGGCGCAAATTTTTTTTTCTGTTTCCGGCGTCATACGTGTCGCCGGAAGTTGCGTCATTTTTGACGTTTTTTTGCGCCAAAGGTGTCGGCGTTCCGGATGTGGCGTCATTTTTGGCGCCAAAAGCATTTAGGCGCCAAATAATGCGGGCGTCTTTTTTGGCGCTAAAAAATATGGGCGTCACTATTGTCTCCACATTATTTAAGTCTCATTATTTATTGCTTCTGGTTGCTAGAAGCTTGTTCACTGGCATTTTTTCCCATTCCTGAAACTGTCATTTAAGGAATTTGATCAATTTTGCTTTATATGTTGTTTTTTCTATTACATATTGCAAGATGTCCCAGATTGACACTGAGTCAGAAGATACTTCTGGAAAAACGCTGCCTGGTGCTGGACCTACCAAAGTTAAGTGTATCTGCTGTAAACTTGTGGTATCTGTTCCTCCAGCTGTTGTTTGTAATGAATGTCATGACAAACTTGTTAATGCAGATAATATTTCCTTTAGTAATGTTACATTACCTGTTGCTGTTCCGTCAACATCTAATACTCAGAGTGTTCCTGTTAACATAAGAGATTTTGTTTCTAAATCCATTAAGAAGGCTATGTCTGTTATTCCTCCTTCTAGTAAACGTAAAAGGTCTTTTAAAACTTCTCATTTTTCAGATTAATTTTTAAATGAACATCATCATTCTGATTCTGATAATGGTTCCTCTGGTTCAGAGGATTCTGTCTCAGAGGTTGATGCTGATAAATCTTCATATTTATTCAAAATGGAATTTATTCGTTCTTTGCTTAAAGAAGTCTTAATTGCATTAGAAATAGAGGATTCTGGTCCTCTTGATACTAAATCTAAACGTTTAAATAAGGTTTCTTTCATGTAATTAGCAAGAGTCCATGAGCTAGTGACGTATGGGATATACATTCCTACCAGGAGGGGCAAAGTTTCCCAAACCTCAAAATGCCTATAAATACACCCCTCACCACACCCACAATTCAGTTTTACAAACTTTGCCTCCGATGGAGGTGGTGAAGTAAGTTTGTGCTAGATTCTACGTTGATATGCGCTCCGCAGCAAGTTGGAGCCCGGTTTTCCTCTCAGCGTGCAGTGAATGTCAGAGGGATGTGAGGAGAGTATTGCCTATTTGAATGCAGTGATCTCCTTCTAAGGGGTCTATTTCATAGGTTCTCTGTTATCGGTCGTAGAGATTCATCTCTTACCTCCCTTTTCAGATCGACGATATACTCTTATATATACCATTACCTCTGCTGATTCTCGTTTCAGTACTGGTTTGGCTATCTACTATATGTAGATGAGTGTCCTGGGGTAAGTAAGTCTTATTTTCTGTGACACTCCTAGCTATGGTTGGGCACTTTGTTTATAAAGTTCTAAATATATGTATTCAAACATTTATTTGCCTTGACTCAGAATGTTCAACTTTCCTTATTTTCAGACAGTCAGTTTCATATTTGGGATAATGCATTTTAACATTTTTCTTACCTTAAAATTTGACTTTTTCCCTGTGGGCTGTTAGGCTCGCGGGGGCTGAAAATGCTTCATTTTATTGCGTCATTCTTGGCGCGGACTTTTTTGGCGCAAAAATTCTATTTCCGTTTCCGGCGTCATACGTGTCGCCGGAAGTTGCGTCATTTTTTGACGTTATTTTGCGCCAAAAATGTCGGCGTTCCGGATGTGGCGTCATTTTTGGCGCCAAAAAGCATTTAGGCGCCAAATAATGTGGGCGTCTTATTTGGCGCGAAAAAATATGGGCGTCACTTTTGTCTCCACATTATTTAAGTCTCATTTTTTATTGCTTCTGGTTGCTAGAAGCTTGTTCTTTGGCATTTTTTCCCATTCCTGAAACTGTCATTTAAGGAATTTGATCAATTTTGCTTTATATATATGTTGTTTTTTCTCTTACATATTGCAAGATGTCTCACGTTGCATCTGAGTCAGAAGATACTACAGGAAAATCGCTGTCAAGTGCTGAATCTACCAAAGCTAAGTGTATCTGCTGTAAACTTTTGGTAGCTATTTCTCCAGCTGTTGTTTGTATTGATTGTCATGACAAACTTGTTAAAGCAGATAATATTTCCTTTAGTAAAGTACCATTGCCTGTTGCAGTTCCTTCAACATCTAAGGTGCAGAATGTTCCTGATAATATAAGAGATTTTGTTTCTGAATCCATAAAGAAGGCTATGTCTGTTATTTCTCCTTCTAGTAAACGTAAAAAATCTTTTAAAACTTCTCTCCCTACAGATGAATTTTTAGCTGAACATCATCATTCTGATTCTGATGATTCCTCTGGTTCAGAGGATTCTGTCTCAGAGGTTGATGCTGATAAATCTTCATATTTATTTAAAATGGAATTTATTCGTTCTTTACTTAAAGAAGTCCTAATTGCTTTAGAAATAGAGGATTCTGGTCCTCTTGATACTAAATCTAAACATTTAAATAAGGTTTTTAAATCTCCTGTAGTTATTCCAGAAGTTTTTCCTGTCCCTGATGCTATTTCTGCAGTAATTTCCAAAGAATGGGATAATTTGGGTAATTCATTTACTCCTTCTAAACGTTTTAAGCAATTATATCCTGTGCCGTCTGACAGATTAGAATTTTGGGACAAGATCCCTAAAGTTGATGGGGCTATTTCTACCCTTGCTAAACGTACTACTATTCCTACGTCAGATGGTACTTCGTTTAAGGATCCTCTAGATAGGAAAATTGAGTCCTTTCTAAGAAAAGCTTATCTGTGTTCAGGTAATCTTCTTAGACCTGCTATATCTTTGGCTGATGTTGCTGCAGCTTCAACTTTTTGGTTGGAAACTTTAGCGCAACAAGTAACACATCGTGATTCTCATGATATTATTATTCTTCTTCAACATGCTAATAATTTTATCTGTGATGCCATTTTTGATTTTATCAGAGTTGATGTCAGGTTTATGTCTCTAGCTATTTTAGCTAGAAGAGCTTTATGGCTTAAAACTTGGAATGCTGATATGGCTTCTAAATCAACTTTACTTTCTCCAACATAGGTGTGTCCGGTCCACGGCGTCATCCTTACTTGTGGGATATTCTCTTCCCCAACAGGAAATGGCAAAGAGCCCAGCAAAGCTGGTCACATGATCCCTCCTAGGCTCCGCCTACCCCAGTCATTCTCTTTGCCGTTGTACAGGCAACATCTCCACGGAGATGGCTTAGAGTTTTTTAGTGTTTAACTGTAGTTTTTCATTATTCAATCAAGAGTTTGTTATTTTCAAATAGTGCTGGTACGTACTATTTACTCAGAAACAGAAAAGAGATGAAGAATTCTGTTTGTATGAGGAAAATGATTTTAGCAACCGTAACTAAAATCCATGGCTGTTCCACACAGGACTGTTGAGAGCAATTAACTTCAGTTGGGGGAACAGTTTGCAGTCTCTTGCTGCTTGAGGTATGACACATTCTAACAAGACGATGTAATGCTGGAAGCTGTCATTTTCCCTATGGGATCCGGTAAGCCATGTTTATTAAGATTGTAAATAAGGGCTTCACAAGGGCTTATTTAAACTGTAGACTTTTTTTGGGCTAAATCGATTGATATTAACACTTATTTAGCCTTGAGGAATCATTTATTCTGGGTATTTTGATTTAATAATATCGGCAGGCACTGTTTTAGACACCTTATTCTTTAGGGGCTTTCCCAAAGCATAGGCAGAGTCTCATTTTCGCGCCGGTGTTGCGCACTTGTTTTTGAGAGGCATGGCATGCAGTCGCATGTGAGAGGAGCTCTGATACTTATAAAAGACTTCTGAAGGCGTCATTTGGTATCGTATTCCCCTTTGGGTTTGGTTGGGTCTCAGCAAAGCAGATACCAGGGACTGTAAAGGGGTTTAAAGCTTAAAACGGCTCCGGTTCCGTTATTTTAAGGGTTAAAGCTTCCAAAATTGGTGTGCAATATTTTCAAGGCTTTAAGACGCTGTGGTGAAAATTTGGTGAATTTTGAACAATTCCTTCATGTTTTTTCGCAATTGCAGTAATAAAGTGTGTTCAGTTTAAAATTTAAAGTGACAGTAACGGTTTTATTTTAAAACGTTTTTTTGTACTTTCTGATCAAGTTTATGCCTGTTTAACATGTCTGAACTACCAGATAGACTGTGTTCTGAATGTGGGGAAGCCAGAATTCCTATTCATTTAAATAAATGTGATTTATGTGATAATGACAATGATGCCCAAGATGATTCCTCAAGTGAGGGGAGTAAGCATGGTACTGCATCATTCCCTCCTTCGTCTACACGAGTCTTGCCCACTCAGGAGGCCCCTAGTACATCTAGCGCGCCAATACTCCTTACTATGCAACAATTAACGGCTGTAATGGATAATTCTGTTAAAAAACATTTTAGCCAAAATGAACCCTTGTCAGCGTAAGCGTGGCTGCTCTGTTTTAGTTACTGAAGAGCATGACGACGCTGATATTAATATCTCTGAAGGGCCCCTAACCCAATCTGAGGGGGCCAGGGAGGTTTTGTCTGAGGGAGAAATTACTGATTTAGGGAACATTTCTCAGCAGGCTGAATCTGATGTGATTACATTTAAATTTAAATTGGAACATCTCCGCATTTTGCTTAAGGAGGTATTATCCACTCTGGATGATTGTGAAAATTTAGTCATCCCAGAGAAACTATGTAAAATGGACAAGTTCCTAGAGGTGCCGGGGCTCCCAGAAGCTTTTCCTATACCCAAGCGGGTGGCGGACATTGTTAATAAAGAATGGGAAAGGCCCGGTATTCCTTTCGTCCCTCCCCCCATATTTAAAAAATTGTTTCCTATGGTCGACCCCAGAAAGGACTTATGGCAGTCAGTCCCCAAGGTCGAGGGAGCGGTTTCTACTTTAAACAAACGCACCACTATTCCCATAGAGGATAGTTGTGCTTTCAAAGATCCTATGGATAAAAAATTAGAAGGTTTGCTTAAAAAGATGTTTGTTCAGCAGGGTTACCTTCTACAACCCATTTCATGCATTGTCCCTGTCACTACAGCCGCATATTTCTGGTTTGATGAACTGCTTAAGGTGCTCGATAGTGACTCTCCTCCTTATGAGGAGATTATGGACAGAATCAATGCTCTCAAATTGGCTAATTCTTTCACTCTAGACGCCTCTTTGCAATTGGCTAAGTTAGCGGCTAAGAACTCTGGGTTTGCTATTGTGGCGCGCAGAGCGCTTTGGTTGAAATCTTGGTCGGCTGATGCGTCTTCCAAGAACAAGCTACTAAACATTCCTTTCAAGGGGAAAACGCTGTTTGGTCCTGACTTGAAAGAGATTATCTCTGATATCACTGGGGGTAAGGGCCACGCCCTTCCTCAGGATCGGCCCTTCAAGGCAAAAAATAGACCTAATTTTCGTCCCTTTCGTAAAAACGGACCAGCCCAAGGTGCTACGTCCTCTAAGCAAGAGGGTAATACTTCTCAGGCCAAGCCAGCTTGGAGACCAATGCAAGGCTGGAACAAGGGAAAGCAGGCCAAGAGGGGCAGACTCTCTCTCTTCGCTCAGGCTTGGGCAAGAGATGTTCTGGATCCTTGGGCGCTAGAAATAGTCTCCCAGGGTTATCTTCTGGAATTCAAGGGACTTCCCCCAAGGGGGAGGTTCCACAAGTCGCAGTTGTCTTCAGACCACATAAAAAGACAGGCGTTCTTACATTGTGTAGAAGACCTGTTAAAAATGGGAGTGATTCATCCTGTTCCATTAAGAGAACAAGGGATGGGGTTCTACTCCAATCTGTTCATAGTTCCCAAAAAAGAGGGAACGTTCAGACCAATCCTAGATCTCAAGATCTTAAACAAATTTCTCAAGGTTCCATCGTTCAAGATGGAAACCATTCGAACTATCCTTCCTTCCATCCAGGAAGGTCAATTTATGACCACGGTGGATTTAAAGGATGCGTATCTACATATTCCTATCCACAAGGAACATCATCGGTTCCTAAGGTTTGCATTCCTGGACAAACATTACCAGTTCGTGGCGCTTCCTTTCGGATTAGCCACTGCTCCAAGGATTTTCACAAAGGTACTAGGGTCCCTTCTAGCGGTGCTAAGACCAAGGGGCATTGCAGTAGTACCTTACCTGGACGACATTCTGATTCAAGCGTCGTCCCTTACTCAAGCAAAGGCTCACACGGACATTGTCCTGGCCTTTCTCAGATCTCACGGCTGGAAAGTGAACGTGGAAAAGAGTTCTCTATCCCCGTCAACAAGGGTTCCCTTCTTGGGAACAATTATAGACTCCTTAGAAATGAGGATCTTTCTAACAGAGGCCAGAAAAACAAAGCTTCTGGACTCTTGTCGGATACTTCATTCCGTTCCTCTTCCTTCCATAGCTCAGTGCATGGAAGTGATCGGGTTGATGGTGGCGGCGATGGACATAGTTCCTTTTGCGCGCATTCATCTAAGACCATTACAACTGTGCATGCTCAGTCAGTGGAATGGGGACTATACAGACTTGTCTCCGAAGATACAAGTAAATCAGAGGACCAGAGACTCACTCCGTTGGTGGCTGTCCCTGGACAATCTGTCTCAAGGGATGATGTTCCACAGACCAGAGTGGGTCATTGTCACGACCGACGCCAGTCTGATAGGCTGGGGCGCGGTCTGGGGATCCCTGAAAGCTCAGGGTCTTTGGTCTCGGGAAGAATCTCTTCTACCGATAAATATTCTGGAACTGAGAGCGATATTCAATGCGCTCCAGGCCTGGCCCCAGCTTGCGAGGACCAGGTTCATACGGTTTCAATCAGACAACATGACGACTGTTGCGTACATCAACCATCAGGGGGGAACAAGGAGTTCCCTAGCGATGGAAGAAGTAACCAAAATTATTCTTTGGGCGGAGTCTCACTCCTGCCACCTGTCTGCTATCCACATCCCAGGAGTGGAAAATTGGGAAGCGGATTTTCTGAGTCGTCAGACATTGCATCCGGGGGAGTGGGAACTCCATCCGGAAATCTTTGCCCAAGTCACTCACCTGTGGGGCATTCCAGACATGGATCTGATGGCCTCTCGTCAGAACTTCAAAGTTCCTTGCTACGGGGCCAGATCCAGGGATCCCAAGGCGGCTCTAGTGGATGCACTAGTAGCACCTTGGACCTTCAAACTAGCTTATGTGTTCCCGCCATTTCCTCTCATCCCCAGGCTGATAGCCAGGATCAAGCAGGAGAGGGCGTCGGTGATCTTGATAGCTCCTGCGTGGCCACGCAGGACTTGGTATGCAGATCTGGTGAATATGTCATCGGCTCCACCTTGGAAGCTACCTTTGAGACGAGACCTTCTTGTTCAGGGTCCGTTCGAACATCCGAATCTGGTTTCACTCCAGCTGACTGCTTGGAGATTGAACGCTTGATTTTATCGAAGCGAGGATTCTCAGATTCTGTGATCGATACTCTTGTTCAGGCCAGAAAGCCTGTGACTAGAAAGATTTACCACAAAATTTGGAAAAAATATATCTGTTGGTGTGAATCTAAAGGATTCCCTTGGGACAAGGTTAAGATTCCTAGGATTCTATCCTTCCTTCAAGAAGGATTGGAAAAAGGATTATCTGCAAGTTCCCTGAAGGGACAGATTTCTGCCTTGTCGGTATTACTTCACAAAAAGCTGGCAGCTGTGCCAGATGTTCAAGCCTTTGTTCAGGCTCTGGTTAGAATCAAGCCTGTTTACAAACCTTTGACTCCTCCTTGGAGTCTCAATTTAGTTCTTTCAGTTCTTCAGGGGGTTCCGTTTGAACCCTTACATTCCGTTGATATTAAGTTATTATCTTGGAAAGTTTTGTTTTTAGTTGCGATTTCTTCTGCTAGAAGAGTCTCAGAATTATCTGCTCTGCAGTGTTCTCCTCCTTATCTGGTGTTCCATGCAGATAAGGTGGTTTTACGTACTAAACCTGGTTTTCTTCCAAAAGTTGTTTCTAACAAAAACATTAACCAGGAGATTATCGTACCTTCTCTGTGTCCAAAACCAGTTTCAAAGAAGGAACGTTTGTTGCACAATTTGGATGTTGTTCGCGCTCTAAAATTCTATTTAGATGCTACAAAGGATTTTAGACAAACATCTTCCTTGTTTGTTGTTTATTCAGGTAAAAGGAGAGGTCAAAAAGCAACTTCTACCTCTCTCTCTTTTTGGATTAAAAGCATCATCAGATTGGCTTACGAGACTGCCGGACGGCAGCCTCCCGAAAGAATCACAGCTCATTCCACTAGGGCTGTGGCTTCCACATGGGCCTTCAAGAACGAGGCTTCTGTTGATCAGATATGTAGGGCAGCGACTTGGTCTTCACTGCACACTTTTACCAAATTTTACAAGTTTGATACTTTTGCTTCTTCTGAGGCTATTTTTGGGAGAAAGGTTTTGCAAGCCGTGGTGCCTTCCATTTAGGTGACCTGATTTGCTCCCTCCCTTCATCCGTGTCCTAAAGCTTTGGTATTGGTTCCCACAAGTAAGGATGACGCCGTGGACCGGACACACCTATGTTGGAGAAAACAGAATTTATGTTTACCTGATAAATTTCTTTCTCCAACGGTGTGTCCGGTCCACGGCCCGCCCTGGTTTTTTTAATCAGGTCTGATATTTTATTTTCTTTAACTACAGTCACCACGGTACCATATGGTTTCTCCTATGCAAATATTCCTCCTTAACGTCGGTCGAATGACTGGGGTAGGCGGAGCCTAGGAGGGATCATGTGACCAGCTTTGCTGGGCTCTTTGCCATTTCCTGTTGGGGAAGAGAATATCCCACAAGTAAGGATGACGCCGTGGACCGGACACACCGTTGGAGAAAGAAATTTATCAGGTAAACATAAATTCTGTTTTCCATTTCTTTCCAGGGTAACAAATTATTTGGTTCTCAGTTGGATTCCATTATTTCAACTGTTACTGGTGGGAAAGGAACTTTTTTACCACAGGATAAAAAATCTAAAGGTAAAAACAGGGCTAATAATCGTTTTCGTTCCTTTCGTTTCAACAAAGAACAAAAGCCTGATCCTTCATCCTCAGGAGCAGTTTCAGTTTGGAGACCATCTCCAGTTTGGAATAGATCCAAGCCAGCTAGAAAGGCAAAGCCTGCTTCTAAGTCCACATGAAGGTGCGGCCCTCATTCCAGCTCAGCTGGTAGGGGGCAGGTTACGTTTTTTCAAGGAAATTTGGATCAATTCTGTTCACAATCTTTGGATTCAGAGCATTGTTTCAGAAGGGTACAGAATTGGTTTCAAGTTGAGACCTCCTGCAAAGAGATTTTTTCTTTCCCGTATCCCAGTAAATCCAGTAAAAGCTCAAGCATTTCTGAAATGTGTTTCAGATCTAGAGTTGACTGGAGTAATTATGCCAGTTCCAGTTCCGGAACAGGGGATGGGGTTTTATTCAAATCTCTTCATTGTACCAAAGAAAGAGAATTCTTTCAGACCAGTTCTGGATCTAAAAATATTGAATCGTTATGTAAGGATACCAACGTTCAAGATGGTAACTGTAAGGACTATCTTAGCTTTTGTTTAGCAAGGGAATTATATGTCCACAATAGATTTACAGGATGCATATCTGCATATTCCGATTCATCCAGATCATTATCAGTTCCTGAGATTCTCGTTTCTGGACAAGCATTACCAGTTTGTGGCTCTGCCGTTTGGCCTAGCTACAGCTCCAAGAATTTTTACAAAGGTTCTCGGTGCCCTGCTGTCTGTAATCAGAGAACAGGGTATTGTGGTATTTCCTTATTTGGACGATATCTTGGTACTTGCTCAGTCTTTACATTTAGCAGAATCTCATACGAATCGACTTGTGTTGTTTCTTCAAGATCATGGTTGGAGGATCAATTTACCAGAAAGTTCTTTGATTCCTCAGACAAGGGTAACCTTTCTGGGTTTCCAGATGGATTCAGTGTCCATGACTCTGTCTTTAACAGACAAGAGACGTCTAAAGTTGATTACAGCTTGTCGAAACCTTCAGTCACAATCATTCCCTTCGGTAGCCTTATGCATGGAAATTCTAGGTCTTATGACTGCTGCATCGGACGCGATCCCCTTTGCTCGTTTTCACATGCGACCTCTTCAGCTCTGAATGCTGAAGCAATGGTGCAAGGATTACACGAAGATATCTCAATTAATATCTTTAAAACCGATTGTTCGACACTCTCTAACATGGTGGACAGATCACCATCGTTTTATTCAGGGGGCTTCTTTTGTGCTTCCGACCTGGACTGTAATTTCAACAGATGCAAGTCTCACAGGTTGGGGAGCTGTGTGGGGATCTCTGACGGCACAAGGAGTTTGGGAATCTCAGGAGGTGAGATTACCGATCAATATTTTGGAACTCCGTGCAATTTTCAGAGCTCTTCAGTTTTGGCCTCTTCTGAAGAGAGAATCGTTCATTTGTTTTCAGACAGACAATGTCACAACTGTGGCATACATCAATCATCAAGGAGGGACTCACAGTCCTCTGGCTATGAAAGAAGTATCTCGAATTTTGGTTTGGGCGGAATCCAGCTCCTGTCTAATCTCTGCGGTTCATATCCCAGGTGTAGACAATTGGGAAGCGGATTATCTCAGTCGCCAAACGTTGCATCCGGGCGAATGGTCTCTTCACCCAGAGGTATTTCTTCAGATTGTTCAAATGTGGGAACTTCCAGAAATAGATCTGATGGCGTCCCATCTAAACAAGAAACTTCCCAGGTATCTGTCCAGATCCCGGGATCCTCAGGCGGAGGCAGTGGATGCATTATCACTTCCTTGGAAGTATCATCCTGCCTATATCTTTCCGCCTCTAGTTCTTCTTCCAAGAGTAATCTCCAAGATTCTGAAGGAATGCTCGTTTGTTCTGCTGGTAGCTCCAGCATGGCCTCACAGGTTTTGGTATGCGGATCTTGTCCGGATGGCCTCTTGCCAACCGTGGACTCTTCCGTTAAGACCAGACCTTCTGTCACAAGGTCCTTTTTTCCATCAGGATCTGAAATCCTTAAATTTAAAGGTATGGAGATTGAACGCTTGATTCTTTGTCAAAGAGGTTTCTCTGACTCTGTGATTAATACTATGTTACAGGCTCGTAAATCTGTATCTCGAGAGATATATTATAGAGTCTGGAAGACTTATATTTCTTGGTGTCTTTCTCATCATTTTTCCTGGCATTCTTTTAGAATACCGAGAATTTTACAGTTCCTTCAGGATGGTTTAGATAAAGGTTTGTCCGCAAGTTCTTTGAAAGGACAAATCTCTGCTCTTTCTGTTCTTTTTCACAGAAAGATTGCTATTCTTCCTGATATTCATTGTTTTGTACAAGCTTTGGTTTGTATAAAACCTGTCATTAAGTCAATTTCTCCTCCTTGGAGTTTGAATTTGGTTCTGGGAGCTCTTCAAGCTCCTCCGTTTGAACCTATGCATTCATTGGACATTAAATTACTTTCTTGGAAAGTTTTGTTCCTTTTGGCCATCTCTTCTGCCAGAAGAGTTTCTGAATTATCTGCTCTTTCTTGTGAGTCTCCTTTTCTGATTTTTCATCAGGATAAGGCGGTGTTGCGAACTTCTTTTGAATTTTTACCTAAAGTTGTGAATTCCAACAACATTAGTAGAGAAATTGTGGTTCCTTCATTATGTCCTAATCCTAAGAATTCTAAGGAGAAATCGTTGCATTCTTTGGATGTTGTTAGAGCTTTGAAGTATTATGTTGAAGCTACGAAATTTTTTCGTAAGACTTCTAGTCTATTTGTTATCTTTTCCGGTTCTAGAAAAGGCCAGAAAGCTTCTGCCATTTCTTTGGCATCTTGGTTGAAATCTTTAATTCATCTTGCCTATGTTGAGTCGGGTAAAACTCCGCCTCAGAGAATTACAGCTCATTCTACTAGGTCAGTTTCTACTTCCTGGGCGTTTAGGAATGAAGCTTCGGTTGACCAGATCTGCAAAGCAGCGACTTGGTCCTCTTTGCATACTTTTACTAAATTCTACCATTTTGATGTATTTTCTTCTTCTGAAGCAGTTTTTGGTGGAAAAGTACTTCAGGCAGCGGTTTCAGTTTGAATCTTCTGCTTATGTTTTTCGTTAAACTTTATTTTGGGTGTGGATTATTTTCAGCAGGAATTGGCTGTCTTTATTTTATCCCTCCCTCTCTAGTGACTCTTGTGTGGAAAGATCCACTTCTTGGGTAGTCATTATCCCATACGTCACTAGCTCATGGACTCTTGCTAATTACATGAAAGAAAACATAATTTATGTAAGAACTTACCTGATAAATTCATTTCTTTCATATTAGCAAGAGTCCATGAGGCCCGCCCTTTTTTTGTGGTGGTTATGATTTTGTATAAAGCACAATTATTCCAATTCCTTATTTTATATGCTTTCGCACTTTTTTATCACCCCACTTCTTGGCTATTCGTTAAACTGAATTGTGGGTGTGGTGAGGGGTGTATTTATAGGCATTTTGAGGTTTGGGAAACTTTGCCCCTCCTGGTAGGAATGTATATCCCATACGTCACTAGCTCATGGACTCTTGCTAATATGAAAGAAATGAATTTATCAGGTAAGTTCTTACATGAATTATGTTTTTTAAATCTCCTATAGTTATTCCAGAAGTTTTTCCTGTCCCTGATGCTATTTCTGAAGTAATCTCCAGGGAATGGAATAATTTGGGTAATTCATTTACTCCTTCTAAACGTTTTAAGCAATTATATCCTGTGCCATCTGACAGATTAGAGTTTTGGGACAAAATCCCTAAGGTTGATGGGGCTGTCTCTACTCTTGCTAAATGTACTACTATTCCTACGGCAGATAGTACTTCCTTTAAGGATCCTTTAGATAGGAAGATTGAATCCTTTCTAAGAAAAGCTTACTTATGTTCAGGTAATCTTCTTAGACCTGCTATATCTTTAGCGGATGTTGCTGCAGCTTCAACCTTTTGGTTAGAAGCTTTAGCGCAACAAGTAACAGATCATAATTCTCATAGCATTGTTAATCTTCTTCAACATGCTAATAACTTTATTTGTCATGTCATCTTTGATATCATTAGAGTTGATGTCAGGTATATGTCTCTAGCTATTTCTCTTGTTAATTGTATCCAGTCCACGGATCATCCATTACTTATGGGATATTAACTCCTCCCCAACAGGAAGTGCAAGAGGATTCACCCAGCAGAGCTGCTATATAGCTCCTCCCCTAACTGCCATTACCAGTCATTCTCTTGCACCCAACGAATAGATAGGATGTGTGAGAGGACTGTGGTGATTATACTTAGTTTCATACCTTCAATCAAAAGTTTGTTATTTTATAATAGCACCGGAGTGTGTTATTCCTTCTCTGGTAGAATTTGAAGAAGAATCTACCTGAGTTTTTCTATGATTTTAGCCGGAGTAGTTAAGATCATATTGCTGTTTCTCGGCCATCTGAGGAGAGGTAAACTTCAGATCAGGGGACAGCGGGCAGATTAATCTGCAAAGAGGTATGTAGCAGCTTGTTATTTTCTGACAATGGAATTGATGAGAAAATTCTGCCATACCGATATAATGTAAACTCAGCCTTAAATGCAGTAGCAGCAACTGGTATCAGGCTGTCATGTATGTATGTTTTACACTTCAGTATTCTGGGGAATGGCACTTCACTGGAATTATACTGTATGCATAAAACTTTAGCCTAATTTGCAGGGACTAGCAACAGGCTTTTTAATAACACTCAATTTATTAATGTTAAATGTTTTTTGCTGGCATGTAAAATCGTTTAATTTTCTGAGGTACTGGGTGAAAAAATGTTTTGGGCACTATTTTTTTCCACTTGGCAGTCGTTTTATTTAATTTATGACAGTTTACTGATCTCTCTCACTGTTATGTGTGAGGGGGAGGGACCTTTTTTGGTGCTTTTGCTACGCATCAAAAAATTCAGTCAGAAGTTTATTGTCTTCCCTGCATGATCCGGTTCATCTCTACAGAACTCAGGGGTCTTCAAAACTTGTTTTGAGGGAGGTAATCACTCACAGCAGAGCTGTGAGATTGTAGTTGACTGTGATAAAAAAAACGTTTATTTCTGTATTTTTTTTTTTTTTTCTGCTATCAGGGTTAGTTATCCTTTGCTAATGGGAGCAATCCTTTGCTAAAATTGTGTTTTTTACAAAGATTTGATGCTATAACTTTTCAGTTTATTAATTTTCAACTGTCATAACTTTTTCTGTGCTTCTTATAGGCACAGTACGTTTTCATATTATAGTAAATTACTTGAAAAGTATTTCCAAGTTGCTAGTTTATTTGCTAGTGTGTTAAACATGTCTGATTCAGAGGAAGATATCTGTGCTATATGTGCTAAAGCCAAAGTGGAGCCCAATAGAAATTTATGTACTAACTGTATTGATGCTACTTTAAATAAAAGTCAATCTGTACAAATTGAACATATTTCACCAAACAACGAGGGGAGAGTTATGCCGACTAACTCGCCTCACGTGTCAGTACCTGCATCTCCCGCTCGGGAGGTGCGTGATATTGTAGCGCCGAGTACATCTGGGCGGCCATTACAAATCACATTACAGGATATGGCTACTGTTATGACTGAAGTTTTGGCTAAATTACCAGAACTAAGAGGTAAGCGTGATCACTCTGGGGTGAGAACAGAGTGCGCTGATAATATTAGGGCCATGTCAGACACTGCGTCACAATTTGCAGAACATGAGGACGGAGAGCTTCATTCTGCGGGTGACGGTTCTGATCCAAACAAACTGGATTCAGATATTTCAAATTTTAAATTTAAGCTGGAAAACCTCCGTGTATTACTAGGGGAGGTGTTAGCGGCTCTGAATGATTGTAACACAGTTGCAATACCAGAGAAAATGTGTAGGTTGGATAAATATTTTGCGGTACCGGCGAGTACTGACGTTTTTCCTATACCTAAGAGACTTACTGAAATTGTTACTAAGGAGTGGGATAGACCCGGTGTGCCGTTCTCACCCCCTCCGATATTTAGAAAGATGTTTCCAATAGACGCCACCACACGGGACTTATGGCAAACGGTCCCTAAGGTGGAGGGAGCAGTTTCTACTTTAGCTAAGCGTACCACTATCCCGGTGGAGGATAGCTGTGCCTTTTCAGATCCAATGGATAAAAAGTTAGAGGGTTACCTTAAGAAAATGTTTGTTCAACAAGGTTTTATATTGCAACCTCTTGCATGCATTGCGCCTGTCACGGCTGCAGCAGCATTTTGGTTTGAGTCTCTGGAAGAGACACTTGAATCAGCTCCATTAGATGAGATTACACACAAGCTTAAAGCCCTTAAGTTAGCTAACTCATTTATTTCAGATGCCGTAGTACATTTAACTAAACTTACGGCTAAGAATTCCGGATTTGCCATTCAGGCACGCAGAGCACTGTGGCTAAAATCCTGGTCAGCTGACGTTACTTCTAAATCTAAATTGCTTAATATACCTTTCAAAGGGCAGACCTTATTCGGGCCCGGGTTGAAAGAAATTATCGCTGACATTACAGGAGGTAAAGGCCATGCCCTGCCTCAAGACAGAGCCAAACCTAAGGCTAGACAGTCTAATTTTCGTTCCTTTCGTAATTTCAAAGCAGGAGCAGCATCAACTTCCTCTGCACCAAAACAGGAAGGAGCTGTTGCTCGCTACAGACAAGGCTGGAGACCTAACCAGTCCTGGAACAAGGGCAAGCAGGCCAGGAAACCTGCTGCTGCCCCTAAGACAGCATGAATCGAGGGCCCCCGATCCGGGAACGGATCTAGTGGGGGGCAGACTTTCTCTCTTCGCCCAGGCTTGGGCAAGAGATGTCCAGGATCCCTGGGCGTTAGAGATCATATCTCAGGGATACCTTCTAGACTTCAAATTCTCTCCCCCAAGAGGGAGATTTCATCTGTCAAGGTTGTCAACAAACCAAATAAAGAAAGAGGCGTTTCTACGCTGCGTACAAGATCTTTTATTAATGGGAGTGATCCATCCGGTTCCGCGGTCGGAACAAGGACAAGGGTTTTACTCAAATCTGTTTGTGGTTCCCAAAAAAGAGGGAACTTTCAGGCCAATCTTGGATTTAAAGATCCTAAACAAATTCCTAAGAGTTCCATCGTTCAAAATGGAAACTATTCGGACAATTTTACCCATGATCCAAAAGGGTCAGTACATGACCACAGTGGATTTAAAGGATGCTTACCTTCACATACCGATTCACAAAGATCATTACCGGTATCTAAGGTTTGCCTTTCTAGACAGGCATTACCAGTTTGTAGCTCTTCCATTCGGATTGGCTACGGCTCCGAGAATCTTCACAAAGGTTCTGTGTGCTCTTCTGGCGGTACTAAGACCGCGAGGAATTGCGGTAGCTCCGTACCTAGACGACATTCTGATACAAGCTTCAAGCTTTCAAACTGCCAAGTCTCATACAGAGTTAGTACTGGCATTTCTAAGGTCGCATGGATGGAAGGTGAACGAAAAGAAGAGTTCTCTCTTTCCACTCACAAGAGTTCCCTTCTTGGGGACTCTTATAGATTCTGTAGAAATGAAGATTTACCTGACAGAAGACAGGTTAACAAAGCTTCAAAATGCATGCCGTGTCCTTCATTCCATTCAACACCCGTCAGTAGCTTAATGCATGGAGGTGATCGGCTTAATGGTAGCAGCAATGGACATAGTACCCTTTGCACGTCTACATCTCAGACCGCTGCAATTGTGCATGCTAAGTCAGTGGAATGGGGATTACTCAGACTTGTCCCCTACTCTGAATCTGGATCAAGAGACCAGAAATTCTCTTCTATGGTGGCTTTCTCGGCCACATCTGTCCAGGGGGATGCCATTCAGCAGGCCGGACTGGACAATTGTAACAACAGACGCCAGCCTACTAGGTTGGGGCGCTGTCTGGAATTCTCTGAAGGCTCAGGGACAATGGAATCAGGAGGAGAGTCTCCTACCAATAAACATTCTGGAATTGAGAGCAGTTCTCAATGCCCTTCTGGCTTGGCCCCAGTTAACAACTCGGGGGGTTCATCAGGTTTCAGTCGGACAACATCACGACTGTAGCTTACATCAACCATCAGGGAGGGACAAGAAGCTCCCTAGCAATGATGGAAGTATCAAAGATAATTCGCTGGGCAGAGTCTCACTCTTGCCACCTGTCAGCAATCCACATCCCGGGAGTGGAGAACGGGGAGGCGGATTTCTTAAGTCGTCAGACTTTTCATCCGGGGGAGTGGGAACTTCATCCGGAGGTCTTTGCCCAAATACTTCGACGTTGGGGCAAACCAGAGATAGATCTCATGGCGTCTCGACAGAACGCCAAGCTTCCTCGTTACGGGTCCAGATAGAGGGATCCGGGAGCGGTTCTGATAGATGCTTTGACAGCACCTTGGACCTTCGGGATGGCTTATGTGTTTCCACCCTTCCCGATGCTTCCTCGATTGATTGCCAGAATCAAACAGGAGAGAGCATCAGTGATTCTAATAACGCCTGCATGGCCACGCAGGACTTGGTATGCAGATCTAGTGGACATGTCATCCTGTCCACCTTGGTCGCTACCTCTGAAACAGGACCTTCTGATCCAGGGTCCCTTCAAACATCAAAATCTAATTTCTCTGAAGCTGACTGCTTGGAAATTGAACGCTTGATTTTATCAAAACGTGGTTTTTCTGAGTCAGTTATTGATACCTTAATACAGGCTAGGAAGCCTGTTACCAGAAAGATTTACCATAAGATATGGCGCAAATACTTATATTGGTGCGAATCCAAGAGTTACTCATGGAGTAAGGTTAGGATTCCGAGGATATTGTCTTTTCTACAAGAAGGTTTAGAAAAGGGTTTATCCGCTAGTTCCTTAAAGGGACAGATTTCAGCTCTGTCCATTCTTTTACACAAACGTCTGTCAGAAGTTCCGGACGTTCAAGCTTTTTGTCAGGCTTTAGCTAGGATCAAGCCTGTGTTTAAAACTGTTGCTCCACCATGGAGTTTGAACTTAGTTCTTAATGTTTTACAGGGGGTTCCGTTTGAACCCCTTCATTCCATTGATATCAAGTTGTTATCTTGGAAAGTTCTGTTTTTAATGGCGATTTCCTCGGCTCGAAGAGTCTCTGAGTTATCTGCCTTACATTGTGATTCTCCTTATCTGATTTTTCATTCAGACAAGGTAGTTCTGCGTACTAAACCTGGGTTCCTACCTAAGGTGGTCACTAACAGGAATATCAATCAAGAGATTGTGGTTACATCTTTGTGTCCTAATCCTCCTTCGAAAAAGGAACGTCTGCTACACAATCTAGATGTAGTCCGTGCCCTGAAATTTTATCTACAGGCAACTAAGGATTTTCGACAAACGTCTTCCCTGTTTGTCGTTTATTCTGGTCAGAGGAGAGGTAAAAAAGCTTCGGCTACCTCTCTCTCCTTTTGGCTTCGTAGCATAATACGGTTAGCCTATGAGACTGCTGGACAGCAGCCTCCTGAAAGAATTACAGCACATTCTACTAGAGCTGTGGCTTCCACTTGGGCCTTTAAGAATGAGGCTTCTGTTGAACAGATTTGCAAGGCTGCAACTTGGTCTTCTCTTCATACTTTTTCCAAATTTTACAAATTTGACACTTTTGCTTCTTCGGAGGCTGTTTTTGGGAGAAAGGTTCTTCAGGCAGTGGTTCCTTCCGTATAAAGAGCCTGCCTGTCCCTCCCATCATCCGTGTACTTTAGCTTTGGTATTGGTATCCCATAAGTAATGGATGATCCGTGGACTGGATACACTTAACAAGAGAAAACATAATTTATGCTTACCTGATAAATTTTTTTCTCTTGTAGTGTATCCAGTCCACGGCCCGCCCTGTCACTTTAAGGCAGGTAATTTTTCCATTAAACTACAGTCACCACTGTACCCTATGGTTTTCCTTTCTCTGCATGTTTTCGGTCGAATGACTGGTAATGGCAGTTAGGGGAGGAGCTATATAGCAGCTCTGCTGGGTGAATCCTCTTGCACTTCCTGTTGGGGAGGAGTTAATATCCCATAAGTAATGGATGATCCGTGGACTGGATACACTACAAGAGAAATAAATTTATCAGGTAAGCATAAATTATGTTTTTAGCTAGAAGAGCTTTATGGCTTAAAACTTGGAATGCTGATATGTCTTCTAAGTCTACTTTGCTTTCCCTTTCTTTCCAGGGTAATAAATTATTTGGTTCTCAGTTGGATTCTATTATCTCAACTGTTACTGGAGGGAAAGGAACTTTTTTACCACAGGATAAAAAATCTAAAGGTAAATTTAGGTCTAATAATCGTTTTCGTTCCTTTCGTCACAATAAGGAACAAAAGCCTGATCCTTCACCCACAGGAGCGGTATCAGTTTGGAAACCATCTCCAGTCTGGAATAAATCCAAGCCTTTTAGAAAACCAAAGCCAGCTCCCAAGTCCACATGAAGGTGCGGCCCTCATTCCAGCTCAGCTGGTAGGGGGCAGATTACGATTTTTCAAAGAAATTTGGATCAATTCAATTCACAATCTTTGGATTCAGAACATTGTTTCAGAAGGGTACAGAATTGGCTTCAAGATAAGGCCTCCTGCAAAGAGATTTCTTTCATGTAAGAGTCCATGAGCTAGTGACGTATGGGATATACATTCCTACCAGGAGGGGCAAAGTTTCCCAAACCTCAAAATGCTTATAAATACACCCCTCACCACACCCACAAATCAGTTTTACAAACTTTGCCTCCTATGGAGGTGGTGAAGTAAGTTTGTGCTAGATTCTACGTTGATATGCGCTCCGCAGCAGGTTGGAGCCCGGTTTTCCTCTCAGCGTGCAGTGAATGTCAGAGGGATGTGAGGAGAGTATTGCCTATTTGAATTCAATGATCTCCTTCTACGGGGTCTATTTCATAGGTTCTCTGTTATCGGTCGTAGAGATTCATCTCTTACCTCCCTTTTCAGATTGACGATATACTCTTATTTATATACCATTACCTCTGCTGATTTTCGTTTCAGTACTGGTTTGGCTTTCTACAACATGTAGATGAGTGTCCTGGGGTAAGTAAGTCTTATTTTCTGTGACACTCTAAGCTATGGTTGGGCACTTTTTTATAAAGTTCTAAATATATGTATTCAAACATTTATTTGCCTTGACTCAGGATGTTCAACATTCCTTATTTCAGACAGTCAGTTTCATATTTGGGATAATGCATATGAATCAATCATTTTTTTCTTACCTTAAAATTTGACTTTTCCCTGTGGGCTGTTAGGCTTGCGGGGGCTGAAAATTCATTTTATTGCGTCATTCTTGGCGCAGACTTTTTTGGCGCCAACATTTTTTTTTCTGTTTCCGGCGTCATACGTGTCGCCGGAAGTTGCGTCATTTTTGATGTTCTTTTGCGCCAAAAGTGTCGGCGTTCCGGATGTGGCGTCATTTTTGGCGCCAAAAGCATTTAGGCGCCAAATAATGTGGGCGTCATTTTTGGCGCTAAAAAAATATGGGCGTCACTATTGTCTCCACATTATTTAAGTCTCATTTTTTATTGCTTCTGGTTGCTAGAAGCTTGTTCACTGGCATTTTTTCCCATTCCTGAAACTGTCATTTAAGGAATTTGATCAATTTTGCTTTATATGTTGTTTTTTCTATTACATATTGCAAGATGTCCCACGTTGAAACTGAGTCAGAAGATACTTCTGGAAAATCGCTGCCTGGTGCTGGAGCTACCAAAGCTAAGTGTATCTGCTGTAAACTTATGGTATCTGTTCCTCCAGCTGTTGTTTGTACTGTTTGTCATGACAAACTTGTTAATGCAGATAATATTTCCTTTAGTACTGTTACATTACCTGTTGCTGTTCCGTCAACATCTAATACTCAGAGTGTTCCTGATAACATAAGAGATTTTGTTTCTAAATCCATTAAGAAGGCTATGTCTGTTATTCCTCCTTCTAGTAAAAGTAAAAAGTCTTTTAAAACTTCTCATTTTTCAGATGAATTTTTAAATGAACATCATCATTCTGATTCTGATAATGGTTCTTCTGGTTCAGAGGATTCTGTCTCAGAGGTTGATGCTGATAAATCTTCATATTTATTTAAAATGGAATTTATTCGTTCTTTACTTAAAGAAGTCCTAATTGCATTAGAAATTGAGGATTCTGGTCCTCTTAATACTAAATCTAAACGTTTAGATAAGGTTTTTAAATCTCCTGTAGTTATTCCAGAAGTTTTTCCTGTCCCTGGTGCTATTTCTGAAGTAATTTCCAGGGAATGGAATAATTTGGGTAATTCATTTACTCCTTCTAAACGTTTTAAGCAATTATATCCTGTGCCATCTGACAGATTAGAGTTTTGGGACAAAATCCCTAAGGTTGATGGGGCTGTCTCTACTCTTGCTAAGCGTACTACTATTCCTACGGCAGATGGTACTTCCTTTAAGGATCCTTTAGATAGGAAAATTGAATCCTTTCTAAGAAAAGCTTACTTGTGTTCAGGTAATCTTCTTAGACCTGCTATATCTTTAGCGGATGTTGCTGCAGCTTCAACTTTTTGGTTAGAAGCTTTAGCGCAACAAGTAACAGATCATAATTCTCATAGCATTATTCTTCTTCTTCAACATGCTAATCATTTTATTTGTGATGCCATCTTTGATATCATTAGAGTTGATGTCAGGTATATGTCTCTAGCTATTTTAGCTAGAAGAGCTTTATGGCTTAAAACTTGGAATGCTGATATGTCTTCTAAGTCTACTCTGCTTTCCCTTTCTTTCCAGGGTAATAAATTGTTTGGTTCTCAGTTGGATTCTATTATCTCAACTGTTACTGGAGGGAAAGGAACTTTTTTACCACAGGATAAAAAATCTAAAGGTAAATTTAGGTCTAATAATCGTTTTCGTTCCTTTCGTCACAACAAGGAACAAAAACCTGATGCTTCATCCTCAGGAGCGGTATCAGTTTGGAAACCATCTCCAGTCTGGAATAAATCCATGCCTTTTAGAAAAGCAAAGCCAGCTCCTAAGTCCACATGAAGGTGTGGCCCTCATTCCAGCTCAGCTGGTAGGGGGCAGATTATGTTTTTTCAAAGAAATTTCTATCAATTCCGTTCACAATCTTTGGATTCAGAACATTGTTTCAGAAGGGTACAGAATTGGCTTCAAGATAAGGCCTCCTGCAAAGAGATTTTTTTCTTTCCCGTGTCCCAGTAAACCCAGCGAAGGCTCAAACATTTCTGAAATGTGTTTCAGATCTAGAGTTGGCTGGAGTAATTATGCCAGTTCCAGTTCTGGAACAGGGACTGTGGTTTTATTCAAATCTCTTCATTGTTCCAAAGAAGGAGAATTCCTTCAGACCAGTTCTGGATCTAAAAATATTGAATCGTTATGTAAGGATACCAACATTCAAAATGGTAACTGTAAGGACTATCCTGCCTTTTGTTCAGCAAGGGCATTATATGTCTACAATAGATTTACAGGATGCATATCTGCATATTCCGATTCATCCAGATCACTATCAGTTTCTGAGATTCTCTTTCCTAGACAAGCATTACCAGTTTGTGGCTCTGCCGTTTGGCCTAGCTACAGATCCAAGAATTTTTACAAAGGTTCTCTGTGCCCTTCTGTCTGTAATCAGAGAACAGGGTATTGTGGTATTTCCTTATTTGGACGATATCTTGGTACTTGCTCATTCTTCACATTTAGCAGAATCTCATACAAATCGACTTGTGTTGTTTCTTCAACATCATGGTTGGAGGATCAATTTACCAAAAAGTTCATTGATTCCTCAGACACAGGTAACCTTTTTAGGTTTCCAGATAGATTCAGTGTCCATGACTCTATCTTTGACAGACAAGAGACGTCTAAAATTGATATCAGCTTGTCAAAACCTTCAGTCACAATCATTCCCTTCGGTAGCCTTATGCATGGAAATTCTAGGTCTTATGACTGCTGCATCGGACGCGATCCCCTTTGCTCGTTTTCACATGCGGCCTCTTCAGCTCTGTATGCTGAACCAGTGGTGCAGGGATTACACAAAGATATCTCAATTAATATCTTTAAAACCGATTGTACAACACTCTCTGACGTGGTGGACAGATCACCATCGTTTAGTTCAGGGGGCTTCTTTTGTTCTTCCGACCTGGACTGTAATTTCAACAGATGCAAGTCTTACAGGTTGGGGAGCTGTGTGGGGGTCTCTGACAGCACAAGGGGTTTGGGAATCTCAGGAGGTGAGATTACCGATCAATATTTTGGAACTCCGTGCAATTTTCAGAGCTCTTCAGTCTTGGCCTCTTCTAAAGAGAGAATCGTTCATTTGTTTTCAGACAGACAATGTCACAACTGTGGCATACATCAATCATCAAGGAGGGACTCACAGTCCTCTGGCTATGAAAGAAGTATCTCGAATTCTGGTATGTGCGGAATCCAGCTCCTGTCTAGTTTCTGCGGTTCATATCCCAGGTATAGACAATTGGGAAGCGGATTATCTCAGTCGCCAAACGTTACATCCGGGTGAATGGTCTCTTCACTCAGAGATATTTCTTCAGATTGTTCAAATGTGGGGACTTCCAGAAATAGATTTGATGGCCTCTCATCTAAACAAGAAACTTCCCAGGTATCTGTCCAGATCCAGGGATCCTCAAGCGGTAGCAGTGGATGCATTGTCACTTCCTTGGAAGTATCATCCTGCCTATATCTTTCCGCCTCTAGTTCTTCTTCCAAGAGTAATCTCCAAGATTCTGAAGGAATGCTCGTTTGTTCTGCTAGTAGCTCCAGCATGGCCTCACAGGTTTTGGTATACGGATCTTGTCCGGATGGCCTCTTGCCAACCGTGGACTCTTCCGTTAAGGCCAGACCTTCTGTCGCAAGGTCCTTTTTTCCATCAGGATCTCAAATCCTTAAATTTAAAGGTATGGAGATTGAACGCTTGATTCTTAGTCAAAGAGGTTTCTCTGACTCTGTGATTAATACTATGTTACAGGCTCGTAAATCTGTATCTAGGGAGATATATTATAGAGTCTGGAAGACTTATATTTCTTGGTGTCTTTCTCATCATTTTTCCTGGCATTCTTTTAGAATTCCGAGAATTTTACAGTTTCTTCAGGATGGTTTGGATAAAGGTTTGTCTGCAAGTTCCTTGAAAGGACAAATCTCTGCTCTCTCTGTTCTTTTTCACAGAAAGATTGCTAATCTTCCTGATATTCATTGTTTTGTACAAGCTTTGGTTCGTATAAAACCTGTCATTAAGTCAATTTCTCCTCCTTGGAGTTTGAATTTGGTTCTGAGGGCTCTTCAAGCTCCTCCGTTTGAACCTATGCATTCATTGGACATTAAATTACTTTCTTGGAAAGTTTTGTTCCTTTTGGCTATCTCTTCTGCTAGAAGAGTTTCTGAATTATCTGCTCTTTCTTGTGAGTCTCCTTTTCTGATTTTTCATCAGGATAAGGCGGTGTTGCGAACTTCTTTTAAATTTTTACCAAAGGTTGTGAATTCTAACAACATTAGTAGAGAAATTGTGGTTCCTTCGTTATGTCCTAATCCTAAGAATTCTAAGGAGAGATCATTGCATTCTTTGGATGTAGTTAGAGCTTTTAAATATTATGTTGAAGCCACTAAGAATTTCCGAAAGACTTCTAGTCTATTTGTTATCTTTTCCGGTTCTAGGAAAGGTCAGAAGGCCTCTGCCATTTCTTTGGCATCTTGGTTGAAATCTTTAATTCATCATGCTTATGTCGAGTCGGGTAAAACTCCGCCTCAAAGGATTACAGCTCATTCTACTAGGTCAGTTGCTACTTCCTGGGCGTTTAGGAATGAAGCTTCGGTTGATCAGATTTGCAAAGCAGCAACTTGGTCTTCTTTGCATACTTTTACTAAATTCTACCATTTTGATGTGTTTTCTTCTTCTGAAACAGTTTTTGGTAGAAAAGTACTTCAGGCAGCTGTTTCAGTTTGATTCTTCTGCTTATAATTTCAGTTTTTTTCATTATAAGATTTAAACTTTATTTTGGGTGTGGATGTTTTTCAGCGGAATTGGCTGTCTTTATTTTATCCCTCCCTCTCTAGTGACTCTTGCGTGGAAGATCCACATCTTGGGTAGTCATTATCACATACGTCACTAGCTCATGGACTCTTGCTAATTACATGAAAGAAAACATCATTTATGTAAGAACTTACCTGATAAATTCATTTCTTTCATATTAGCATGAGTCCATGAGGCCCACCCTTTTTGTGGTGGTTATGATTTTTTTGTATAAAGCACAATTATTCCAATTCCTTATTTTTTATGCTTTCACACTTTTTTCTTATCACCCCACTTCTTGGCTATGCGTTAAACTGATTTGTGGGTGTGGTGAGGGGTGTATTTATAGGCATTTTGAGGTTTGGGAAACTTTGCCCCTCCTGGTAGGAATGTATATCCCATACGTCACTAGCTCATGGACTCTTGCTAATATGAAAGAAATGAATTTATCAGGTAAGTTCTTACATAAATTATGTTTTTACTTGCACTAGTAATCACTTAATATACTTATTCTTTATTCTGTATTTGCATCAGGAATTACCTAATATATACACCCTCCATCTGGTATCTTTAGCTATTAGCGCCCTTACAAAACCCAGTATTTCTTTGTATATCGGTGTTTAGATTGAAGGATCTAACTAACTGTAAGGAGTGTGATACCATACCTAATACCAGCACACTATTTTCACACACTTTCTCACATAAGATTATTCAGTCTTTCTTCTTTCCACAGGTCCATGTGAGGGAGGAAGCCCTCTCAAACCAGGTGAGCTGTCCTGCTGCCGGGCAGATTTACATTGAGGTAAGTGCCAATATTTATTCTCTGAAAGGAAAAGGGAAATCCTGGCACTTTGACAGTTAATTCTGTTAGGGATTTTATACAATCGGCCCATTAGAGGTCAATGGGTCATTGTATGGCAGTTATGCAGGCACTGGGGACGTTATATGGAGGCTCAGTTTAATTGAAGCATATTGTGTTTGGGATATTATGCAACACTGTCGTGTAGGATTATATCATGACTTGTCTTATTTACTATGATGAGGGTACAGTAAATGCAGCTCTACTTCTCTCTCCTGGCGTTTTTTCTCTAAAGGGATGTTAATGGCGACCGGGAGGTAGTCACGCCCACGATGGGCAGGGTTCTCTGAGGCGGCAAAGGCGTTTCTTTGCGCACCTTTTTTTCTGCTTCCTGTGTGTCCGGATGCTGAATATCCCTTGTGTAGCTCCTCAGAGGACGGTTCAGCGATCTCTAGAGCCGGCTGGTGCAGTTGTGGTGGGAGTCCGGATCACAATCTACTATTGATCCGACAGCCAGCAGGACAGGTAGGCACCTCAGCAGAGTTTGCTGAGGTGTGGAGGTTGCCTGCTTTTTCTGTAGAGCCGCTGCTCTACTTTTAAAGAAATAAAGTGTCTGTTTGAATTTAAAGGGACTGTAACGCTTTTGTCACAATTAAATTTTGAGCTGATATAAGAGTTTTTATGCTGCCCTGCTATTAAAGAAATAAAGTGTTGTTTTAAATTTAAAGAGACTGTAACGTTTTTGTCACAATAAAAGTTTTATGTAAAGATGGACCAAGAGGCCCTGCAAAATGTTACCTGTGGTTTGTGTTTTGATGCTAATGTAGAACCACCAATTCCCTTTTGTTCCTCATGTATTGAGAGAACATTTCATTGCAGGGATAGATTTTTTGATACTGAGTCTTCATTATCTAAGGCGTAGGTTGTCCAGAAGTCTCCTGTTCAGGACATGCTGCAGCTTTCCCCTAAAGTGTCCCAAACTTTATCGTCCACACATGCAGTGCCCTGCACTTCCTCTCACACTCCGGTTGGAGTTACGTTACAAAACATTGCTACCCACATATCCTCTGCTGTAACTGATGCGCTGTCTGCCTTTCCCATGCTACAGGGAAAGCGTAAGAGGAAATCTAAGGATTCAGTAAGTAAGGTTTCTGATGCAGTTGTGGCCGATTGTTCCTTCCCAGAAATCTGAGGAGGAATATACTTCGGTAGCATCTGAGGGTGAAGTCTCAGACTCAGACAGTGTAATTCCTTTGGCTGATGCTGAAGTTGTATCCTTCAGGTTTAAGCTAGAACATCTCCGATTGTTACTTAAGGAGGTTTTGGCCACCTTGGACGACGTTGACATGACTGTTGTAGTCAATCCTAAGAAGTCTAGTAAGTTAAACAAATACTTTGACGTTCCTTCCTTTGTAGAGGTTTTTCTGGTTCCAGACCGGCTACAGAGATTATTGCCCGGGAATGGGAGAGACCGGTATCCCTTTTCATCCATCCTTTATTTTTAAGAAGATGTTTCCAATAGCTGAGTCTATCAAGGAGTCTTGGCAGATGGTTCCAAGGTGGAAGGGGCAATTTACACTTTGGCTAAGAGAACCACTATTCCCATAGAGGATAGCTCTTCCTTTAATTATCCTATGGATAAGAAGTTGGAGGGGTTACTTAAAAAGATGTACGTACACCAGGGTTTACAATGGCAGCATGCGGTGTGTATTGCTACCGTCACCAGTGCAGCGGCATATTGGTTTAATGCGTTGTCTGAATCTTTTCAGACAGATACTCCCCTTGAGGAGATCCAGGATAGGATCAAGGCCCTTAAGTTGGCCAATTCCTTTATTACGGATGCTTCCCTACAAGTTATTAAGTTGGGAGCAAAGATTTCTGGCTTTGCAGTACTCGCCCACAGAGCTTTATGGTTGAAATCATGGTCTGCGGATGTGTCGTCTAAGTCTAAGCTTTTGGTGATTCCCTACAAGGGTAAGACCTTGTTTGGGCCAGGCTTGGCTGAAATTATTTCAGACATTACGGGAGGTAAGAGTCATTTCCTCCCTCAGGACAAGAGGAATAAGCAGAAGGGACGTCAGATTAGTTTTTGTTTCTTTCGAAACTTCAAGGGTAAATCTTCCTCTCCAAGCAAGAACAGTCCAAGCCTTCCTGGAGGTCCAACCAGTCTTGGAACAAGGGGAAGCAATCTAAGAAGCCCGTTAGTGACTCAAAATCAGCATGAAGGGTCTGCCCCTGATCCGGGACCGGATCTTGTGGGGGGGCAGACTGTCTTTCTTCGCTCAGGCTTGGGTTTGGGATTTACCGGATCCCTGGGCGGTGGACATAGTGTCCCGGGGATACAAGCTAGAGTCTAAAACTTTTCCTCCAAGGGGCAGGTTTCTGCTCTCCAGATTATCTGTAGACCAGATAAAGAGAGGCGTTCTTACACAGTGTTCCGGGACCTTTCCGACCTAGGAGTGGTAGTTCCTGTCCCAATGCAGGAACGGTCTGGGATTCTACTCCATTCTGTTCGTGGTTCCCAAAAAAAGAGGGAACTTTCAGGCCAATTTTAGATCTCAAAAGTCTAAACAAGTTCCTCAGGATACCGTCCTTCAAGATGGAAACTGTTCGTTCCATTCTTCCCTTGGTTCAAGAGGGTCAATTCATGACAACGGTAGATTTGAAGGCTGCATACCTACATGTTCCCATCCACAGGGATCATGCCAAGTTTCTGAGGTTCGCCTTTCTAGACAATCACTTCCAGTTTGTGGCTCTTCCTTTCGGCCTTGCCACAGCTCCTAGAATTTTCTCAAAAATCCTGGGAGCCCTGTTGGCGGTGCTTCGGTTGTGGGGCATTGCAGTGGGGCCTTATCTGGATGACATTCTGGTCCAGGCGCCATCCTTTCATCAAGCAAGCTCACACATGGAGATGTTGTTATCTTTTCTGCGTTCCCACGAATGGAAGGTGAATTTGGGAAAGAGTTCCTACAAGGGTAGTGTTCTTGGAAACCATAATAGATTCCTTGTCAATGAAAATATTTCTGACAGAGGTCAGAAAGACAACGATTTTCGACTCTTGCCTTGCTCTTCGGTCCTCTAGTAGTGGTTCTGATAGTAGCTGCTATGGACATCATTCCGTTTGCCCGATTCCATCTCAGACCTCTGCAGTTATGCATGCTCAAACAATGGAACGGGGATTATGCGGATCTGTCTCCGTGTTTACATCTGGATCAGACAACAATAGATTCTCTTCCTTGGTGGTTATCTCTGGATAATCTCTCCCAGGGAACCTGCTTCCGCAGACCTTCCTGGGTGATTGTGACCACGGATGCCAGCCTGTTGGGATGGGGAGCAGTCTGGGGCTTTCTAAAGGTTCAGGGGACTTGGTCTCGGGAGGAGTCTCTTCTCCCCATAAACATCCTAGAGCTGAGGGAAATCTTCAATGCTCTTCTGGCCTTGCTTCAGCCCGGTTTATCAGGTTCCAGTCGGACAACTTAACTTCAGTGGCTTACATCAGTCATCAGGGAGGAAGTCTGAGTTCCTTGGCCATGACAGAGGTAGCCAAAATTATTCAGTGGTCGGAGACCCACAGCTGCTGTCTATCTGCATTCCACATTCCAGGAGTGGACAATTGGGAAGCAGATTTTCTGAGCAGACAGACCTTTCACCCGGGGGAGTGGGAACTCCATCCGGAGGTGTTTTACAACTTGATTCTCAAATGGGGGCAGCCAGAGCTGGATCTCATGGCATCTCGACAGAATGCCAAGCTCCTGAGGTACGAGTCGAGGGATCCTCAGACTGTACTGATAAATGCTCTGGTGGTTCCTTGGAACTTCAGTCTAGCATACCTATTTCCTCAGTTCTCTCTGCTTCCACTGGTCATTGCTCGAATCAAGCAGGAGAGGGCGTCGGTGATCCTCATTGCACTGGCGCGGCCTCGCAGGATCTGGTATGCAGATCTAGTGGAGATGTTATCTCTTCCACCTTGGAGACTTCCACTGAGGAAGGACCTTTTACTTCAAGAGCCCTTCCTTCATCCAAATCTTGTTTCTCTAAAGCTGACTGCTTGGAGATTGAACGCTTAATTCTATCTAAGCGTGGTTTTTCTGAGTCGGTCATTGAGACCATGATTCAGGTTTGTAAGCCTGTTACCAGAAAGATTTACTATAAGATATGGCGTAAATATCTGTATTGGTGTGAATCCAGAGGCTACTCTTGGAGTAGAGTTCAGATTCCTAGAATTTTGTCTTTTCTTCAGGAGGGTCTGGAGAAGGGATTATCTGCTAGAACCGTGAAAGGTAAAATTTCTGCTTTATCTATATTGTTGCATAAACGTCTGGCGGATGTGCCAGATGTGCAATCCTTATGTCAGGCCTTAGTCAGAATCAGGCCTGTGTTCAAACCTGTTACTCCTCCGTAGAGTCTTAACTTTGTTCTTAGAGTTCTTCAACAGGCTCCGTTTGAGCCTATGCATTCTTTAGATATTAGGATTTTATCTTGGAAAGTTTTGTTTCTTGTTGCAATTTCTTCTGCTCGTAGAGTCTCTGTGAGCTTTCGTCGTTGCAGTATTAATCCCCTTACCTTATTTTCCATTCGGATAAGGTAGTTCTGCGTACCAAGTTAGGGTTCCTTCCTAAAGTGGTTTCGGATAGGAACATTAATCAAGAAATCGTTGTTCCTTCTTTGTGTCCTAACCCTTCTTCTCAGAAAGAGCGTCTGCTGCACAACCTAGATGTGGTGCATGCATTGAAATACTATTTGCAGGCGACTAAGGATTTTCGCCAGTCTTCTGCTTTGTTGTTTTCTCTGGGAAACGCAAGGGTCAAAAAGCTACGGCTACTTCTCTTTCTTTGTGGCTGAAGAGTATCATTCGCTTGGTCAATGAAACTGCTGGACAGCAGCCCTCCTGAGAGAATCACGGCTCATTCCACGAGGGCTGTTTCATCTTCCTGGGCATTTAAAAATGAAGCTTCTGTGGAACAGATTTGCAAGGCTGCATATTGGTCCTCTCTACATACTTTTTCTAATTTCTATAAGTTTGATACTTTTGCCTCCGCTGAGGCTTCTTTTGGGAGAAAAGTTCTTCAAGCAGTGGTGCCTTCCGTTTAGGTTCCCTGTCTTGTCTCTCCCTTATCATCTGTGTCCTCTAGCTTGGGTATTGATTCCCAATAGTAATTAGAGATGATCCGTGGACTCATTAGAAGAAAACAAAATTTATGCTTACATGATAAATTGCTTTCTTTCCTGACACGGTGAGTCCACGGCCCACCCTGTATTTTTACAGACAGTTTTTCTTTGTTGTATAAACCTCAGGCACCTCTGCATCTTGTGTTATTTCCTTTCTCTCTTTTTCCTTCGGTCGAATGACTGGGGTTGGAGGGAAGAGAGGTGATGATAGCTTTGCTGTGGTGCTCTTTGCCTCCTCCTACTGGCCAGAAGTGATATTCCCAATAGTAATTAGAGATGATCTGTAGACTGACTGTGTCAAGAAATAAATACATTTATCAGGTAAGCATAAATTTTGTTTTTTTATAGTAGATGTACATTGGAAACTTTAACTGTTTGCTCTGTCTAAATCACAAAAAAACAAGTTTGGATTCCATTTCCCTTGAAATAAATTGAAGTTAAATATCTAACCCTTTTTGTACTCGTCACAAAACAAAAATTAGTTGCGTTATTCATTCAGACATGGTGACCTCATTGCAACAGCATTTTGTGTGAAACCCTCTTCCCATAACAGTTTTAAATAAACTTCTGAAAGTAGCAGAATAAAATGCATGCTTTATTTTAATGCATCTAATCCAATTTACTGTATAGAGAGGGTGCATAGTCAAAATACTGTTATTTAGGGAAAAAATTAATGTAACTAGATAAAAATGTTTAAAGAACCACACTAAGTTATGGATATAAATGGAAACTGATGTTATTTAAACAAACTGATTTTACTTTACTGGCAACAAGAAGTAACATCCTTTGTAAAAGTATTTCTGGTTTTCGTTGCTAATTAATTGCTTTTATTACTTCACAGTGGGGTTTTGTAGACCGTTGAGCTGGTACACATTTTAGCAGCAGCATTGTGCACTTGTATAAGGATATGTCTGTTCAGAGTTTGCCAGGACAAATAATTGTCATTCTCTATGACCTCCTTTAAAATAGAATGTTATGGTTAGGGCAGGGTTAGTTATATCAGCTGTATGGAAGAGCATAACATTTATATGTTTTCCTTACTCTGTAATTCATGTGGGGAGGAGCATCTGCTTAAAGTCGCCAGACCGCAAAATAAAAAAACCTTGTCAAGCATAAGGGAGTTGTCTCCTGCGTTTTAAAAAAACAGCAACCTGCACTGCATTTGCACTGCACAACATGTGCTATGTGGTGTTAAAGTTACTAAACGAAATATCAAACTGAAGCTCTTACATTCCAAGATAGATTTGCCTTTCATCGTGTCATTAGCCAATAGTATAGTTGCAAATGACCTTTATATATTTAACTCTGAGCCCTCAGACGGTTGAAAAATATTTTTCTTTTTAACTTTGTTTTTATTTGGTTAAACCTGAAAGTTTTCCAAAGCAGGAATGCTTGTATTTTACCACTCCAAAACATCGGATTCAGCAACTTCTGACTGATATTTTGTTCTTGCAAAGGGTTTTCATTTTACAGGAGAGAAATTGATGCTTAGACATTTTAGAGAATTAAAGGGACAAACAAGACAAAATTAAATTGTCATGGTTCAGATAGAGTGTACAATGTATTATTATTAATAATAATAATCATAATAATAAGCATAAGCTTTTCAATATACTTCTTTATCTTGGTTCAACCCCTTTAAGTGTCAAGTATGTTAATTTGCTTCCACAGTCAATCACGTTAACCTAACCTGCAGTTAAAAAAAAAAAAAAGCTGCAAGTTGGGAGAGGTTATCAGACTATTTGGGGCTGTATTTAAAGAGGGGGCAACATTTTTTCAATGTCTGCTTTATTAATTGATGTATTTATTTTTAACTTTAATTTAATTAAATAAAGGTTCATTTAAAAAAAAAAAAAAAACCTTATTAAAGGGACATGAAACTCAACATATTTCTTTCATTATACAGATAGAGTATACAATTTTCCAAATTACTACTGTTATCAAATTTGTCAAGAGCATATGCACATATTCTTTAAACAAAAGATACCAAGAGAACAAATCAAATACATGTACATTGGAAAGTTGTTTAAAATTGCATGCTCTATCTGAATCATTAAAGTTTAATTTTGACTATACCGTCCCTTTAACATTCCCCTGCAATAAATCGCACCACCCAGTGTGTCTAGTGGTTGGAGGGGCACCAGCTTGTAACTAGGTGGCACATGGTTCGTTTAAAGCTCCACAAAATATTTCCTGCCAGCTTGTCTCTCTGTTGTCGAGACTACTGAGAAGTGGGCTCTCATTTGCATATCTGGTGGAGCTGCCCCAAATTAGAATCTTATTGGTCTGAAATCACTGCAGTTTTGAAGGCCCTAAACTTAATTGAGTACTTGCAAGCCCCTGTAGCACTCTTTCATGTAGGGTTGGGGGGGGCTCTCCGACCAAACTAAATTTCTTTCTTATCTATATATTGCTCGCTGCTAAACTGGCCATAGAGATTATGGTTGAAACAGACTGCTTCACCTTGGAACCAGACTTTGAATATCATTCTATATTTACGAAAGATGGAAGAGTATTGCCTTAGAATAGATGGTGGCAAAAATGTACTACACCGCACAATTTGGGCCGTGTGGGATACTTGGTTGGCTGGCTGGGGAGTGAGGGGTAGGTGTGCATTCTTTTGTATGCCCTCTTCCCCCCCCCCTTCTTCCCTACTTCCTCCTTTCCCCCTCCTCCCCTCCCTTTTTTTCTCCCACTCTTCATATGGGGTTCTTTTTTCTATGCTTTTCTTCCTCCTCTCACTACTCCGTACCTTTAGAGTTGATACACACATTGGAACGGACTTATCGAACATGATACCAAATTCAGACTGGGTTATCTCTTTGCCTATTTTAGACATGTACTATGTAACACTCTTGATAATATTATTTCTTTATTGGTTTGAGTAGGTGTTAATTGTTTTATTAATGGTTTTGTGATACTTGAAAGTTATATCCTAGACATTTTGTATTTTGGGAGTTTACGATACTATACTTCTCTGCAATCTTTTTGACATTGTAAAAAACATATAATTATGGTATTGGTTATCCATGTTATTTCATTATTATGTTACTAGTACTAAAGCCCATGTACACGGGCCATTTTTTGCAGTATAGCGGTCCCATCCCTTGCTCTCTCCCCCCTCTCTTTTGCTCTCTCTTCCCCCCTCTCTTTTGCTTTCTCTCCCCCCTCTCTTTTGCTTTCTCTCCCCCCTCTCCTTTGCTCTCTCTCTCTCCCCTCTTTTGCTCTCTCTCTCCCCTCTTTTGCTCTCTCTCTCCCCTCTTTGGCTCTCTCCCTCCTTTCTTTTGCTCTCTCTCCCCCTCTTTTGTTCTCTCCCCCCTCTTTGCCCCCCCCCTCTTTGGCTCTCTCCCCTCTTTTGCTCTCTCTCCTCTTTGGCTCTCTCGCCCCCCCCCCCCCTTTGGCTCTCTCCCCCCCCTTTGGCTCTCTCCCCCCCCTTTGGCTCTCTCTCCCCCCTCTTTGGCTCTCCCCCCTCTTTTGCTCTCTCTCCTCTTTGGCTCTCTTTCCTCTTTGTCTCTCTCTCTCCCCTCCCCTTTGGCTCCCCCCCTCTTTTGCTCTCTCTCTCCCCTCTTTGGCTCTCTCCCCCCTCTTTTGTTCTCTCCCCCCTCTTTGGCGCTCTCCCCCCCTCTTTGGCGCTCTGCCCCCCCTCTTTGGCTCTGCCCCCCTCTTTGGCTCTGCCCCCCCCTCTTTGGCTCTCTCTCCCCCCTCTTTGTCTCTCTCCCCTCTTTTGCTCTCCTCTTTGGCTCTCTTTCCTCTTTGGCTCTCTCTCCCCCCCCCCTCTTTGGCTCTCCCCCCCTCTTTGGCTCTCCCCCCCCCCCTCTTTGGCTCTCTCTCCCCCCTCTTTTGTCTTCTCCCCCCTCTTTTGTCTTCTCCCCCCTCTTTGGCACTCTCCCCCCCTCTTTGGCTCTGCCCCCCCTCTTTGTCTCTGCCCCCCCTCTTTGGCTCTCTCTCCCCCCTCTTTGTCTCTCTCCCCTCTTTTGCTCTCCTCTTTGGCTCTCTTTCCCCTTTAGCTCTCTCCCCCCCTTTAGCTCTCTCCCCCCCTTTAGCTCTCCCCCCCCCCTTTGGCTCTCCTCCCTCTTTGGCTCTCTCTCCTTTTTGGCTCTTTTTCCTCTTTGGCTCTCTCTCTCCCCCCTCTTTGGCTCTCTCCCCTCTTTTGCTCTCCTCTTTGGCTCTCTTTCCTCTTTGGCTCTCTCTCTCCCCCCCTCTTTGGCTCTCTCCCCCCCTCTTTGGCTCTCTCCCCCCCTCTTTGGCTCTCTCTCCCCCCTCTTTGGCTCTCTCTCCCCCCTCTTTGGCTCTCTCTCCTTTTTGGCTCTTTTTCCTCTTTGGCTCTCTCTCTCCCCCCTCTTTGGCTCTCCCCCCCCTTCTCTTTGGCTCTCTCCCCCCCCCCTTTGGCTCTCTCCCGCCCTCTTTGGCCCTTCTCCCCCCCTCTCCTGCTCCCTCTTTGGCTCTGTCTACACATCGCGGGACCTCGCCCGGCCACGCCCCATCGCGGTGACACCCGTCCGGTCACGCCCCTCGCGACGCCCGCCACGCCCCCATCACAATGCTCCCGTCGGCCACAAACAGCTGTGAAGTCTAGCTCGCGCTCCATATCTCTTGCCACAGGCTGTTTCAATCAGCTTACCTTGCGCTCCCCAGACCTCACAGCTGTTTGTGTACCTCGCGCTCCCTATCTCACAGCTGCTTGTATGCTGAGTACCTCGCGCTCCCTATCTCAAGGCCAAGTGTTTCTCTCTACTGCGCATGACGGCTTCAGACAAACACTTGGCCTTTTATAATATAGGATGTGTACATGCAGAAGCGAAAAATGTGGCTTCATTAAGGTGTAAATCCCTCTCTTCTAACATGAATAACACTGTTTCACTTGTCGTCTAGGTTTTTTTTACCTTTTATTTTCCTTTCTTCTCTGCCCAATGGGGATGCAAAATAGAAGATGTACCCCCCTCCTCAGAATCAACACATGGGGCAACCCAGTTTACACCTTACCTCTTTGCATCGCTTGACAATGAATAATCTTCAGATTAGCTTAATAAAAAAGGTGTAATATAAAAGTAATATATTGAAAAACATTTTTTATTGCTATGGAAATTTCAGTTATGCAGTATATACCCAAAAAGAGCTTACATTTTTAAGGTTTTTGACAGGTGTGTGTAGAAAATGCTGCATCACCTTATCAGCAAGGGGGATTCTTTTATAGAATCTCTTATGTAATCTCTGATTTTTTTTTTTTTACAAAGGAAAGTTCATAGTAAATTTCAGCCTCTGGCAAACTCCAAAGGAATTTGCAGGCTTTGACATAATTCAAACTTTCTCCTTTGTCTGTTTCCATCTGGCATGTACCAGACTGGCATGTTGTTATAAGCACGCAGCAGTAACAACAGCATGAAGCGCTTAACAGTAAATCTATGGCTTCTGTCATAGAAGTTTTAATACAAGCGGTGCCACTTGCCATGCAAGAAAAAAAGAAATGAATTTGTGTACAAACAATTATTTTTATAGTGTATCAATTTATTTTAATTGCATTTAAAATAATGTTAATCTAGAGATTACACTGCATTTTTGTTAACATTATCCAGTTAAATTTGCTGTAAGCGAACTGCATTTTTTTTTTATTGTTACTATTCCCATATTTCCAAACATTTAAAAAACAATATTAGTAAATTACATATATTTTTGTGTATTTTATATATTGGCAATAATAGAAAAGAGTTTAAAGTGATGATAAACTTTCCCCTTTGTATAAACACGAGTTTAATGCACCAGTTGTAATGAAGATGCGCTTTAACTTATTTTTTAATGTAGCACTTAAATTCAAATACCCTGTGCCCTGGCCGGCCACTTCAAAAGTAATAATTTCTCTTGTAAGGTGTATCCAGTCCACGGATTCATCCATTACTTGTGGGATATTCTCCTTCCCAACAGGAAGCTGCAAGAGGATCACCCACAGCAGAGCTGTCTATATAGCTCCTCCCCTAACTGCCACCTCCAGTCATTCTCTTGCAGCTCTCGACAAGGGAAGTATCTAGAGAGATGTGGTGAATTAGTGTAGTTTATCTTCAATCAAAAGTTTGTTATTTTTAAACGGTCCCGGCGTTGTACTGTTTTTTTTACCTCAGGTAGAAAGTTGAAGAAGAATTTGCCTGAGGTTTTTGATGATCTTAGCAGGTTGTAACTAAGGTCCACTGCTGTTCTCACACATAACTGAAGAATATGGGGAAACTTCAGCTGGGAGAACGGCCTGCAGAATTTACTGCCCTGTGGTATGTTCAGTATCTTATTTTCTAGAGAATGATAAGAACTAGAAAATGCTGACAGTGCCTGATATAGTTAAGGTAAGCCTGATTGCAGTGATTTAATAAACGACTGGCATCATGCTTGCAGTAAAAGGTAATTTTCATATTACTTTCTATTATGGATTAGTATGTAGAACGTTTGCATATATATAAAGAACGTTTCTCCAACATAGGTGTGTCCGGTCCACGGCGTCATCCTTACTTGTGGGATATTCTCTTCCCCAACAGGAAATGGCAAAGAGCCCAGCAAAGCTGGTCACATGATCCCTCCTAGGCTCCGCCTACCCCAGTCATTCTCTTTGCCGTTGTACAGGCAACATCTCCACGGAGATGGCTTAGAGTTTTTTAGTGTTTAACTGTAGTTTTTCATTATTCAATCAAGAGTTTGTTATTTTCAAATAGTGCTGGTACGTACTATTTACTCAGAAACAGAAAAGAGATGAAGAATTCTGTTTGTATGAGGAAAATGATTTTAGCAACCGTAACTAAAATCCATGGCTGTTCCACACAGGACTGTTGAGAGCAATTAACTTCAGTTGGGGGAACAGTGTGCAGTCTCTTACTGCTTGAGGTATGACACATTCTAACAAGACGATGTAATGCTGGAAGCTGTCATTTTCCCTATGGGATCCGGTAAGCCATGTTTATTACGATTGTAAATAAGGGCTTCACAAGGGCTTATTTAAACTGTAGACTTTTTCTGGGCTAAATCGATTGATTATTAACACATATTTAGCCTTGAGGAATCATTTTATATGGGTATTTTGATATAATAATATCGGCAGGCACTGTTTTAGACACCTTATTCTTTAGGGGCTTTCCCAAAGCATAGGCAGAGTCTCATTTTCGCGCCGGTGTTGCGCACTTGTTTTTGAGAGGCATGGCATGCAGTCGCATGTGAGAGGAGCTCTGATACTTATAAAAGACTTCTGAAGGCGTCATTTGGTATCGTATTCCCCTTTGGGTTTGGTTGGGTCTCAGCAAAGCAGATACCAGGGACTGTAAAGGGGTTTAAAGCTTAAAACGGCTCCGGTTCCGTTATTTTAAGGGTTAAAGCTTCCAAAATTGGTGTGCAATATTTTCAAAGCTTTAAGACGCTGTGGTGAAAATTTGGTGAATTTTGAACAATTCCTTCATGTTTTTTCGCAATTGCAGTAATAAAGTGTGTTCAGTTTAAAATTTAAAGTGACAGTAACGGTTTTATTTTAAAACGTTTTTTGTACTTTCTGATCAAGTTTATGCCTGTTTAACATGTCTGAACTACCAGATAGACTGTGTTCTGAATGTGGGGAAGCCAGAATTCCTATTCATTTAAATAAATGTGATTTATGTGATAATGACAATGATGCCCAAGATGATTCCTCAAGTGAGGGGAGTAAGCATGGTACTGCATCATTCCCTCCTTCGTCTACACGAGTCTTGCCCACTCAGGAGGCCCCTAGTACATCTAGCGCGCCAATACTCCTTACTATGCAACAATTAACGGCTGTAATGGATAATTCTGTCAAAAACATTTTAGCCAAAATGAACCCTTGTCAGCGTAAGCGTGGCTGCTCTGTTTTAGTTACTGAAGAGCATGACGACGCTGATATTAATATCTCTGAAGGGCCCCTAACCCAATCTGAGGGGGCCAGGGAGGTTTTGTCTGAGGGAGAAATTACTGATTTAGGGAACATTTCTCAGCAGGCTGAATCTGATGTGATTACATTTAAATTTAAATTGGAACATCTCCGCATTTTGCTTAAGGAGGTATTATCCACTCTGGATGATTGTGAAAATTTAGTCATCCCAGAGAAACTATGTAAAATGGACAAGTTCCTAGAGGTGCCGGGGCTCCCAGAAGCTTTTCCTATACCCAAGCGGGTGGCGGACATTGTTAATAAAGAATGGGAAAGGCCCGGTATTCCTTTCGTCCCTCCCCCCATATTTAAAAAATTGTTTTCTTTGGTCGACCCCAGAAAGGACTTATGGCAGTCAGTCCCCAAGGTCGAGGGAGCGGTTTCTACTTTAAACAAACGCACCACTATTCCCATAGAGGATAGTTGTGCTTTCAAAGATCCTATGGATAAAAAATTAGAAGGTTTGCTTAAAAAGATGTTTGTTCAGCAGGGTTACCTTCTACAACCCATTTCATGCATTGTCCCTGTCACTACTGCCGCATATTTCTGGTTTGATGAACTGCTTAAGGTGCTCGATAGTGACTCTCCTCCTTATGAGGAGATTATGGACAGAATCAATGCTCTCAAATTGGCTAATTCTTTCACTCTAGACGCCTCTTTGCAATTGGCTAAGTTAGCGGCTAAGAACTCTGGGTTTGCTATTGTGGCGCGCAGAGCGCTTTGGTTGAAATCTTGGTCGGCTGATGCGTCTTCCAAGAACAAGCTACTAAACATTCCTTTCAAGGGGAAAACGTTGTTTGGTCCTGACTTGAAAGAGATTATCTCTGATATCACTGGGGGTAAGGGCCACGCCCTTCCTCAGGATCGGCCTTTCAAGGCAAAAAATAGACCTAATTTTCGTCCCTTTCGTAAAAACGGACCAGCCCAAGGTGCTACGTCCTCTAAGCAAGAGGGTAATACTTCTCAGGCCAAGCCAGCTTGGAGACCAATGCAAGGCTGGAACAAGGGAAAGCAGGCCAAGAAACCTGCCACTGCTACCAAGACAGCATGAAATATTGGCCCCCGATCCGGGACCGGATCTGGTGGGGGGCAGACTCTCTCTCTTCGCTCAGGCTTGGGCAAGAGATGTTCTGGATCCTTGGGCGCTAGAAATAGTCTCCCAGGGTTATCTTCTGGAATTCAAGGGACTTCCCCCAAGGGGGAGGTTCCACAGGTCGCAGTTGTCTTCAGACCACATAAAAAGACAGGCGTTCTTACATTGTGTAGAAGACCTGTTAAAAATGGGAGTGATTCATCCTGTTCCATTAAGAGAACAGGGGATGGGGTTCTACTCCAATCTGTTCATAGTTCCCAAAAAAGAGGGAACGTTCAGACCAATCCTAGATCTCAAGATCTTAAACAAATTTCTCAAGGTCCCATCGTTCAAGATGGAAACCATTCGAACTATCCTTCCTTCCATCCAGGAAGGTCAATTCATGACCACGGTGGATTTAAAGGATGCGTATCTACATATTCCTATCCACAAGGAACATCATCGGTTCCTAAGGTTTGCATTCCTGGACAAACATTACCAGTTCGTGGCGCTTCCTTTCGGATTAGCCACTGCTCCAAGGATTTTCACAAAGGTACTAGGGTCCCCTCTAGCGGTGCTAAGACCAAGGGGCATTGCAGTAGTACCTTACCTGGACGACATTCTGATTCAAGCGTCGTCCCTTCCTCAAGCAAAGGCTCACACGGACATTGTCCTGGCCTTTCTCAGATCTCACGGCTGGAAAGTGAACGTGGAAAAGAGTTCTCTATCCCCGTCAACAAGGGTTCCCTTCTTGGGAACAATTATAGACTCCTTAGAAATGAGGATCTTTCTAACAGAGGCCAGAAAAACAAAGTTTCTGGACTCTTGTCGGATACTTCATTCCGTTCCTCTTCCTTCCATAGCTCAGTACATGGAAGTGATCGGGTTGATGGTGGCGGCGATGGACATAGTTCCTTTTGCGCGCATTCATCTAAGACCATTACAACTGTGCATGCTCAGTCAGTGGAATGGGGACTATACAGACTTGTCTCCGAAGATACAAGTAAATCAGAAGACCAGAGACTCACTCCGTTGGTGGCTGTCCCTGGACAATCTGTCTCAAGGGATGATGTTCCACAGACCAGAGTGGGTCATTGTCACGACCGACGCCAGTCTGATAGGCTGGGGCGCGGTCTGGGGATCCCTGAAAGCTCAGGGTCTTTGGTCTCGGGAAGAATCTCTTCTACCGATAAATATTCTGGAACTGAGAGCGATATTCAATGCTCTCCAGGCCTGGCCCCAGCTTGCGAGGACCAGGTTCATACGGTTTCAATCAGACAACATGACGACTGTTGCGTACATCAACCATCAGGGGGGAACAAGGAGTTCCCTAGCGATGGAAGAAGTAACCAAAATTATTCTTTGGGCGGAGTCTCACTCCTGCCACCTGTCTGCTATCCACATCCCAGGAGTGGAAAATTGGGAAGCGGATTTTCTGAGTCGGCAGACATTGCATCCGGGGGAGTGGGAACTCCATCCGGAAATCTTTGCCCAAGTCACTCACCTGTGGGGCATTCCAGACATGGATCTGATGGCCTCTCGTCAGAACTTCAAAGTTCCTTGCTACGGGGCCAGATCCAGGGATCCCAAGGCGGCTCTAGTGGATGCACTAGTAGCACCTTGGACCTTCAAACTAGCTTATGTGTTCCCGCCATTTCCTCTCATCCCCAGGCTGATAGCCAGGATCAAGCAGGAGAGGGCGTCGGTGATCTTGATAGCTCCTGCGTGGCCACGCAGGACATGGTATGCAGATCTGGTGAATATGTCATCGGCTCCACCTTGGAAGCTACCTTTGAGACGAGACCTTCTTGTTCAGGGTCCGTTCGAACATCCGAATCTGGTTTCACTCCAGCTGACTGCTTGGAGATTGAACGCTTGATTTTATCGAAGCGAGGATTCTCAGATTCTGTTATCGATACTCTTGTTCAGGCCAGAAAGCCTGTGACTAGAAAGATTTACCACAAAATTTGGAAAAAATATATCTGTTGGTGTGAATCTAAAGGATTCCCTTGGGACAAGGTTAAGATTCCTAGGATTCTATCCTTCCTTCAAGAAGGATTGGAAAAAGGATTATCTGCAAGTTCCCTGAAGGGACAGATTTCTGCCTTGTCGGTATTACTTCACAAAAAGCTGGCAGCTGTGCCAGATGTTCAAGCCTTTGTTCAGGCTCTGGTTAGAATCAAGCCTGTTTACAAACCTTTGACTCCTCCTTGGAGTCTCAATTTAGTTCTTTCAGTTCTTCAGGGGGTTCCATTTGAACCCTTACATTCCGTTGATATTAAGTTATTATCTTGGAAAGTTTTGTTTTTAGTTGCGATTTCTTCTGCTAGAAGAGTCTCAGAATTATCTGCTCTGCAGTGTTCTCCTCCTTATCTGGTGTTCCATGCAGATAAGGTGGTTTTACGTACTAAACCTGGTTTTCTTCCAAAAGTTGTTTCTAACAAAAACATTAACCAGGAGATTATCGTACCTTCTCTGTGTCCAAAACCAGTTTCAAAGAAGGAACGTTTGTTGCACAATTTGGATGTTGTTCGCGCTCTAAAATTCTATTTAGATGCTACAAAGGATTTTAGACAAACATCTTCCTTGTTTGTTGTTTATTCAGGTAAAAGGAGAGGTCAAAAAGCAACTTCTACCTCTCTCTCTTTTTGGATTAAAAGCATCATCAGATTGGCTTACGAGACTGCCGGACGGCAGCCTCCCGAAAGAATCACAGCTCATTCCACTAGGGCTGTGGCTTCCACATGGGCCTTCAAGAACGAGGCTTCTGTTGATCAGATATGTAGGGCAGCGACTTGGTCTTCACTGCACACTTTTACCAAATTTTACAAGTTTGATACTTTTGCTTCTTCTGAGGCTATTTTTGGGAGAAAGGTTTTGCAAGCCGTGGTGCCTTCCATTTAGGTGACCTGATTTGCTCCCTCCCTTCATCCGTGTCCTAAAGCTTTGGTATTGGTTCCCACAAGTAAGGATGACGCCGTGGACCGGACACACCTATGTTGGAGAAAACAGAATTTATGTTTACCTGATAAATTTCTTTCTCCAACGGTGTGTCCGGTCCACGGCCCGCCCTGGTTTTTTAATCAGGTCTGATAATTTATTTTCTTTCACTACAGTCACCACGGTACCATATGGTTTCTCCTATGCAAATATTCCTCCTTAACGTCGGTCGAATGACTGGGGTAGGCGGAGCCTAGGAGGGATCATGTGACCAGCTTTGCTGGGCTCTTTGCCATTTCCTGTTGGGGAAGAGAATATCCCACAAGTAAGGATGACGCCGTGGACCGGACACACCGTTGGAGAAAGAAATTTATCAGGTAAACATAAATTCTGTTTTTTTACTGAAGTGATAAATCTTTATTTGGGGCCTAGTTTCCACATGGCTGTTATTTTACTCCTAGGAACAGTTTATTAAGGCACTCTGACTTTGAGTGCATGGTGGGAGGGGCCTATTTTCGCGCTCTAATTGCGCAGTTGTTTTTACATTCTGAGACATCCAGCTTCCCTGAAGGAGTCCCCTGACATATTGGATCTCTGTAAAGGGTTTTTGTGTCTACAAAAGTAGTTTTATGGGAAGGTAGGAGCCACAGTAGAGCTGTGGCAGTTTGCTTGTGACTGTTTTAACGGTTTTTACTGTTTTTTTGCTTCGTTTTTTAACCTAAGGGGTTAATCATCCATTTGCAAGTGGGTGCAATGCTATTTTAGTCTAGTATATACACTGTAAAAATTTCATAGTTAACTGCTTTTCTCCAACATAGGTGTGTCCGGTCCACGGCGTCATCCTTACTTGTGGGATATTCTCTTCCCCAACAGGAAATGGCAAAGAGCCCAGCAAAGCTGGTCACATGATCCCTCCTAGGCTCCGCCTACCCCAGTCATTCTCTTTGCCGTTGTACAGGCAACATCTCCACGGAGATGGCTTAGAGTTTTTTAGTGTTTAACTGTAGTTTTTATTATTCAATCAAGAGTTTGTTATTTTAAAATAGTGCTGGTATGTACTATTTACTCAGAAACAGAAAAGAGATGAAGATTTCTGTTTGTATGAGGAAAATGATTTTAGCACCGTAACTAAAATCCATGGCTGTTCCACACAGGACTGTTGAGAGCAATTAACTTCAGTTGGGGGAACAGTGTGCAGTCTCTTGCTGCTTGAGGTATGACACATTCTAACAAGACGATGTAATGCTGGAAGCTGTCATTTTTCCCTATGGGATCCGGTAAGCCATTTTTATTACGATGGTAAATAAGGGCTTCACAAGGGCTTATTAAGATTGTAGACTTTTCTGGGCTAAATCGATTCAATTTTAAAACATATTTAGCCTTGAGGAATCATTTTATCTGGGTATATTGATATTATAATATCGGCAGGCACTGTATTAGACACCTTATTTCTCTGGGGCTTTCCCAAAGCATAAGCAGAGCCTCATTTTCGCGCCGGTGTGGCGCACTTGTTTTTGAGAGGCATGGCATGCAGTCACATGTGAGAGGAGCTCTGATACTTAGAAAAGGCGTCATTTGGTATCGTATTCCCCTTTGGGTTTGGTTGGGTCTCAGCAAAGCAGATACCAGGGACTGTAAAGGGGTTAAAGTGTTAAAACGGCTCCGGTTCCGTTATTTTAAGGGTTAAAGCTTCCAAATTTGGTGTGCAATACTTTTAAGGCTTTAAGACACTGTGGTGAAAATTTGGTGAATTTTGTACAATTCCTTCATGTTTTTTCGCAATTGCAGTAATAAAGTGTGTTCAGTTTAAAATTTAAAGTGACAGTAACGGTTTTATTTTAAAACGTTTTTTGTACTTTATTATCAAGTTTATGCCTGTTTAACATGTCTGAACTACCAGATAGACTGTGTTCTGAATGTGGGGAAGCCAGAATTCCTGTTCATTTAAATAAATGTGATTTATGTGATAATGACAATGATGCCCAAGATGATTCCTCAAGTGAGGGGAGTAAGCATGGTACTGCATCATTCCCTCCTTCGTCTACACGAGTCTTGCCCACTCAGGAGGCCCCTAGTACATCTAGCGCGCCAATTCTCCTTACTATGCAACAATTAACGGCTGTAATGGATAATTCTGTCAAAAACATTTTAGCCAAAATGAACCCTTGTCAGCGTAAGCGTGGCTGCTCTGTTTTAGTTACTGAAGAGCATGACGACGCTGATATTAATATCTCTGAAGGGCCCCTAACCCAATCTGAGGGGGCCAGGGAGGTTTTGTCTGAGGGAGAAATTACTGATTCAGGGAACATTTCTCAACAGGCTGAACCTGATGTAATTGCATTTAAATTTAAGTTGGAACATCTCCGCATTCTGCTTAAGGAGGTATTATCCACTCTGGATGATTGTGAAAAGTTGGTCATCCCAGAGAAACTATGTAAAATGGACAAGTTCCTAGAGGTGCCGGAGCTCCCAGAAGCTTTTCCTATACCCAAGCGGGTGGCGGACATTGTTAATAAAGAATGGGAAAGGCCCGGTATTCCTTTCGTCCCTCCCCCCATATTTAAAAAAATTGTTTCCTATGGTCGACCCCAGAAAGGACTTATGGCAGACAGTCCCCAAGGTCGAGGGAGCGGTTTCTACTTTAAACAAACGCACCACTATACCCATAGAGGATAGTTGTGCTTTCAAAGATCCTATGGATAAAAAATTAGAAGGTTTGCTTAAAAAGATGTTTGTTCAGCAGGGTTACCTTCTACAACCAGTTTCATGCATTGTCCCTGTCACTACAGCCGCATGTTTCTGGTTTGATGAGCTGATAAAGGCGCTCGATAGTGATTCTCCTCCTTATGAGGAGATTATGGACAGAATCAATGCTCTCAAATTGGCTAATTCTTTCACCCTAGACGCCACTTTGCAATTGGCTAGGTTAGCGGCTAAGAATTCTGGGTTTGCTATTGTGGCGCGCAGAGCGCTTTGGTTGAAATCTTGGTCGGCTGATGCGTCTTCCAAGAACAAGCTACTAAACATTCCTTTCAAGGGGAAAACGCTGTTTGGCCCTGACTTGAAAGAGATTATCTCGGATATCACTGGGGGTAAGGGCCACGCCCTTCCTCAGGATCGGCCTTTCAAGGCGAAAAATAGACCTAATTTTCGTCCCTTTCGTAAAAACGGACCAGCCCAAAGTGCTACGTCGTCTAAGCAAGAGGGTAATACTTCTCAGGCCAAGCCAGCTTGGAGACCAATGCAAGGCTGGAACAAGGGAAAGCAGGCCAAGAAGCCTGCCACTGCTACCAAGACAGCATGAAATATTGGCCCCCGATCCGGGACCGGATCTGGTGGGGGGCAGACTCTCTCTCTTCGCTCAGGCTTGGGCAAGAGATGTTCTGGATCCTTGGGCGCTAGAAATAGTCTCCCAGGGTTATCTTCTGGAATTCAAGGGACTTCCCCCAAGGGGGAGGTTCCACAGGTCTCAGTTGTCTTCAGACCACATAAAAAGACAGGCGTTCTTACATTGTGTAGAAGACCTGTTAAAAATGGGAGTGATTCATCCTGTTCCATTAAGAGAACAAGGGATGGGGTTCTACTCCAATCTGTTCATAGTTCCCAAAAAAGAGGGAACGTTCAGACCAATCTTAGATCTCAAGATCTTAAACAAGTTTCTCAAGGTTCCATCTTTCAAGATGGAAACCATTCGAACTATTCTTCCTTCCATCCAGGAGGGTCAATTCATGACCACGGTGGATTTAAAGGATGCGTATCTACATATTCCTATCCACAAGGAACATCATCGGTTCCTAAGGTTCGCATTCCTGGACAAACATTACCAGTTCGTGGCGCTTCCTTTCGGATTAGCCACTGCTCCAAGGATTTTCACAAAGGTACTAGGGTCCCTTCTAGCGGTGCTAAGACCAAGGGGCATTGCAGTAGTACCTTACCTGGACGACATTCTGATTCAAGCGTCGTCCCTTCCTCAAGCAAAGGCTCACACGGACATTGTCCTGGCCTTTCTCAGATCTCACGGCTGGAAAGTGAACGTGGAAAAGAGTTCTCTATCCCCGTCAACAAGGGTTCCCTTCTTGGGAACAATTATAGACTCCTTAGAAATGAGGATCTTTCTAACAGAGGCCAGAAAAACAAAACTTCTAGACTCTTGTCGGATACTTCATTCCGTTCCTCTTCCTTCCATAGCTCAGTGCATGGAAGTGATCGGGTTGATGGTAGCGGCGATGGACATAGTTCCTTTTGCGCGCATTCATCTAAGACCATTACAACTGTGCATGCTCAGTCAGTGGAATGGGGACTATACAGACTTGTCTCCGAAGATACAAGTAAATCAGAGGACCAGAGACTCACTCCGTTGGTGGCTGTCCCTGGACAATCTGTCTCAAGGGATGACGTTCCGCAGACCAGAGTGGGTCATTGTCACGACCGACGCCAGTCTGATGGGCTGGGGCGCGGTCTGGGGATCCCTGAAAGCTCAGGGTCTTTGGTCTCGGGAAGAATCTCTTCTACCGATAAATATTCTGGAACTGAGAGCGATATTCAATGCTCTCAAGGCCTGGCCTCGGCTAGCGAGGACCAAGTTCATACGGTTTCAATCAGACAACATGACAACTGTTGCGTACATCAACCATCAGGGGGGAACAAGGAGTTCCCTAGCGATGGAAGAAGTGACCAAAATCATTCTATGGGCGGAGTCTCACTCCTGCCACCTGTCTGCTATCCACATCCCAGGAGTGGAAAATTGGGAAGCGGATTTTCTGAGTCGTCAGACATTGCATCCGGGGGAGTGGGAACTCCATCCGGAAATCTTTGCCCAAGTCACTCACCTGTGGGGCATTCCAGACATGGATCTGATGGCCTCTCGTCAGAACTTCAAAGTTCCTTGCTACGGGGCCAGATCCAGGGATCCCAAGGCGGCTCTAGTGGATGCACTAGTAGCACCTTGGACCTTCAAACTAGCTTATGTGTTCCCGCCATTTCCTCTCATCCCCAGGCTGGTAGCCAGGATCAATCAGGAGAGGGCGTCGGTGATCTTGATAGCTCCTGCGTGGCCACGCAGGACTTGGTATGCAGATCTGGTGAATATGTCATCGGCTCCACCTTGGAAGCTACCTTTGAGACGAGACCTTCTTGTTCAGGGTCCGTTCGAACATCCGAATCTGGTTTCACTCCAGCTGACTGCTTGGAGATTGAACGCTTGATTTTATCGAAGCGAGGATTCTCAGATTCTGTTATCGATACTCTTGTTCAGGCCAGAAAGCCTGTAACTAGAAAGATTTACCACAAAATTTGGAAAAAATATATCTGTTGGTGTGAATCTAAAGGATTCCCTTGGGACAAGGTTAAGATTCCTAGGATTCTATCCTTCCTTCAAGAAGGATTGGAAAAAGGATTATCTGCAAGTTCCCTGAAGGGACAGATTTCTGCCTTGTCGGTATTACTTCACAAAAAGCTGGCAGCTGTGCCAGATGTTCAAGCCTTTGTTCAGGCTCTGGTTAGAATCAAGCCTGTTTACAAACCTTTGACTCCTCCTTGGAGCCTCAATTTAGTTCTTTCAGTTCTTCAGGGGGTTCCGTTTGAACCCTTACATTCCGTTGATATTAAGTTATTATCTTGGAAAGTTTTGTTTTTAGTTGCGATTTCTTCTGCTAGAAGAGTCTCAGAATTATCTGCTCTGCAGTGTTCTCCTCCTTATCTGGTGTTCCATGCAGATAAGGTGGTTTTACGTACTAAACCTGGTTTTCTTCCAAAAGTTGTTTCTAACAAAAACATTAACCAGGAGATTATCGTACCTTCTCTGTGTCCAAAACCAGTTTCAAAGAAGGAACGTTTGTTGCACAATTTGGATGTTGTTCGCGCTCTAAAATTCTATTTAGATGCTACAAAGGATTTTAGACAAACATCTTCCTTGTTTGTTGTTTATTCAGGTAAAAGGAGAGGTCAAAAAGCAACTTCTACCTCTCTCTCTTTTTGGATTAAAAGCATCATCAGATTGGCTTACGAGACTGCCGGACGGCAGCCTCCCGAAAGAATCACAGCTCATTCCACTAGGGCTGTGGCTTCCACATGGGCCTTCAAGAACGAGGCTTCTGTTGATCAGATATGTAGGGCAGCGACTTGGTCTTCACTGCACACTTTTACCAAATTTTACAAGTTTGATACTTTTGCTTCTTCTGAGGCTATTTTTGGGAGAAAGGTTTTGCAAGCCGTGGTGCCTTCCATTTAGGTGACCTGATTTGCTCCCTCCCTTCATCCGTGTCCTAAAGCTTTGGTATTGGTTCCCACAAGTAAGGATGACGCCGTGGACCGGACACACCTATGTTGGAGAAAACAGAATTTATGTTTACCTGATAAATTTCTTTCTCCAACGGTGTGTCCGGTCCACGGCCCGCCCTGGTTTTTTAATCAGGTCTGATAATTTATTTTCTTTAACTACAGTCACCACGGTACCATATGGTTTCTCCTATGCAAATATTCCTCCTTAACGTCGGTCGAATGACTGGGGTAGGCGGAGCCTAGGAGGGATCATGTGACCAGCTTTGCTGGGCTCTTTGCCATTTCCTGTTGGGGAAGAGAATATCCCACAAGTAAGGATGACGCCGTGGACCGGACACACCGTTGGAGAAAGAAATTTATCAGGTAAACATAAATTCTGTTTTTTCACTGTTTTGCTGTTTTTGTGTTTGTTTTTTTCCCTTTAAGGCACAGTACCGTTTTTTTATATTCTGATTTTTCACATTAATTAAAGTGTTTTCAAAGCTTGCTGGTCTCATTACTAGTCTGTTAAACATGTCTGACATAGATAGAGGAAACAATGTAGTAAACTGGTACCACTAAGCGCCTACCTGGGATTGACCCTAGCTCTGGTTATTGACTCCTAGTAGTCAAAGAAGGTTATATAAATTAAGAGCGAAAAAACCAAAGCGCCAAAAAGGCTTAGGTCTAGGCTAGCCCAAAAAACACAACGTTGGGCTAAAGTGAGAGTGAAACCAAATTACACTTTTAATTACATAAACTTCCGGTTCGAGACAAATTTAAAACTAGATAGTAAAACAATAAAAGCACGAAACACTAGCCTTGATCATTGGCTAGTGAATAATCTCTTAAAATCTGGATCCACAATTGACAATGCACAACATGCAAGACGTCTTTGGAGTACGTCAAAATTTTAGTATTGGGGTGAAATGAAGTTAGGACACCGTTTTCTTAGATGTATATTAGGTTGACTAAACAAGTGCCTGCTAATAGATGATGGTATGCATATGGCCCAAGCGGGGTTGAAAGGTGGCGAATAGGGTCTTGTTACTTACAGCTGTATTAGGGGCTGTAAACATGTGTTATGTGGTGTGCTGAGTGTGTGATTGGGTCCAAAAACACGTTGTGGTTCGAATGGGTGTTCAAAGAAGTATTTGTGAATGTGTTGTTGATTACACTCGGATAGTACTACCAAACATGTGAAAAAACATAAAATATGAGAACATAAACCTTCAAACTGCTGTGACTTAAATTGGGGTAAACAGTGTAATGTGAAATACCAAAGATAATTCAAAAACAATTATAAAACAAATTTCAATCAGTGCTGTGCAAATAAATATCACATATTAAAAGAAGTCCAGAATAAAGTCAAGTCAAAAAAACAGGGGCCACTGTAAAAGAAAACAGTGAACAGTACAATCCAACATACAATCCTTCTTGAAACCTAAAAGTCTATTAATGTTCCTGCAGTAGTCCTGCAAGCGCTGCAGGAGCTGGAATGAGAAGTCTAAACGTCTTGGTTTTCTCAGACTCGAGTAATCCGCAATGGTACCTAAAAATAATAAAAACACAATAGTGCAGATGGTTTCCTTAATCTTCTACCAATTAAAAACGAACTCACCAGTCGACGCGTTTCGGTCTATGCTAGACCTTTATCAAGACTATGGTGTCCTAACCTCATTTCACCCCAATACTAAAATTTTGACGTACTCCAAAAACGTCTTGCATGTTGTGCATTGTCAATTGTGGATCCAGATTTTAAGCGATTATTTACTAGCCAGTGATCAAGGCTAGTGTTTCGTGCTTTTATTGTTTTACTATCTAGTTTTATATTTGTCTCGAACCGGAAGTTTATGTAATTAAAAGTGTAATTTGGTTTTACTCTCACTTTAGCCCAACGTTGTGTTTTTTTGGGCTAGCCTAGACCTAGCCTTTTTGGCGCTTTGGTTTTTTCCCTCTTAATTGACATAGAGGAAACTCCTTGTTCATTATGTTTAGAAGCCATTGTGGAACCCCCTCTTAGAATGTGTACCAAATGCACTGATATTACTATAAGTTATAAAGATCATATTCTGGCTTTAAAAGATTTAGCACCAGAGGAAATTGACAAGGGGGAAGTTATGCCGACTAACTCTCCCCACGTGTCAGAGCCTTTAACTCCTGCTCAAGGGGCGCCAAGTACATCTAGCGCGCCCATTGCGTATACTTTACAAGACATGGCGGCAGTTATGAATCATACTCTTACAGAAGTATTGTCCAAACTGCCAAGGTTACAAGGAAAGTGAGACAGCTCTGGGGCAAGAACAAATACAGAGCTCTCTGATGCTTTAGTAGCAATGTCTGACATACCCTCACAATGTCCAGAAGCCGAAGAAGGAGAGTTTGTATCTGTGGGTGATTTTTCTGACTCAGGGAAGACACTTCAACCTGATTCTGATATGTCTACATTTAAATTTAAGCTTGAACACCTCCGCATGTTGCTCAGGGAGGTTTTAGCAACTCTGGATGACTGTGACGCCATTGTAGTCCCAGAGAAATTGTGTAAATTGGATAAATACTACACAGTGCCTGTTTACACTGATGTTTTTCCAATACCTAAGAGGTTTTCAGAAATTATTACTAAGGAATGGGATAGACCAGGTGTACCGTTCTCTCCCCCTCCTGTTTTTAAAAAGATGTTTCCCATAGATGCCGCTACACAGGACTTGTGGCAAACGGTCCCTAAGGTGGAGGGAGCAGTCTCTACTCTAGCGAAGCGTACAACTATCCCTGTCGAGGACAGTTGTGCTTTTCTAGATCCAATGGACAAAAAATTAGAGGGTTACCTCACATCTAGAATACAAAAGAAATCAATATGAGCAACTGACTAAACTAGTGGATGAGGCTAAAGTACAAACCAACAAGTTTACGTCACACAAAGATTTTTATGCTTTAGATCAAAAATTTAAATTCCATATTGACAAACTAAAAGAGGAATTAAGTGAAATTAAAAATAGAAAATTGCAGAGGGACTGGTCAGACCATCAGAAGGGAAATATATATAAGGCTAATTACAAACGTAAAAACATCAGATACACATAAGAAACTAGAGGAAAAGGGAATTTATCTCAGAATTCCTCTACTGAATCTGAGGTTTCAGATGAGGAACCTATACAAACAGCTAATACAAGTACAATTTTACCCACAACTGAACCCTCCATAATAAGGATTTTTTTAGAAAAGGATCTGCTCCCACCAAAAAGAACAGTGAGAACAAGGCATCAAACCAAAATAAAACCAAACAAACAGAAGTAAAAGATGAGGGATTACAAATAATCAATCTGGCAGACATAGAGTTAAAAACTGAACACTACACTCTTTTATCAAAAGGTTTGTCATTTATTCCCACTCCTAAATATGATAACTTCAACTGGATTAAAGACACACACCTCTTTGCGAGAAAACTAGCACTTCATAAATATCACAAGGAGGCTAATAAAGCTTGTCTTTCCGATATGGGTGTTGAAGAAGAGGATCAAGAGAAAGTTAACTTGATGATAACCTTACTTGATGAAAATAATGATACTGACTACTCACATATAACCAGTGTAGTAAAACCTAAGAGTACCTTTATGCCAGCCATATCTAAATATCCCACAATTGATAAATTTGTCTCCCTTGTCACTACTGAATTAGAAGCTCTAAATTACAAAAGCAAAGCCAAGAAAAATCTGAGCTTTAAAGAAAGAAAAGCATTAACTGACCTTAAAAACAATCATGAGATAACAATTAAAAATGCTGATAAGGGTGGTAATTTAGTGATTATGAGGAATACCCAATATAAAGAAATGTGTCTCAACATCTTAAATAACACAGAGTACTATCAGATACTACCACAGGACCCTACAGTGAGATTCACAAAAGATCTTAAATCACTATTAGATAAGGGCTATGGTGAAAGAATAATCACCAAATCTGAATATCAATACATGTGTAACATGACTCCAAGGATAGCAACATTTTATAGCTTGCCTAAGATCCACAAGGATATTAAGGCACCACCGGGCAGGCCGATAGTGTCCGGTAATGGTTGCTTGACTGAAAACACCAGCACATATATTGACAAAAAGCTCACCTCATATGTTCAGGACACAAAAGATGTTCTAAAGTGTCTAGAAAATATATTTGTACAAGAAAACACCATTTTGGCAAGCATAGATGTTGAGAGCTTGTACTCTAACATCTCTCATGATCTAGGCAGAGAAGCTATACAATATTTTCAGAAAACAATCAATCCTTGTGGTAATGAGAAAGATGACTTTGTTCTTGAGCTTCTAGGTTTCGTATTACAACATAATTACTTCCTTTTTGACAATAAAATATACCGACAAAAAAAAAGGACAAAGCAATGGGCACTTGCTGTGCACCCACATATGCCAATCTTTTTCTAGGGTGGATAGAACATACACATATCCTTAACCAAGATGTTAATCCTTTCATGAAATACATGGATCTATACATTCGTTATATTGATGACGTCCTTATACTTTGGACAGGTTCAAAGGATGATTTTAAAAGTTTCATAGATTGGCTAAATGATAATAGACATGGCATGCATTATACCTCTGCAATTGAGGAGTCATGCATCCCATTCTTGGATCTAATGATCCAAAAAGAATCTGATGGTTCCCTCAGTACTAAGCTTTTCAGAAAAAAAGACATCCACCAATAACCTATTAAATTGGAAAAGTCATCATCCAAAAGGCCAAAAGATGGGTATCCCCTATGGACAATATCTGAGGGCTAGACGCAATTGTAGCACCATGGAAGACTTTGAGTCTGAAGCAAAAGAACTGAGAAAAAGATTTAAAGAAAAAGGCTATCCCAATAGGTGCCTTAAAAAAGCTTATCAGCGTGCTAAAGCACTAGAGAGACCACCGCTATTGCAAGAAAGGAAATTGGATGAAAATGTCAATACCAACAAAATCAGAATGATTGGTACTTTTGATGAGAAAAACAGCATTATACGTAATATCTTCCAAAAACATTGGCATGTCCTGCATGAGGACTCTGATTTGTTAGAAGTAGTTACTGAGAAACCCAATATAACAAATAGGAGATCTCAGAATCTAAAGGATATATTGACTAGAAGTCATTATTGCCAAGTGAAACAAAGAACATGGCTCCAAGAAACTAAGGGCTTCTTCAAATGTGGCCGGTGCCAGGCATGTAAAAATATGGCACCAACGAAAACATTCACACATCCCCAAACAGGGAAAAACTACCAGATAAATGACTTCATGAATTGCAGAACAAAAAGAGTCATATATGTAGCGACATGCAAGTGTCCCTTAATCTATGTAGGAGAGACCTCACGCGAACTACGAACCAGAGTACTGGAACATTTGGGAGACATAAAGTGGGACCGTAATGTACCTATAGCAAAACATATGAATAGTGTACATAAAGATGATAAATACCAAATACACTTCTTTGCAATCGAACAACTTAAATTGAAAGGGAGAAGGGGAGATATAAATAAGTTACTTTTACAAAAAGAATGCAGGTGGATACATGAGTTACGATCAGCATCCCCCAAAGGCCTCAATGAAGCAATATCGTTCAAAAGTTTCTTATAATATCTTAACACTAGAGTACTATATAATCATAATCTATTTTTTAGACTTACATCTGTACAATCAAAATGTAAGTAACTATACACTGGGTGTTAATATTTACATCACCAGTAGCATTGGTTACCTCTGAATAAGAAGTGAATCAGTATATATATAATGATACTCATATTAGCACTTTGATATGGTTACATAAGATGGAAAAAATATAGATAAAGTACCTAGTTGACAAGTGGTACTATGCCAAACGTTTCTGTGTATTTCACAAGTGTATAATATACATTGATAAGCATAATGCTATAATAAGAATAGGAATTTGATATGTTCCTAGCTTGTTAATTTTATTATTTCAAGCAAGCTTTTCCACCGGATAATTATAAATAGGGTATTTGACTAGTGTGTTTTTTAATATGAACAGCAACATTAGTCACTAACTAATCATATATTTGAATATTAAACACAATTTGATATTAATCTGTTCATTGATATTATGACTTAAAATTGATCAATAGCAAATAACCCTAATATGTATATATAATCACCCATAAAAAGATATATACCATTATGTAGTATATGCTTACATTACAAAATACGATGTGATAATGAGATCTATACATAGTCCCCCATTTTTCAATATAATAACCATCTTACTGCTATTCATTCTAACTATGATATAATGATACAAGTCCCTAGAGGGATGGAAAAGGAATCCAAAAATGTGCACATATATGTCCATGTAAAAATGCTGAATGGAATTAAATACAGCGAAATGCCTTTCTTCTGCAATATTCATGATCAATACTTTGTCCCCATTAATGATTTCACAAATAATAACACATTATGACTTCTTATTATGATATTAGGACAACGCAACCTACCTATCTGGGTGATTTGCAATATGATATATTGAAAATAAAATCGTAAGATAGATGCGGGTAACACTTCCGCATACGCGCAATGTTCCCATGGCAACGCAACAGTATATCTTACTGAGAGTACGGCTGGACAGCCCCTATGCCCTGACGAAGTCACGCTATAGTGACGAAACGCGTCGGTGGGCTTGTCCTAGAGGCGCGCATGTTGTGAACTAACTGAACGGCTTGTTACACTTTAGTTCTGCGGATTACCATATAGCCTATTTTATGTAAAATGATATATTCACTCTAACGTAATCTTGGTTAACCCAGCATGAATGCTGTTTACTTATTGCACATATAGAAACTTTTGATCAAGTTTATAGTGGGCTATTAAGACATTGGTGACCGTTTGTAACTATTGAAAAAGAGATACTAAAGATACAGATCAAACGCTTATTAAATTTGGTGTCAAATAGTGATAACTGGTGACATACTGTATCTATCTGTTGATTATACAAGCCACTTAGAGCACATTTGAGCTATTTTTGTAACAATAGAATGCTGCTAATATGCAGAATAACAGAGTGAATTCCTGTTATGTGTGTGACTTTTAGTAATAGGGAATCTATCTAGCAATCGGCTGACTGGGTTGAATCCCAGCAGTACGCAGGCAGGAGGACGCCTTTGAGCGCATAGTTTGTGAGAATGGTGTGATTGAATCCATTCCTGTATTCACTTTAGCTCATTTTACTCCAATTTTTGTTCCTTAACATCGCTACCCCTGGATGCACAGTCCTTTTTAAATGTTTTTAACTTTGTTGGATCAGCTATCTATGAACACATAAGAGTGGATGGTGATTTCCTACCTTTATAAATCTGATCCAATTATAGATATAATTGTTTGTCATTGCATATTTGTTAATAAAGTGTATATTTTATTCATTTTTTCTTCACATTATTATTAGTGCCTAATTCAGCACTTGGCTTCAATGCCAAATCCCTTAACTTTTCTAACCTATTGATACATTTAAATTTAAGCTTGAACACCTCCGCATGTTGCTCAGGGAGGTTTTAGCAACTCTGGATGACTGTGACGCCATTGTAGTCCCAGAGAAATTGTGTAAATTGGATAAATACTACGCAGTGCCTGTTTACACTGATGTTTTTCCAATACCTAAGAGGTTTTCAGAAATTATTACTAAGGAATGGGATAGACCAGGTGTACCGTTCTCTCCCCATCCTGTTTTTAAGAAGATGTTTCCCATAGATGCCTCTACACAGGACTTGTGGCAAACGTTCCCTAAGGTGGAGGGAGCAGTCTCTACTCTAGCGAAGCGTACAACTATCCCTGTCGAGGACAGTTGTGCTTTTCTAGATCCAATGGACAAAAAATTAGAGGGTTACCTTAAGAAAAATTTTATTCAACAAGGTTTTATTCTTCAGCCCCTTGCATGCATTGCCCCTGTCACTGCTGCTGCGGCCTTCTGGTTTGAGTCTCTAGAAGAGGCTCTACAGGTAGAAACCCCATTGGATGATATCCTTGACAAGCTTAAAGCTCTTAAGCTAGCCAATTCATTTATTTCTGAAGCCTTGTTCATTTAACAAAACTAACGGCTAAGAAATCAGGTTTTGCTATTCAGGCGCGTAGGGCGCTATGGCTTAAATCCTGGTCAGCTGACGTTACTTCAAAGTCTAAGCTTCTCAACATTCCCTTCAAGGGGCAGACCCTATTCGGGCCTGGACTGAAGGAGATCATTTCTGCTATTACTGGAGGAAAAGGTCACGCCCTTCCTCAGGATAGGTCCAACAAATTAAGGACCAAACAGTCTAATTTTTGTGCCTTTCGAAACTTCAAGAGTGGCGCAGCTTCAACTTCCTCTAATACAAAACAAGAGGGAAATTTTGCCCAGTCCAAGCCTGTCTAGAGACCTAACCAGGCTTGGAACAAAGGAAAGCAGGCCAAAAAACCCTGCTGCTGCCTCTAAGACAGCATGAAAGATCAGCCCCCGATCCGGTAACGGATCTAGTAGGGGGCAGACTTTCTCTCTTCGCCCAGGCTTGGGCAAGAGATGCCCAGGATCCCTGGGCGTTGGAAATCGTGTCCCAGGGATATCTTCTGGACTTCAAAGCTTCTTCCCCAAAAGGAAGATTTCATCTCTCACAATTATCTGCAAACCAGATAAAGAGAGGCATTCTTACATTGTGTTCAAGACCTCCTAGTTATGGGAGTGATCCACCCAGTTCCAAAGGAGGAACAGGGGCAAGGCTTCTATCCAAATCTGTTTGTGGTTCCCAAGAAAGAGGGAACCTTCAGACCAATCTTAGATCTCAAGATCCTAAACAAATTCCTCAGGGTCCCATCCTTCAAGATGGAGACTATTCGAACCATCCTACCTATGATCCAGGAGGGTCAATATATGACTACCGTGGACTTAAAGGATGCTTATCTGCACATTCCGAAACACAGAGATCATCATCGGTTTCTCAGGTTCGCCTTCCTAGACAGGCATTACCAGTTTGTGGCTCTTCCCTTTGGTTTAGCTATGGCACCAAGAATCTTTACGAAGGTTCTGGGGTCACTCCTAGCGGTCCTAAGGCCGCGGGGTGTAGCAGTAGCCCCTTACCTAGACGACATTCTAATACAGGCATTGAATTTTCAAATCGCCAGGTCCCATACAGACATTGTTCTGGCATTCCTGAGGTCGCATGGGTGGAAAGTGAACGAAGAAAAGAGTTCTCTATCCCCTCTCACAAGAGTTTCCTTCCTAGGAACTCTGATAGATTCTGTAGAAATGAAGATTTACCTGACAGAGGCCAGGTTGTCAAAACTTCTAAATTCCTGCCGTGTTCTTTATTCTACTTCTCGCCCTTCAGTGGCTCAGTGTATTGAAGTAATCGGCTTAATGGTAGCGGCAATGGACATAGTGCCGTTTGCCCGCCTACATCTCAGACCGCTGCAACACTGCATGCTCAGTCAGTGGAATGGGGATTACACAGATTTGTCCCCTCTACTAAATCTGGATCAAGAGACCAGGGATTCTCTTCTCTGGTGGCTATCTCGGGTCCATCTGTCCAAGGGTATGACCTTCCGCAGGCCAGATTGGACAATAGTAACGACAGATGCCAGCCTTCTGGGCTGGGGTGCAGTCTGGAACTCCCTGAAAGCTCAGGGCTTGTGGACTCAGGAGGAGACACTCCTTCCAATAAACATTCTGGAACTAAGAGCGATCTTCAATGCTCTTCAGGCTTGGCCTCAGCTGCGGTCAGGTTCATCAGATTTCAGTCGGACAATATCACGACTGTAGCCTACATCAACCATCAAGGGGGAACAAGGAGTTCCCTAGCAATGTTGGAGGTTTCAAAGATAATTCTATGGGCAGAGGTTCACTCTTGCCATCTATCAGCTATCCATATCCCAGGAGTAGAGAACTGGGAGGCGGTTTTTCTAAGTCGACAGACTTTTCATCCGGGGGAGTGGGAACTCCATCCGGAGGTGTTTGCACAGTTGATTCAACTTTGGGGCAAACCAGAACTGGATCTCATGGCGTCTCGTCAGAACGCCAAGCTTCCTTGTTACGGATCCAGGTCCAGGGATCCCAAGGCAGCGCTGATAGATGCTCTAGCAGCGCCTTGATCTTTCAACCTGGCTTATGTGTTTCCACCGTTTCCTCTGCTCCCTCGTCTGATTGCCAAGATCAAGCAGGAGAGAGCTTCGGTGTTTTTGATAGCACCTGCGTGGCCACGCAGGACTTGGTATGCAGATCTGGTGGACATGTCATCCCTTCCACCATGGACTCTACCGCTGAGGCAGGACCTTCTACTTCAGGGTCCTTTCAACCATCCAAATCTAATTTCTCTGCGTCTGACTGCTTGGAGATTGAACGCTTGATTTTTTCAAAACGTGGTTTCTCCGAGTCGGTCATTGATACTTTAATTCAGGCTTGAAAGCCTGTCACCAGGAAAATCTATCATAAGATATGGTGTAAATATCTTCATTGGTGTGAATCCAAGGGTTACTCATGGAGTAAAGTCAGGATTCCCAGGATATTATCTTTTCTCCAAGAAGGATTGGAGAAGGGATTGTCAGCTAGTTCTTTAAAGGGACAGATTTTTGCTCTGTCTATTCTTTTGCACAAGCGTCTGGCGGATCTTCCAGACGTTCAGGTGTTTTGTCAGGCTTTAGTTAGAATCAAGCCTGTGTTTAAACCTGTTGCTCCGCCTTGGAGTTTAAATTTAGTTCTTAAAGTTCTTCAAGGGGTTCCGTTTGAACCTCTGCATTCCATAGATATCAAGCTTTTATCTTGGAAAGTTCTGTTTCTGGTAGCTATCTCTTCGGCTCGAAGAGTTTCAGAGTTATCTGCCTTGCAGTGTGATTCCCCTTATCTGATCTTCCATGCAGATAAGGTAGTTTTGCGTACCAAACCTGGGTTTCTTCCTAAGGTGGTATCTAATAAAAATATCAATCAGGAGATTGTTGTTCCGTCACTGTGTCCTAATCCTTCTTCAAAGAAAGAACGTCTTTTACACAATCTTGACGTGGTTCGTGCTTTAAAGTTTTATTTACAAGCTACTAAGGATTTTCGTCAAACATCGGCATTGTTTGTTGTTTACTCTGGACAGAGAAGAGGCCAAAAGGCTTCAGCAACTTCTCTTTCTTTTTGGTTAAGAAGTATAATCCGCTTAGCTTATGAGACTGCTGGCCAGCAGCCTCCTGAAAGAATTACAGCTCATTCCACTAGAGCGGTGGCTTCCACATGGGCTTTTAAAAATGAGGCTTCTGTTGAACAGATTTGTAAGGTGGCGACTTGGTCTTCTCTTCATACTTTTTCTAAATTCTACAAATTTTATACTTTTGCTTCTTCGGAGGCTATTTTTGGGAGAAAGGTCTTACAGGCAGTGGTGCCTTCCGTTTAAGCGCCTGCCTTGTCCCTCCTTTCATCCGTGTCCTATAGCTTTGGTATTGGTATCCCACAAGTAATTGATGAATCTGTGGACTGGATACACCTTACAAGAGAAAACAAAATTTATGCTTACCTGATAAATTTATTTCTCTTGTGGTGTATCCAGTCCACGGCCCGCCCTGTCATTTTAAGGCAGGTGTTTTTTTATTTTTAAACTACAGTCGCCACTGCACCCTATAGTTTCTCCTTTCTCTTGCTTGTCTTCGGTCGAATGACTGGAGGTGGCAGTTAGGGGAGGAGCTATATAGACAGCTCTGCTGTGGGTGATCCTCTTGCAGCTTCCTGTTGGGAAGGAGAATATCCCATAAGTAATTGATAAATCCGTGGATTGGATACACCACAAGAGAAATAAATTTATCAGGTAAGCATAAATTTTGTTTTTTTTGTGAGCTAAAGGTATGAACTCCAAACGGTGCTCTAGTCATATGGCACTCACACCTTTTTTTTTTTTTTTTTTTTTTTTTTTTTTTTTTTTTTTTAGCTAGAGAGCTAATTGGAGAATAGTTCAAACCATTTGCTCACACAAAAAAAATAATAAATTTTTAAGCGGGCGGCCAGAGTGGGATATTTGAATTTTAACGCTATATTAAAAAGTTGTTTATAGCATATCTTCAATATAACTGGTGAATTAAGCTCCGTCTGAAATATGACTAGCATTCCGGATCTGTTTATACAAAGGTAAAAGTTTACCTTCACTTTAAAAACTTTATATGAAACATAAAACCTTGTTAGAATATTGAGGACTCAGGGCCGGACAGTTGTTTTACTATTTAGGCATCATATAAATGACATTTCCATAGGTTAGGTGCAAGAAGTGAAAATTTAGGAATCATACCTCCCTTGTAAGAATTGTCAGGCCTTCTGCATTTATATATGATAGACAGATATTTACAAGATAAAGGTAACATGCAAGTGGAAATGAGTGCTAAATTCTAGAGCCCAAAACGATAAAACAGTAAACTATAGAAGTTGTCAGGAGTGTTGGGTACCAGAGCCATACAATGCAAAGTGCTTTGCTGAAATATCGATTTTACCACTGGTGTTGCTCATTAATTGGAAGTTGTTTGCTTGCAACTTTAGATATTTAACTGACTGGGCCATATTGGGGGGGATGCTTTTGCAATGAATTTTTTTTCTTTTCAAATCTACTGTTTAAAAAAAAAAAAAAAAAAATGTATGTTACATTATTCTCCATATATCTATATACAAATACCACTGTCTGGCTCCTAAAAGAATACCTGGCTCCTAAAAATTCTTACCGTCTCCTAAATTTAAACAGATTGGTCAACCCCTACAATATAGCATGATCAGTGTACTCCATGAGTTATAGTATATTGTTTTATGTCTGTAACATGAGTCATTTTTGGCATTGTGGGCACCACTCATTTATTTTTGTGCAACATCTCTATGCACATTTATAGTACTATGCTACCCACTAAAGGAGTGTCTCCAGTTTTGGTCCACAGATACAGGCAAGCATGAGTCTGAGTCACATTGGCAGCTTTGCACTCTTTCCAGTGTGGACATTCCTATGGAAATACCAGTAATGGATCTGATGGCTTCAGATCTCGTTCTTAAGGTCAAAATGCTTTGTCAACCTGTTTCTATTTCCTGAATGTGTATGCAGTAGTCACCATTAACAAATAGTGTTTTGTTTTCTGCTGACCCCCAAGGCAGAACATGCAGTGATCTGAGATGTCATTGCAGAAAATGAAGTATGTCTGCAGAAAGAACAAGACACGGGCAGGAACTGTTAATGCTTTAACTTTGCAGCGCTGCTCCGCATCAGGCTGTTTTCTTCAAACAGAGCTTTGCTCTGGCTGCAATGTGTACGTTTTCCTTAACACAGCACATCCACAGCAAAATGCTGTTTGAGGTATACAGTCAAATATGCAATATTGACTTGACTCTCAGCCCCCTAGCCCTTCCCAGTGTAAGACATTCTTATGAGTAATACACCTTTTATATTATTACATTTCTATGTTAGACCAGAAAAGGAAACAAATTTATTCGAGACATTTTACCATTTATTTTTTTGTTTTTATTTTTAATTTGCTATCCAAGATTTAACTGCTGCAATATATTATAAAACTTTTAAAATTGATTTATTCTCCAGTTAATGAAAACATTGCAACTGATATGATGCTTTAGTGATACTGCCTAATTTAAAATATTTTATTTAAAAATAACCTGCAGAAAAAAATTCCATAAAAAAAATATCAGAAAGTGAAAAAAAGTTCTGCCTCTGGGCTGCTGACTTATTTTGTCCATTTGCTAAGGGCCAGATTACAAGTGGAGCAGCATTTAATGCTCCTGCCTGTGTGCTTACTCTGCTAGAAGTAATGTCTCAGAGAACCAGTATAGAGAGTAGTAGGTATATTGCATAAAACCAAATAACAAGGGGTTACTGGGAACACTATTATAAGCGTGAATTCACTAATCAACCAAAATATTGTGGATCTCTCTAGGAATATAATGGTGAGATAAATATATATCCCGCTTAATCTATTAAAGCTAACAGTAAATAGACATGTTAGTCTCTCCTGTCCCAGCCGCAGACAGAAGAGCAGCATCCCATTATGGTAAAAGGTTAGATATTAAGTGAGAGTGCAGTAATTATAAAGTAGATTTCCACTTTACCTGGGTACATAATCAATGATAAAATGGGCTTAACCAAAAATAAGACATCCTAAATTAATGCAATTAACGTTAATAGACATATTGCATATTTTAATGTATATATCTTAGGAATGGCATATCTAGTGGGGGAACGAAATATAAGGGAACACATCAAATAAATGGTAAAAGAAGTCTTGTTACTACTACCCAAATAGCGTTTTCATATATACACATTACTTCAAAAACATTCCCTGTAGGGGTTAAATCACTGTTAACAGAGATTATAACAAGCAACATCCTTGCAATCGGCAGCATACACTGTAAAATATAAGGTCCAGCTTCATAAACTGATTACTCAATGCTTAGATTTAGGGATGTCCTTTGGGGAGATGTTATTCAGTTAGTCTACCCCAAATGCTCAGCTTATCCAGAGGAAAGCAAATATAATTCAGTCCCAACAGCCTTGTATCTTGTAACGAGTGTACGTTTAGGTAGGTGAACCGTGACATCCACTTTTTGCCTGAAGAGCAAATACTTGAAGGAGTCTCATCGGAAAGATCCACATTTGTAGTCTGGAGATTGCGGACTGTATCCCTAAGTTGATGGCACGTAGGGATGCATCTATTTTTAAGACCACTGCATGATTTACTTGACAAGTCCGGTAAAGCAGGGTAAGAGCCGGTCAAGGAGCGCAATTGCTGAGGTGAGCCTTTAAGATCTGTGAACCAGCAGCGGAACTAAGGGCCCTCTGCATACAAAGACCTTCTCTTGTTATTTGGGGAGCAACTATCCCGAGATAACTGTTTCCAACTGACTTGTAGGTGCCAGAGTGCTCAGGGGACTCGTGTCTCCCGTATCCTTGCTCTGATGTTTGTAAACACGGTAGGCTCTAGCAGATGAGGATTCTTTACTGGTATGTAGCTTATTGCTTGGGAATATACTTGTAAAGGCTAGGCAAACCTACTGTTCAAGCTACTTAAACTGCTCAGCAATTACCGGTGTCAGCCTCTGCTCCCAGATACTAATTCCTTCTCTGGTCAGCTCAGGGTTTTCGCCATACAGGTCTTTTCCCTGCTGCATGGTTTCTCTCTGTATGTCATCTTGAATAAAGATAGTGGATTGATTTCCAAATATTTATCCTTTTCCAGGATATCTTAACCCCAGAGTTTGGGGGTTGGGGTAGGTTTGCGGCAGCCCCAGACCTAAGCTTCACTTCTCACAACGGCCTTGCTTCTTGAGATCCGCACGCTGCTCAGGCGCAGCAGGTTATAAAATGGCTTCTAGGCCTGTGAAGACGAGTGTCGCAAAGCTGTCTCAAAGTGTATAGGAGTAAACACTGTCAGGTCATCCACCCTTAACATCTGTCAGATCATCCACCCTTAACATCTGTCAGATCTAAACTGAACAGATGCTGACATAGACATAACATTTTATAGGTTTGCTGTAGGAAACCCACATAAAATCTTTTAATGTACTGGAGCTTCACAAAGACGCGTCTATCCGCAATGAGAGTAGGCTCCGCCACATTTTATTTTTTTATTTTTGGTATTTCTTTTTTGAATGTTGACAAGGATAGACATGGTACACACACATTTAATTATATTAACACAACTTGGTGCCTATGCCACACTAACCAAACTATTCTCCCACGTCTTTACTGCTCTTTAAATGGACATTATTTCATGCATCCTTCTCTAATTAATGGGTGCTACCATTCTTGAATCTAGATTATACTGCAGGTATCTGAAGGAGAGTTGTTGCCCATATGCTGTAGCCAATCATAAAGCATCCCTTTTGCGATTGGCTACAGCGTGATTCGTCATTTTACACTGAAATAGACTATGCGTTGCGGGTGGAGGAACGGCGGAATGTATAAAAAAAATGAAACAGTGATTATTTAAATATTTTGGCGTCTACATTGATTTCAATCAATGAAAGTGACCTTAATTTACTTTAGCTAACTTTAAGTTGGCTAAAATGAACAGGAATTGGTGATTTTTGTTCTGTCATGGCTGGTGTGAAACATTTACATTCTATAATTTCTCATATTGATTGTGTTAAAGCAATGGAGAGAATTAATTTGGAATGTGACTTATTTTGAAGCCCTCCAGTAGTTTTTGTTAATAGGATAGTAAACACCTTGAGATTTTAAAATAAAAGTTTGATATATGTAGTAAAACAACTTTGAAAATGGAAAATTCTCTAATTCTCAGAACTAAAAAACTGCTTTCCAATTTATTTCTATTATCCAATTTGTTTGTTTTTTGTTTTCTTGGTATTCTTTGTTGAAAAAAGATACCTAGGTAGCCACAAGAGCTGCTGATTGGTTGCTTCACATATATGCCTCATGTCATTGGCTCATCCAGTGCATTATTTAACTCCATGTAGTGCATTGCTGTTTCTTCAAAAAAGGATACCAAGATAATGAAGCAAATTAGATGTAAATTGGAAAGTTGTTTAAAATGAATCATACAAGAAATATTTTGGGTTTAAGTCCCTTTAATGTGTTTTTTCAAGTGCACTTGAATTGTATTGCATGTCGTGAATTAAAATATGTATTCATTTTCATATCATTTAAAATTTAGATTTAAGTATTTAATTAAATAAATGTTTACATGTTTTTATTTTTAGGTGAATAGGCAGTTTTAGTTTGACAATTTATCAGGTAGTAATTATTCATGGTATGGATATGCAGTTTGGATTTGTAATTTAACTATAGATTAATAGAAAAACTAACCATATTTTAGTAAATCTGAATGGTTGATTCTCCATATTTGTATGCTAATGCAATATGTTAAAGAATCATTGAAATCATTTTTATATATGTGTGGTATTTATCAAGTATTTATTAAGTACTGGATTGCAGAAGATCGGCACGCAAAATAAATATTTAAAAGCTTTTAAAACAAATGTTAAGCTAATTTATTAGCATTTTGTGGTCCAGGGACTTAACCTTTGAAAGAAAAAAAATGGAGGTGTTCCAATCCTGACAGGACCTGGAGTTGTCTTGGCGCCAAATTTCAGTCTGCTGCAAACAAGTACCAACACTCTATAACCCACCCATCTACTACCACACTTTGGAACAGCTAGCTGGACTGCTGTGAATTCCAGCCTGTCTCTATGGGCAAGATTGATTGCCTTCACTACATGTGAGTATCCTGTGCATATTGGGGTGTGATTGTGCCTTATACCACCATTGATCTGCACCATTGGCGCCTCTGTACTTTGTTTCACTTCTTTAGTATGTTTATCCTGACTACTTTGCCTTGGCTGGTTTAGGGGCTTTCGCACTAATCAAGTAACACTCTCTGTAAACTGTGAGAGATTACAGTAAAAAAATTTTTTTAGGAAGTTCTGAGCTCATCCGAGTATGAGTGCCCTTTGCACCACCATTCAAACATCAACTTTTCTCAGAGGGTCAGCGGCGGCTTGTTTGATACAAATTAAGTCTTTACTGGTATAATACACCTCACTGACAAGGCCCAATGAAGGACGAAACAGTCATCTGTGGTTGCCTTGTTCAGAGGAGAATTGCCTGGTATTTTGGGGATGGGCTGACCTTACTATGCAGGATCAGACTGATGTACTTCAGGAAACAACTTCTCTGTGAAAAGCACAATTGTGCTGAAAGAGGCTGCTCCTAGTTGGTGACTCGCCATAAAACAAACTACTGAGTTGTTGTTCATTCCTGGTAGAGTGCTTCTCTTTCTGTGTGCATAATACACACCATCGCCATATTTTTGACCAGGCAGGGTGTTTGAACCCTGATTCTCTATTTACACTACTGAAACAGTAATTCGGTTTACTAGAAGCATTTTTGCTTGTGAAAATATCTGGCAAAAATATATTCAAAATTGAAATGCACCTGTTCTCATTTCAGTTTTGACCTTTCTCTCCCTTTAAATTGTCATGGTTCAGATAGTGTACAATTTAGAAAAAAAGAAAAAAAAATATGATTTATGAGATTTGCTTCTTTATTTTACTCATGCTATCTAGATAGGCTCGCGTGGTTGGGTCAGAGGCAGTTTCCACTCTCGAGCAGCAGTTCTCTGAGGCTTCTGAATACTACTTTATTTATTTTAAAGGGACATTGTACACTAGATTTTTTTTGCATAAATGTTTTTTAGATGATCCATTTATAGACTCCTGGTTGTGTAATGGGTATTTTCATATTCAGGGGAGGGGGGGTTCTTGCTTTCTCAGCCCATTTCCATGAGTGTCCCAGCCTAACCTCATCAACAGTGCTTAACTGGGCGCTTCTAAGTAAGTTTTTAAAAGGTTTTATACTGAATTTTTATATCAGTATCTGTGCATATTCTTCTTTACAGTAGTGTCTATTACATGCAGATATATGACAATTGGTGTACACTGTCCCTTTAACCTTTTGCATAGATTTGCAGGATCATTAATGATAAAATTGCATGCTCCAAAGAATTAAATTGTTCACTATAATAGCCCTTTAATAAATTCTAGGATAAATAGTAATAAAAATAACAATGTTGCATTCACAGTATTTCAAGACATTTTTAAAAATAACTACTTCCCCCAACCCACCCACCAACCCAGCACAAGGTATTTCATAACAGTCTAGCAGTGTATTTGCTTTAGAGCTCGATATAGGGTTAGTATAGTAATACTCCAGCATGTTGCTGTAATCCTGGAGATTTATGTGTCCAAAAAAGTTCTAGCAATGAAAGGCCTAATTGTTAAATAGTAGCTATATTTATGTGTTTGAAGTGGTGTAGCATGTTTTTAATAATGTGTACTGCCCTCCGTAACCTCTTCTGTTTGCCTGTTTCTTTCAGATGTGATGAGAAAAGCCTGTATTGCTTACCAAGCCAGTGGTTATGCAATGTCTTAGAGGAAATTAAATCGAGTGATCCATCTTCTAAGCTATGTGCAACCAGACGCAGTGCTGGAATTCCATTCTACATTCAGGTACTTAGCGTGCTGTGTGTGGTGTTTTTCTGAAACTTAAATGAATGTGTTTTTCAATCCTGTGCACCAGAGGATAGATTGTCATATTTCATTATTTTTTGGAAATGAGTAGAGCCACTCAACACCTTATTATCCCTCTATCAATTACTTTTATGTGGGTGCTGTTGCTAAAGATGAAACCCACTAGGGGCTAGTAGTCTTCATCCAGATAATCCACAGGTTTATTAATTATCTTTAAATTGTTCTTTAGAGGTGTGTCATAAGCAATACATTTCAAATACAAATACATGTGCCAATAAATTAGTTTATATACAATAGTAAATATTAGTAGTAATATAAAATAGTAAAATATATATTTCCATCTAAAGGGGAGGAGAGTCCCTGGCTTCATTCATTACTTTTGGGAATAAAGAACCTGGCCACCAGGAGGAGGCAAAGACACCCCAGCCAAAGGCTTAAATACCTCCCCCACTCCCCTCATCCCCCATTCATTCTTTGCCTTACGTCACAGGAGAATGGCAGAGAAGTGCTGAAGATTCTGAGTAGTCTCTTATGGAGGGTAGTACTCTTCATAATGGGACTGGAGTTTAAAGTAGTCCTGTCAACTTTACAGTGAGAGTCTGGGCGAAAGTTAGAGTCCGGAGATGCAGGGAGAGTCTTTCTGCGAAACCATACCGACTCATATTAACCGCTCCACAAGCAATCAGCGTTGACGAGTTTCGCTGCCTGCTTTCTGCACTCAAGTCCATGTCAGGGGCGATGCTTCTACCTGTCACACTTGAAGGGCCTTGTTCCTGTTCCACGGCATAGATTCTGGTAAGATCGTTTAATTTTTTATACATAATGATAACACAGAAGACAGGGTCACAGTGTGGTGCCTTTTATCTTATGGAATGAAGGGTTAATATTCCTGGTAATGGGATTATTGAACGGGGCGGGTTTATACAGGATATTGTTTATTGTGTGATTGCTGCGTTAAGTGCGAGATGAGGCTCTGGTAATGGTGGAACTTTCAGGTTGACTTCCGGGAGTATTGCGCGGCCAGTTTTGGCGTGTTTTCTCCTTAGTGCAGGGGCGGTCCTGCGAGGCATCCCATGTGACCAGGTGTGGTGGTCTCCACTTCCTCTGTTGATCTGCGGCACAGGAGACAAATCGGTTTCTGTAGTTCGGGTCATAGGAGGTGGTGAGTGCCCCGGCCATTGATGGTATAAAGGTGCCTGTTAATTAAGTTAATCTAGTCCATAATAAAAGCACAAGATATGGAGGAGACTGACGCGTTAGAGGGTACTCCCTCTTTAACAAAGTCTCATTCCTGTGTTTATTGTGAGGAGGTTCTTGTAGATCAGCCTGCTCAACTGTGTTCCACATGCCTTGATAAAGTTGCGACATCTAAAAATAAAGGGATGTATAGTACTACTGAGCCGTCCACCTCTGAGGTTTCCCCATCCCATGAGGTGCGTTCCCTGCTTTCATTTACAAGTGCACATGCAGCGCCCCAGGCTCGAACCGTTACTTCTACAGGAGAGATTCGCTGGCCATCATATTTTGCGGATCAACTGCAAACGGCGGTATCGAAAGTGATCCATGCCTTACCACGTTCTGCTAAGCATAGGGCGTATCATGGCAGTCCGGCCCAGTGGTTGTCTACGCCTATGGAAATTCCAGAGGCGTTATACAATGACAAGGCCCATTCTGATTCTTCGGTGGAGGCTCCTTCTGGGTCGGAGTCCGTGTCATCTCATCCTCCGGCTGCAGAGGAGCCTGACTTTAGGTTTAGGATAGAGAATTTGCGCTTCTTGCTGAAGCAAGTGCCTGCTACTCTGGAGGTCCCGGAACCGAAGCTTCTGGAGGAACCTTCGATTACTAAACTTGATAAGGTATACGAGGACAGGGTGGTGCCTCAGACCTTCCCGGTTCCTGTTAAGATGGCTAATATTATCAAGAATGAATGGGAGCGATTAGGTTCTTCCTTTTACCTTTCTTTTTCCTTTAAGAAACTGTTCCCCATCCCGGACTCTCAACTCGAGCTGTGGGGGACTTTCCCTAAGGTGAATGGTGCTATTTCCATGCTCGCAAAGCGGACAACTATTCCTCTCGAGGATAGTTCGTCGTTTAAAGAGCACATGGATAAAAAGTTGGAAAACGTGGGGGCGGAGCCAACAGCCTGAGGGAGGAGACGTGTTTTCATTTAGCTCCATCTAAGAGAGGCAAAAAAACCCTTACAAAACCTTTTAAAAAAGCTACCTACCAACCGAAAATCAAGAGGGGGGGGGGATTGTGAGCCCTACAATTTAGCCAATATCCGTTGAGGAGGTTAAAAGAGGAGGCGGCAACGGACCGGTGTGGAGAACCGGATGAATTCATAGGAAAGGCTGCGGTTGCGGCCTACAGCGGAGAACGAGTGTCGCAATAATCAGCTCAACAAAGCTGAAAAGCACAACAGCAGAAGCGGATACATCCGACAAAGATATATATGGGATTGCTGAGAGAAAACTCCCAAGCATTGAGCAGAGATCTACCGAAACGGACACAGACGTGAAAGACCTTTCTAAGGACTGTGAGTAGTATATAAGTAGCAAAATACAGCATGAGAGATATATCTGTGATTGCTAAATATTCCTATGGGAAGTCTTTATGTTGAATTAGGTGTTAACACTGGCCTAAAATCATTTTAATAAGCCACCACTACTAATTATACAGAGGCTGCAAGGCCTAACACTGAGACGCCATTTTAAGTCAGCATTGGTCATAAACTATACTGCAAAATCAAGAACACGCACCAGAGACATAGCAGCAGGAACATACACTAATAATAGACTCTCTACTCATCTGAAAACTGTCTATGAACAGATGAAGAAGAATAGATAGGGAATTTGGACATTTTTAGTACCTCTTCAATCAGGGTCATTACAGATAACAACTTTAAGTTTCTCTAACCTGGAGGTGTAACTGTTGAGCCACCCTCAGGACATGATTAGAGCTCCCTTTCAAGGCCCTAAAAGTCACGAGACAGAGGTACTAAAACTCCCTATACATTAACCAACAATAATGGCCGGCATCAGAATATGCAATAAGCAGATGCAAGTCTGAAACATCAATTGTCAACCTGGAACAACTATGAGCAGTCATGATCTATGAATAAATGTAACATGAGAGGTTGAAGACCATAATTGTGACCCCTACTCATAATAAATACGCTACATATGAAAGAGATCACTGAATTATGAGGAAATAAATCCATTACATCAGCAACAAGAGAATTTGACTGACCTTACAAAATGAAAAGCAGAAACCAATCTGTGAAAGAGTGCCTTTCCAAGTCACAACTGAAACTAAAAGCTGCAGACAAAATTAACAGCTCACCGAAACAAACTACCCCAGCAGAAACCTCTGAGCATGAGTAAGGGTTAACAGCCCGAAACGTCGCTTTATGCTGCTGTGTGCCAGTGCTTTGTATAAGATGAAATGGATTAATAAAAGACAAGTTTGTTAAACTTTTTTCCTTATTTATTGGTGCTGTGGAAACCCGTTGTCTACAGAAACCTCGAATGAGGAGGTGGGACAGTCTGGAGATATACCAAATAATGAGCTCCTGACTCAAATTAAAACTTTCTTCCATGAAGAACTAAAAACAGCTCTATACGACCTCAAACAGGACATTAAAGAAATTGGAGGAAGAACAACAGAGATTGAAAACAAGCTTGAAGATATCTCAGAGGATATTCCTCAAATTAAGCAAACTCTACTGGATCATTCTATATACATCAAGAAGCTTGAGGATCAAGTGGAAGATCTGGAGAACAGATCGAGACGCTCAAATCTTAGGAATCTTCCAGAAGAGTACAAAAATTTGCAAGCTGATGTAACCGAAATTTTTCACCAACTTATCCCAGACACAGAATCCTCCATGCTTTTGATGGACAGAGTACATAGAGCTTTGACCAAACCCTTACAATCCAAAACAAGAGATATATTGTAGTTAAATTACACTACTTTCATATAAAAGAAATGATCCTCCAAGCAGCCAGACAAGACCGTGTAATTAATTATGAAGGGCATAATATCCAGATCTTCACAGATTTATCATCAGTGACTTTGAGAAGACGAAGAGAAATGAGACCAGTAGTGACGGCCCTCATAAGAGAAAAATTGCGATACAAATGGAACTTCCCATTCAAATTGATCTTCACATATAAGAATATTACATATTCCTGTTCCACAGTAGAAGGATGATTGTTGTTACTTGCCAAGCTGGAGATTCCAGTGGAAGAAGAAGCTTCCTCAGGATCACCACAACCCATGAGAAGAATGCCGCAGAAAGAATGGACTGTGGTAAATAAGAATGGAAGACCCAAAAAACCCAAACCAATCAGTACCAGAGAAGAAGAGGGTAGTGACACTAATTCGGAGGCACCCCCAGTGTTATGACTCTCTTAATAAGGAAAGTATAGGGGCCCTGTGGAGAGAAAAGAGGAACTAAAGTGTCGACTATAGAACACACAATCACAACAATAACATATAGGCTAAAGGTAATGTTACCAGAACTTTAATTAATGCAGAAAGGAGGAGATCTCCTTGCCTATTTGTCCCCTCCTCTACCTTACTTTTTCTTGTCCCCTTCTACTCCCTTACATTTCTTCCTTATCTCTTCTTATTAATACTATTTTATTTTCTCTAAATCATATGTCATGTTTGTGGCTATCTCTCTTGAGTAATTCTTATACCTCAGGATGAGATCATAGAACAATCTATATAAGTTCCAGAGTTGACTTTATACTAAAGAACTATCTAATGTTATTTACATGTTTAAACACATCAAGTTTTACAGATGTGTTATGTTATTTTGTATGTTTACTTACAGTCTCAAATGTTTACAATATAATGGAACACAGGATGATCCATATAAGAAACTCCATTCAAGGTATAGTTAGTGGTGCTCCCATGAGATGCTCAGGTATAAAGGTGGGAAAAACTCTAAGGGGTGTTCCAAGTTTAACTTGGAGATTTTCTAATGACGAAATAAAGGTGAGATCAATAATTAAAGGTCTCTATAGGCAAACTACAATTAGGATTTACACAAGCATTTGTACAAATAAAAAGTCATATTCATTAGAGTAATATCACATAATGTTAGGGGGCTTAACTCCAACATAAAAAGGAAAAAAGCAATTATAGATTACAAAGCGCAAAATGTCCAAATAATAATGCTCCAAGAAACACACTTCACATCCGACTCAACTCCCAAATATTGGGATAAGAACTATCCATTACAATATCATGCATTCACCAACAAGAAAAAATGTGGAGTTTCCATTCTCTTGCATTCTTCCCTTAATTTTAAAGAGGAAGAGATAGTTAAAGATTAGGAGGGGAGATTTCTAATAGTCAAGGGGACGATACACAAAACTCAAGTGGTATTGATGAATATATATGCACCTAATGAAAATCAAGTGCCCTTCATCACTAAAATAAGTAGACAACTATTGTCTTGGAAGAGCTGTAAGATCATAATAGGGGGGGATTTTAACATGACGATAAATGATGACTTAGATAGAACTTCACAAACACCCCACAAAAAAAGATCAACACCAGCTCAACAACTTTTAGCAGACCTTTTATTGGACTTTAATTTAATAGACAGTTGGAGGGCACTCAACAGGGGAGTCAAAGATTTCACCTATTATTCTACGGTACATAACACGCATTCCAGAATTGATCTAATTTTAATCAGCCAGATACTATTACCACTGGTAAAATTAGCACATATTCAGGGTTGTTCATGGTCTGATCATGATATGATGATAGTGGATTTGGCAGGAATGATCAACCCAAATAGAGTAAGAGCCTGGTCTCTACACCCTAGCCTACTCCAGGATGACATCCTGATACAGAAAATACAGAGACACATTAAAGAGTTTATAGATATAAATGCAGGATCCTCGTCTAATCCAAATTATGTTTGGAGTGCACTCAAGGCCTCGGTTAGAGGACTGTTGATTGCTGAATCAAATAAAATTAAGAACATTCGGAATGCCACATTAGCAAACTTGAGAGTAGAAATTGCAGCACTAAGAAAACAGTTGACAAAAAGACCCCAAAATAAGATTTTAAAGTTACTTAAAAACAAAAATGAGGAATTAAACCAACTCTTAGATAAAGAATCGATCCATTCAATCAAAGCAGTAGACACCAGATATTATATATACGGAAATAAACCAGACAGGATGTTGGCAAACAAGCTAAAAGAATTAACTAGAGCAACCACTATCCCACAAATCCAGACTTCTACTGGTCAGGTCACTAATGATCCCCTTCAAATAGCCAACAAATTTGCTAGCTTTTATAATAGCCTCTATAACTTAGCTAATACTACTAAAAATGGCAATAAAAGAGATGAGTTAGATAAATTCCTGGAGGACAGTACATTAAAAACTATATCGGAGGAACTAGAAACTTTGAACTCACCCATTACAACACAAGAAGTTATGTTAGCCATCAAGGGTCTAAAAAGAAACAAGGCTCCGGGACCGGATGGGTTCCCGGGCTCATTCTACAAAGACTTGCAATTATCTGTGGTGCCCCAATTAGTGATATTATATAATAATATTCTGCAGGGTTTGGATATTCCCCCAGATTTGCTGACTGGGAGGGTGACGGTCATTCCAAAACCGGGCAAGAACAGGCAATACTGCCAAAACTACCGTCCATTATCTTTAATTAACCAAGACCTAAAATTATTCACAAAAATTCTTGCGAATCATTTGGCCCTACCCATTAAAGATCTGATAGATACTGACCAGGTTGGTTTCATTACACATAGAGAAGCACCAGATAACACGAGGAAAGTGATTGATCTGATCAATTTTGCGACAGTTAAGAGGATGCCTTCTCTGTTTCTAGCTTTGGATGCAGAGAAGGCATTTGATAGGGTTAACTGGGAGTATATGTTTGCAGTGCTTGGCAAGATGGGATTGGAGGGACCCTTTATCACTGCCCTAAAAAAGATATATGCAAGCCCAGATGCATTTATAAGGCTATCAGGGTACCAATCGAAGCAAATACAAATTCGAAATGGCACCAGTCAGGGATGCCCCCTGTCACCCCTACTATTCGCAATGTGTATAGAGCCATTAGCAGTCAAGATAAGAGACAACCCAAATGTTGCGGTTATAAGGGTGGGAGAGAGGGAATATAAAATTTCACTGTTCGCGGATGACGTCATCCCCGCAGTCACAAACCCACTACTCTCTTTAACAATAATTTATATAATTTATTCCATAATAAATAAATTCGGACTAATGTCTGGCTATAAAGTTAATGAAAGTAAGTGTGAAGCCCTCAGCACACATCTCCCAAAACCAACCAAGAAATTACTAGAAATCAACTTTGCATTTAAATGGGCCAAATCATCTCTCACATATTTAGGTATTAACCTCACAAATGATGTACACACACTATATAAGGAAAATTATGTCCCCATGTTCATACAAATTAAAAAGATGTTAGCTAAATGGACCAAATTTAACATTGCACTCTACGGAAGAGTTATATCCATCAAAATGACAGTATTGCCTAAACTTCTATATTTATTCAGAACACTCCCAATATCAATACCAATAGCAGAGCTGCATGCAATGCACAAGGAAATTCTGAGATATATTTGGCAAGGGAAACGAGCCAGAATAAACAAAAAAAATATGATGAGACATAGGGGAGGAGGTGGCATAGGATTGCCTAACCTAATTTCATACTACTATGCAGCCAGACTCGCCCAGACTGTACATTGGTATAAACTAGAACAAACACCACAATGGGTCCAATTAGAAAAAGATATGTTAGAAGTAAGAAGATTAGATAACATCCTTTGGGCAGCACAACACAACAGACCCTGGCACATTAAACAATATATTTCGATCAGTCATACCGCTTTTATATGGGACAAATTGACTAAGACGTATCATTTACTTAACAAAGGATCCCGACTGACTCCACTCACCCCAATTGGCTCTTTGGTTAGCATACACACTCAAAAGAAATGGGAAAATAAAGGCCTTTACCGAATTGCTGATGCCTTTGTCAACAGCAACATAATATCCTTCACTCAATATACAGAATTAGGTACACCAGAGCAGAACGAGTGGTTCCACTATTTACAGCTTAAATCCAGAGTACGAGAAATATGTAGATATTATGTAGATATAATGTAGATTAAAACGACATCACAAACTAATAGCTATGATTTGTACGATAGTGAGGATATGTATTGCTAGTGAGTATATTAAAAAGAAAATAGATTATCATTATAAGATGCATAGTGCCTCGGCAGAGCTCCTGAATACTAGGAATAAGTTTATACAACAATGGGAACCATACATTATGCATAGTAAACAAGAGAACAGAGCTAGACATTTAGCCACTCAAACAGTAACAGGGGTAAACAATCCATGAGAAGGATGTATTGAACAAGGTAGTGTATCTACCCAAAACTAGGTAGAAAAGAGAGGATAAGGGAGGGAAGAGATATATATACGAGAATGAGCTAGAGATGGAGATGCACCTGGTGAAATATGAGATTAATATTTTACTGCACTAATGTCATGTCCTTGAAAGATAACAATTTATAAGGACATCTGTCCTAGGCGGAATATCCATACAACAAAGCATTTGTAGACTGTACTGTTAATTGTAAAAAAAAAGTTGGAAAACATGTTAAGAAAAATATTTCAGCACACAGGGTTTGTTTTTCAACTGGCAGCGGCTGTGGCCGCGGTTTCCGGATCTGCGACACATTGGTGTGAATCCCTGTGGGATATAGTCGAGAGGGAGACTTCCATAGACGAGATACAGGATAAGATTAAGGCATTGAGGGTCGCCAACTCTTTCATTTGTGATGCCAATATTCAAATTTTTCGCCTGAACGCAAAGGTTTCAGGATTCTCCGTTTTAGCTCGCAGGGCTCTGTGGCTAAAGTCTTGGTCTGCGGACATGACCTCTAAGTTGAGGCTGGTGTCTTTGCCTTTTCAAGGAAAGATTCTGTTCGGTCGAGGATTGGATTCGATCATATCCACTGTTACGGGAAGCAAGGGAACTTTCCTTCCACATGATAAGAAGGCTTAGCCTAAAGGATCTACTTTGCTTCCCTTTCGTGTGGACAAGGCCCAGCGCCAGCAGCCCCATGCGAAAGCGGATCAGTCCAAGGTAACTTGGAAGCCTGCTCAGTCTTGGAACAATTCCAAGCAGAACAAGAAGTCCTGTTTACACTGATGTGTTTCCGGTCCCTAAGAGGATTTCAGACATTGTTACTAAGAAGTGGGATAAACCAGGTATTCCGTTCTCTCCCCCTCCTGTTTTTAAGAAAATGTTCCCCATTTCTGACACCATAAAGGACTCATGGCAGACGGTCCCTAAGGTGGGGGGAGCTATTTCTACCCTGGCTAAGCGTACAACTATACCTATTGAAGACAGTTGTGCTTTCATTGATCCTATGGATAAAAAATTAGAGGGTCTCCTAAAGAAAATTTTTGTTCATCAAGGTTTTCTTCTTCAACCTATAGCATGCATTGTACCTGTAACCACTGCAGCTGCCTTTTGGTTTGAGGCTCTAGAAGAGGCTCTTCAGATGGAGACCCCACTAGATGATATTTTGGACAGAATTAAGGCTCTTAAGTTGGCTAATTCTTTTATTACAGACGCCGCTTTTCATCTTGCTAAATTAGCGGCTAAGAAATCAGGTTTTGCCATTTTAGCGCGTCGAGCCTTATGGCTTAAGTCCTGGTCAGCTGATGTGTCATCTAAATCTAAGCTTTTGTCCATCCCTTTCAAAGGTAAGACCCTATTCGGGCCTGCATTGAAAGAAATCATTTCAGACATTACTGGAGGGAAGGGTCATACCCTCCCTCAGGATGAGTCAAATAAGACAAGGGCTAAACAAAATAATTTTCGTTCCTTTCGAAACTTCAAGAGTGGTCCCTCTACCTCTTCCCCTGCTGCAAAGCAAGAGGGGAACTTTGCTCAATCCAAGCCAACCTGGAGACCTAATCAGGCTTGGAACAAGGGTAAACAGGCCAAAAAGCCTGCTGCTGCCACTAAGTCAGCATGAAGGGGTAGCCCCCGATCCGGGACCGGGCAGACTCTCTCTCTTTGCTCAGGCCTGGGCAAGAGACGTTTAGGATTCCTGGGCAGTAGAAATTGTAACCCAGGGATACCTTCTAGATTTCAAGGATTCCCCTCCAAGGGGGAGGTTCCATCTTTTTCAATTGTCTGTAAACCCGACAAAAAGAGAGGCGTTCTTACGCTGTGTAGAAGACCTTTTTACCATGGGAGTGATCTGCCCAGTTCCAAAAGCAGAACAATGGCAGGGGTTCTACTCCAATCTGTTTATAGTTCCCAAAAAGGAGGGAACCTTCAGACCAATTCTGGATCTCAAGATCCTAAACCAATTCCTAAGAGTTCCATCTTTCAAGATGGAGACCATTCGGACTATCTTACCATTGATCCAGGAGGGTCAATATATGACCACCGTGGACTTAACGGATGCGTATCTGCACATTCCTATCCACAAAGATCATCACCAGTTCCTCAGGTTCGCCTTTCTGGACAAGCATTATCAGATTGTGGCTCTTCCTTTCGGGTTGGCCACGGCGCCGCAAATTTTCACGAAGGTGCTAGGGTCCCTTCTGGCGATTCTAAGGCCACGGGGCATAGCAGTGGCGCCTTATCTAGACGACATTCTAATTCAAGCATCATCCTTCCAACTAGCCAAGTCTCACACGGACTTAGTGTTGGCCTTTCTAAGGTCTCACGGGTGGAAAGTGATCGTAAAAAAGAGTTATCTTTCCCCCCTCACAAGAGTTTCATTTCTAGGGACTCTGATAGACTCGGTGGAGGTCAGGAAATCAAAGATTTTGTCCACCTGCCGAGCTCTTCATTCCATTCCTCGGCCGTCAGTGGCTCAGTGTATGTAGGTAATGGGACTAATGGTAGCGGCAATGGACATAGTTCTGTTTGCTCGCTTGCATCTCAGACCACTGCAACTATGCATGCTCAATCAGTGGAATGGGGATTATGTGGATTTATCTCCTCAGATAAATCTGGATCAAGAGACCAGAGACTCTCTTCTTTGGTGGTTGTCACAGGATCTTCTGTCCCAGGGAATGTGTTTCCGCAGGCCAGAATGGGTTATAGTGACGACAGACACCAGTCTTCTGGGCTGGGGTGCAGTCTGGAATTCCCTGAAAGCTCAGGGTTTGTGGATTCGGGAGGAGGCTCTCCTACCAATAAATATTCTGGAATTAAGAGCGATATTCAATGCTCTCCAGGCATGGCCTCAGCTGACTTCGGCCAGATTCATCAGGTTTCAGTCGGACAACATCACGACTGTGGCTTATATCAATCACCAGGGTGGAACAAAGAGTTCCTTAACGATGATAGAGATTTCAAGGATAATCCAATGGGCAGAGGCTCACTCTTGCCATCTGTCAGCGATCTATATCCCAGGTGTAGAGAACTGGGAGGCAGATTTTCTAAGTCGCCAGACTTTTCATCCGGGGGAGTGGGAACTCCATCCGGAGGTGTTTGCTCAGCTGGTTCGGCTATGGGGCACACCAGAGTTGGATCTGATGGCGTCTCGTCAGAACGCCTAACTTCCTTGTTACGGCTCCAGGTCAAGGGATCCTCAGGCTGTACTGATAGATGCTCTAGCAGTACCCTGGTCGTTCAACCTGGCTTATGTGTTTCCACCTTTCCCTCTCCTTCCATGTCTGATTGCCAGAATCAAACATGAGAGAGCATCAGTGATTTTGATAGCGCCTGCGTGGCCACGCAGGACTTGGTATGCAGACCTGGAAGACATGTCATCCTTCCACCATGGTCTCTGCCATTGAGACAGGATCTTCTGATTCAACGTCCATTCAAGCATCCAAATCTAATGTCTCTGCAACTGACTGCTTGGAGATTGAACGCTTGATTCTATTAAAGCGGGGTTTCTCTGAGTCAGTCATAAATACCTTGATTCAGGCTCGAAAGCCTGTTACCAGTAAAATTTATCATAAGATATGGCGTAAATATCTTTTTTGGTGCAAATCCAAAGGCTTCTCCTGGAGTAAAATCAGGATTCCTGGGATTTTGTCTTTTCTCCAAGAGGGATTGGAGAAAGGATTATCAGCTAGTTCCCTAAAGGGACAGATATCTGCTCTGTCTATTTTGTTGCACAAGCGTCTGGCAGATGTTCCAGATCTTCAGGCTTTTTGTCAGGCTTTAGCTAGAATTAAGCCTGTGTTTAAACCTATTGCTCCGCCATGGAGTCTAAATTTAGTTCTTAGAGTTCTTGAGGGGGTTCCGTTTGAACCCATGCATTCCATAGATATTAAGCTTTTATCTTGGAAAGTTTTGTTCCTAGTTGCTATCTCTTAAGCTCGAAGAGTTTCTGAATTATCTGCATTACAATGTGACTCGCCTTATCTTGTTTTCCATGCTGATCAGGTGGTTTTGCGTACCAAGCCTGGGTTCCTACTCTGTGTCCTAATCCTTCTTGTAAGAAGGAACGTCTGTTGCACAATTTGGACGTGGTTCGTGCTTTGAAATTTTATTTGCAGGCAACCAAAGATTTTCGTCAAACATCTTCTTTGTTTGTTGTCTATTCTGGAAAGCGTAGGGGTCAAAAGGCTACGGCGACTTCTCTTTCCTTTTGTCTGAAAAGCATCATGCGTTTGGCTTATGAGACTGCTGGACAGCAGCCTCCTGAAAGGATTACAGCTCATTCTACTAGAGCGGTAGCTTCCACATGGGCTTTTAAAAATGATGCTTCTGTTGAACAGATTTGTAAGGCTGCGACTTGGTCGTCGCTTCATACCTTTTCAAAATTTGATACTTTTGCTTCTTTGGAGGCTATTTTTGGGAGAAAGGTTTTGCAAGCAGTGGTGCCTTCCGTTTAGGTTCCTGTCTTGTCCCTCCCTTCATCCGTGTCCTAAAGCTTTGGTATTGGTATCCCACAAGTTAGGATGAATCCGTGGACTTGGTACATCATGCAAAAGAAAACAAAATTTATGCTTACCTGATAAATGTCTTTCTTTTGCGATGTACCGAGTCCACGGCCCGCCCTGTCTATTCAAGACAGATAGTATTTTTTTATGTAAACTTCAGTCACCTTATAGTTTCTCCTTTTCTTCCTTGGCCTTCGGTCGAATGACTGGGGGTTGGAGTTAAGCTCTGCAGTGGTGCTCTCTTTGCTACTTCCTGTCATGAAGGACAATATCCCACAAGTTAGGATGAATCCGTGGACTCGGTACATAGCAAAAGAAAGAAATTTATCAGGTAAGCATAATTTTTTTTTAAAATATTTATTCAGCTGTGATGGACCCCCCCTTAGCCCCCAACCTCGCTGATCCCCGCTACCTATTTGTAAAATTAAAGGTTTTTTTTTAATATATTTTTTTATAAAATATGCATTTTTCTGTAGTGTAGCTGTCCCCCCCCCCCCCATACCCCATCTCCCCTCCCAGATCCTTTGATCATTATTTTTTCCCCCTTCCTCTCCCTCCTTCCCATTCAATTACATTGGAGGCAGCCCCCCCCCCCCAAGCTTCTGGCACCCGGCGTGCACATTGCACATAAAGGAACCGGATGCCGGGTAGCGATGGGCTGCCCACCCGCCTCACTGCTAATGCTCCCACGCACCAATGATCAGCACCATCACTACCGGTGCAGAGAGGTCCACAGAGTGGCTCTATCTGCATCGATGTGTAATACAATGGTATTACAGTACCATAAAAGCGTCTGGAAGCGATCAGGATCGATTTCACCGCTTAAAACCCCAGAGGACGTGCCAGGAACGTCCTTGGTCACGAAGGGTATTTTTTTTGTAGAACGTTCCTGGCACTTCCTCGGTCATGAAGGGGTTAAAGTGACAGGAAACTCCCAAATTTTACTTTCATGATTTGGATAGAACATACAATTTTAAACAACTTTCCAATTTACTTCTATCAAATTTGCTTCATTCTCTTGTAATTCATTGCTGGATAAACAGCATTGCACAACTGACAGCTAACTGAGCACATATAGTTAGCCAATCACAAGAGACAAATATGTGCAGGCACCAATCAGTAGCTAGCTCCCACTAGTATAGGATATGTGCATATTATTTTTAAGCAAGGACTACTAAGAGAACGAAGCACATTTGAAAATAATTGAATACAGTAACCCAGAGCGGTGCTGCCGACAGCGTACCCGGAAGTGGTTGCGCCCACACAGGTTGCGTTACGTAATATCCGTAACCATAGTAACCGGACGCTAGGTCAGCAGCGCTTAGGAAAAACCATAACACAGTGATTACAATATGGCAATACGTAATGTAGCTTTAGACAAATATGGCAATTCATCTTAGTGGGGCTTGTATCTGCAGTAATTGCATCGGGTTACAAATAACCCAAATTTTAAAAGAGCACTATGCAGGCCCCTTCATTGAAAAAGGGAAATAATATATTGCATATACGTTTCTTTTTATAGCCTATATGGAACCTATGCACAGAAAATAAATATATACACACAAAAGGAACTATATAAATATAGGCTAAGGGAATATTGTAAGAAACACATTACAGAGGGCATTATAAGAAACAGTGCCAATCTAAATATACATTTAGTCCCTGCGCTGTCATGGATCCCAGGGTGTGAATCCATCTGACTTCACGCTTATACAGGGTCCAACAAAAACAACATTTTGGGCTAGCTGAGCTCATCAGATGAGACAGTGGAAAGAGGAATATTTGTGCAACCACTAATTAGCAGCTAGCTCCCAGAAGTGCATTTCTGCTGCTAAGCCTATCTTGGTATTTTTTTCAACAAAGGCTACCAAAAGAACAATTGCATAATAGAAGTAAATTGGAAAGTTGTTGAAAATTGTATGCTACTATATGAATGACAAAATATTTTTGGGGGTTTCATGTCCCTTTAATTTGTTATATATAATACATTTTAAATGATAGAAAAATAAAAACAAAACTGCTATAAAATACTTCAAGACTTAGTAAAAAAATGACCTGTGTTATGATATCTGTTGCTTATTGAAATCATACCTTAACACCGGATAAGTCATAGAACACTATGGGGCCTATCTATCAATCTCCGAAAGGAGCTTGATGGCCCGTGTTTCTGGCAAGTCTGAAGACTCGCCAGAAACAGCAGTTTCACAAAGACCGCTGCTCCATAACCTGTCCGCCTGCTCTGAGCTGGCGGACAGACATCGCCGGAAATAATAATTGACACCCCCCTGCTGGCCGCGAGTCTGCAGGGGGCGGCGTTGCTCCAGCACCTCTTGTGAGCTGCTGGTGCAATGCTGAATACGAAGAGCGTATTGCTCGCCGTATTCAGCAAGGTCTGGCGGACCTGATCCGCACTGTCGGATCAGGTCCGCCAGACTTTGATAAATAGAGGCCTATGTCTTTGCTTTTAGAGATTTGAATTGCCTTGCAGTACGGTATAATCAGTTCCAGATAAAACACAATAAAGACTTTTAGTTGCACTAAATAAAGAATAATTGTTACTATCCTTATTTTTTTGGCTGCTAAATATAATCATGTTCTAGAAGAGGTAAATTGCTAATAAATATAACAAAAAAAATAAAATGGGCTTAGCAGTAGTTTTTGTGTTTTCCATCACAAATAGCTTACTAAATTTGAAGTGTAGTTTTATATTAAATTAATACTAGTGACAATTAAACAAGCTTGCAACACAGTCTATTTCAGTGTAAAATGACGAATCACACTGTAGCCAAACGTGCCCCCTTTGGGGTACAGAAAATTAATAATAAAGATTTTTGATTTTGACACCAAATGGGGCGTGTTAAGATTGGCTACAGCGTCCTTTTACACAGAAATAGACTATACATTGCGAGCAGAACAACAGGGGAATGTATAACAAATTGAAATGGTAATTATTTATATATTTTAGAGTCTACAATGATTTTGATCAATGAAAGTGCCCATTATTTACTTTTTTATTACAAATATTGTTGAGAGAATAGTTTAAGTTTACAATCACCTTTAACACTCTAATTTTGCAGTTCAGGAATATATTCCTTGTAAAACCTGGTGGAATTTGTGTTTCTGGTCTCCTTTGCTTTTACCTATTACTTAATGAGCTTGTGCTCTGATCTATGTAGTCCTTGTGTAAACTGTTGCAGGTTTAATGGAACATGAAACACAAACTTTTTCTTTCATGATTCATAACTTGCAATTTACTTCTGTTACCAAATTTGCTTAATTCACTTGGTATCCTTTGTTGAAGGAGCAGCTATGCACTACTGGGAGCTAGCTGAACAGATCTGGTGAACCAATAACAAGAGGCATTATTGTCAAGTCACCAATCATCAGCTAGCTCCTGTAGTGCATTGCTGCTCTTGAGCCCACCAAGGTATACTTTTCAATTAAGGATACCAAGAGAACAAAGTAAAATAGATAATAGAAGTAAACTGCAAAGTTGTTTACAATCACATTCTCTCTCTAAATCACAAAATAAAAAATATTGTTGTTCATGTCCCTTTAATGGGACATTAAAGGAACAGTCAACTCAAATTTTGTTATTGTTTAAAAAGATAGATAATCCCTTTGTTACCCATTCACCTGTTTTGCATAACCAACACTGTTATATTAAAGGGACAGTCAAGTCCAAAAAAAACTTTCATGATTTAAATTGGGAATGTAATTTTAAACAACTTTCCAATTTACTTTTATCACCAATTTTGCTTTGTTCACTTGGTATTCTTAGTTGAAATCTAATTCTAGGAGGTGCCTATGCTAATTTCTTAGACCTTGAAGACTGCCTCTAATCTGAATGCATTTTGACCACTAGAGGGCATTAGTTCATGTGTTTCATATAGATAACATTGAGTTCATGCACGTGACAACCTGGAGTGAGCACTGATTGGCTAAAAAGCAAGTCTGTCAAAAGAACTGAAATAAGGGGGCAGTTTGCAGAGACTCGGATACAAGGTAATCACAGAGGTAAAAAGTATATTAATATAACTGTGTTGGTTATGCAAAACTGGGGAATGGGTAATAAAGGGATTATCTTTCTTTTTAACAACAAACATTCTGGTGTTGACTGTCTCTTTAATATACGTTTTAACTCTGTGATTACCTTATATCTAAGCCTTTTTTGACAGCCCCCGATCACATTACGTTTTATTTATTATCTATTGACTTGCATTTTAGCTGTGTTATGCAGAACCCACGGGTGTGAGCACATTGTTATCTATATGGCCCACATGAACTAGCAGTCTCCTGTTTTGAAAACAAATAATAAAACGTTATTAAGAGGCTGTCTATAGTGGCTTAGAAACAGGCTGAAATTTAGAGGTTTCAGTGTTATAAAGCAGTGGTCGCCAACCAGTGGTCCATGGACCACTGGTGGTCCACGAGAATATGTTGGTGGTCCTTGACACCATCAAGCAGGAATTAATCTCCTCTGATGGTGTCACCCCCGTCGAGTGGCAGCTCCTTACAGTGCCTGGCTGGATATCAGTGAAAACTGACGGAGGAGAAGTTAAATTAAAATCTCCCTATGCACGTTGAGTAGTACTGCGCAACTTGCGTAGCTAGATTGTATTTTAAACTCCTCCCCCCGGCATGCTGCTCAGAGAAAGATGCGTCCATTCTAAAGCCAGCAGATGTTGCTATAGTCTTGGCTTGATATAGTGGAATTAAAGTATATAACAAAAGAAAATCTTAAAAAAAAATTCTCACTTATATTTCATTTATTTTCTTCCCTTTACCTGTCTCTTTGTAGTAGTTTTCCTAATTCCTTCAGATGGACTTACATTACTGTTTGTCTTCCTCCCCTCCATCTTCTTTTTTTTTATTTTTTTTTTATTAAATATTAATTATTTTTCATTCTAATAAATTTTCCAGCGCACAAGGCCATTCCACCTGAATACCAGTAATTGCCACCCAGAGCAGATCAGCCATATCCCTCCAGTATTATAGTAATTGCCAGTAACATCAGTCGGGGTTAGCTCACATCCATATTGAGAGCTTCCTGATATAAACTTCATTTATGACTCCAATGTGTATATATATATATATACACACACACACACACATTATAGAGGATTGTACCGTTTAAAAAAAAAATTGTGTTAGTATTCCATGGAATTCAAAATTGTAAAATGAGTGGTCCCTGACGTCCGAAAGGTTGGCAACCCCTGTTATAAAGTATATTAATATAACAATGTTGGTTGCGCAAAGCTGGGAAATGGGTAGTAAAGGCATTATCTAACATTTTAAACAACAATAATTTTAGTGTTGACTGTCCCTATAAACTACTGGATTCAGCTTCAACAGTATGTTTTCTAAATACCATTCTTGATTGTGTCCCTCCTATGCCTAAAGCTCTCTTCTGATTTTAACCTTTAAAGGTACTAGTTAGTGAGGCTCTGCATTTTCATGCTGGGCACTGCCATCTTGAAGTTAAAGTATTCTTGCACATTATGACACAAGTGGTGACAGTGATGCCATTGTCTTTTTCACAGCTTTATCAAGCGGGTAAGCACAAACAAAACAGAGCAAGAGGTGTAGGTTTCTTACAGTTTTTATACGTAGTTTAAACGTTACATAACATACAGTATATTAAAAAAACTGCCCATGAATTATATAGAGCAATGCAGCCACTTCAAAAATGTATCATACACCCTAATATAATGGGAATACTTCAGCTGTCACTGATTTGTGAATCACCTCTTCTGTCACTAGGAGCAAGCAATGGCACCCATCATGAGGATGTGGTGCTTGACCAAGATACATCAGTAAGGGGTTAAAATAAGAGACCTGCAGGCACAGTAGTTTAATTCAACATTATGGTGAGTGGTAACTGTTCCACTGCAGCTGTGCCCGGTAGTTGAATGTCCCTTTAAAAACTTTTCAGTAAACTTAAAATAGTACAATCAACAAAGCAGTGACAGTGCCATCGTAGCTGTCCCCATCAGTTTAATGAAATACATTTAAAAGGACATTAAAGGAATACTGAACCCACATTTTTTCCTTTATGATTCAAATAGAGCATGCAATTTTAAGCAAATTTCTAATTTGGCCCTATTATCAAAATGCAACCACCAATCAGCAAGCGCTATCCAGGGCCTGAACCAAAAATGGGCCGACTTGCAAGCTTACATTCCTGCTTTTTCAAATGAAGATACCAAGAGAATGAAGAAAAAATGACAATAGGAGTGAATGATAAAGTTGCTTAAAATTGCATGCTTTATCTGAATTATGAAAGAAAAAAAATTGGGTTCAGTATCCCTTTAAACTCAAAGGGCCATTAAATACAGCAGAATTGCTTAATCAACAAATGCATAATAAAAAGACAGCACAGCAGCTGGATTTCAAATGAATAGGAGATTTTTTTTTCTGACAGATTTCAAAGTTAGTTAATGGGATATGAAACCCAATGTATTTCATTCATGATTGAGATAGAGAAAACTATTTTAAAAAAGCATTCCAATTTACTTCTATTATCTAATGTGCTTCATTTATTAAGGCATCTATGTGCAGCCACCAATTAGCAGCTACTGAGCCTATTTAGATATGCTTTTCAACAAAGGATATCAAGAGAATGAAGGAATTGGATAATAGACGTAAATTGGAAAGTTGTTTAAAATTGCGTGCTCTTTCTAAATCATGAAAGAAAAACGTTTGTGTTTAATGTCCCTTTAAATTTTCTTTCTCCTTGCATTATGTGACAGCCACCCTCCAATCACAAAATGTGTATACTTTGAATTCTTGCACATGCTCAGTAGAAGCTGGTGTTCCTTTAAGTAAGATGAATGCACTGTAGCCTCTCCGGAGGGTAACTTGCCCAGTTTTCTATACTATTTCTATACAGCAAAAGCAGGAAAAATAAATAAAAACTGTTTATAGTAATTTTTTATTTTCCTTAATCATTTATGGGGAAATAAAAGTTGAGTTTAATGACCCTGTAAGTGGGGGAAACAACATGATAATACCAATAAAAATATATATTAATTATAGTCGCAGAAGTAATGGGCCTTAAATCCCAATACCTTGTATTAAATTATCAAGATATTTCAGTTCTTGCTTTTTGGTTTTCTCGAACTAAACAGAAAACAGTGTGATTTTGTCATATTGTTTTTTTACCTCTAGACCAAAGACTGATCTAATATGTTCATTTGATTGTGTAGTACTGAGCAGTGATCTGCCATCGTTGTATTAAATATAAAGTTAATGAGACATAAAACTGTAAAAAGGAAATAATCTGTTAAAAGTATTTTATTATTATTACACTGTTGCTTGCACAGAACTATGAGCTTGATCCATGCAAAGGGGTTAAGCACATAGTTAAAGTCAGCAAGGCTTTTTTCACTACTAGGACGTAGCTGGACACATCTGGTGAGGCAATAGGTATATGTGTGTCACCAGCTAGCTCCCAGTAGTGCATTGCTGTTCTGCTCCGCCCTACTTACATTTCTATCTGAATCTTCAGTGGATTTATCTGCAGTTTATATTTTAAATAATGCTGTATTTTTCTTGCTGATAAGTAAAAATGTCTAAACTGGGGGTAACTGATGCATTTATTTTACCTGCATTACAATGCAAGATAATATAGTAATATCTTGACACCAAAAATTATATATGTACAAAATCCAGATTTATTCTGAAATCCAGACTTTTTCATTAGTATTTAAAAAAAAAAAAAAAAAAAAAAAGTATTACAAATCTGCCTATGTCTTTGGTTTGGTTTGTGTTCTAAAATTCAAATGATAGTCTATATTTATTTAAAACAATAACGATTACGTTTCTATTTGCAGCACTGTAGTATATTTCATATGGTAATTAGTATGTATGCAGAAGTATTAAACATTATATAAGCTGTATTATGACATATAAATATTGCCTCAATGATGTAAGATGTTGTTACCTATTGGTCCCATTTCCTTTCAGAGGCAAATATATACAAATATTCTGAAATCCAAATTTCCAAAATCCATATCTTTTCCGTTCCCAAGCAGTTGTATTTATTAAAAAAGAGTTTTTCTATATTAGGTGAGTTAAAGGGACAGTTCACCCTAAGGGGCAGATTAATTAAGGACCGAATGGCCACTGATGCCCCTGTTTCCGTGTGAGCCTTTGGGCAGACATCAATCCGCCTGATCCTATACGATCGGGTTGATTGACACCCCCTGCTAGTGGCCGATTGGCTGCAAACCTGCAGGGGGCAGCATTGCACAAGCAGTTCGCCAGAACTGCTTGTGCAATGTTAAATGCTGACAGCGCATGCTGTCGGCATTCTGCTATGTCTGTCGGGCATAATTCGCTACAGCGTATCATGTCGGACAGACATTGATAAATCGGCCCCTATGTGTTTTTCCCCTTTAATTTGTTCCAAATAATCCATTTTACCTGACTGATTGAATATTTTTTTTGTGTAGAAATAGCTCCTTTACCCTTTTTTGTCATTTGAAATAGCTGCTTTACCCTGTGGTATCCCTACCTATACTGAAAGATTGTATACTTAAAGGGACACTGAACCTAAATGTTTTCTTTCATGATTCAGATAGAGCGTGCAATTTTAAGCAACTTTCTAATTTACTCCTATTATCAAATTTTCTTCATTCTCTTGGTATCTTTATTCGAAATGCAAGAATATAAGTTTAGATGCCGGCCCATTTTTGGTGAACAACTTGGGTTGTTGTTGCAAATTGGTGGATAAATTCAACAACCAATAAACAAGCTCTGTCCAGGGTCTGAACCAAAAAATAGCTTAGATGCCTTGTTTTTCAAATAAAGATAGCAAGATAACGAAGAGAAATTGATAATAGGAGTAAATTAGAAAGTTGCTTAAAATTGAATGCTCTATCTGAATCATGAAAGAAAAAAATTGGGTTCAGTGTCCCTTTAACTATAGGCTATTGACAAGCTATGTAAACACAACCAGCAGAAAAAAATGATACTCCCAGCGCGGTGTAAGATAGATAAGTAATAAAATGTTAATTTTCCATTGTTCTCTTAAGTATTGGGCTTTGGTTTACAGACAAATATAAGATAAGGAAGCATGTGTGTACAGAAAGCAGGAAAAACTAATTAGATCTGATTTTACCTGCAAGCTCAACCCATTTTAATAGGTTATGGTTTCAAAAAACAAAACAACTATTTCATATACACAAATAAACCCAAAGAAACATTTTTTATATGTTATACTCTGCAGCTGGTATATAAAGTCATTGGAAATATATTAAGAAAAAAATTAATTTAAAGTACGCTGTCCCGTTAATAATAAAAGAAGACATGTCCCATATTTTCCTTTCATGCACATTGGTATATTTTCTTCTTCTTAGAAAAAAAAAAAGTATTGTTCAGACCCTGACACAAACACACATGGCTCTGGTTTTCTACTCTGCAGGCTCTTGTCGCTTCTGAACCCAAGAACAGTAAAGCCGGCCTCTTGAAAATGACCATGAAGGATTTAATTGCCTTGGCAATGCCTGCAAGTGAATCGTCTGGAAACCCCAGCACAATCCCACAGGTGATGGTGAAATTACACAGACTGCTGCACATGGCTATTAAATTCATCTTCTGACAAAAGGGGTTCACTAAAAGTTTTAATGTATTTGTTACCATAGATACCGACAATGCATTGTAGAGTAATGGGGAAGTAACAACATTCTAAAGTTCTTATGAGTTTCACAAGACATTTTTAAACTGTGATTTATATTTTATGTTTTTTTTTTAAAGTGAATACAATTCCACTGGAAGATTATCAGTATGGCTATGAAGGGAATCATATTTTACATAAATATCCTTAAAGGGATAGAAATGTCAAAAGTTAAAAGGGTGCATTTCAGTTTTAAACAGAAGCATGTTTGCGATATACTCCCATTAACAATAATGCTTTTTTTTTTATTTAAATAATTTTTATTGAGGTTACAAATACAGTGAAACAGATAATTGGTATTACAAAAAAACAGAAAGATATGTAAAGCGCAGAACATATCCACTGCGTTAGCCACAACATATAATCATATCTGTTACTTCACAATAATACTGAACATGTTATAGAAAATCCTCACATTTTCTACTTTTTAACCAAGGAACAATATAAATCATATGAATTTAGACCTGTAGTGGTGTACATTGGACATGTGATAAAAATAGTATATACGTTTCCGAAATACTTGGAAATAGAGTAAAAATCTTAAGATAGGAAATCATACTATGTATTGTAAGGTTTAGAAAATACAATCATATTGTGTTCTTTTGTGGGAAAATCTATCTGAATGTAAAATTTATATTGAAACAGAATAATCTACATATAGACCCAAAGTGATGCAATAAGCAAACAGCAAGCTGTGGCTCGTAATATATAAGATCTAAAAGGAATAAGCAAAAGCACATCTGAGCCATCTAGATCTGGTTATCTAGCTGGGGGGTTATTTCAGAATGCGGTATATTTCTAGACAAACCGTGCTATAGGTCCCTAAACACAATCCCTTAGTGTCAGAGTTCTATATGGGAAGGGGGAGCGGAGATTAATCGTATAGCATAACAAGGATTCACCTGAATTCTCTGGTGACATCAAGAACCTTATTCAGGCCATCATAGCGTATTGAGATGTATGGGGGAATTGACAATTATGTAAAGTTTCAGCCTTCACCTATTACGGATAGCTGGCAATCTACCCCAATGCTATTGTTAATCAAAAGGTCAAAATATTCAGTTAAATAGAGGATACATAATATGAAATAAAGTTTAGAAGATGAAAGCCAAATTCCAAATCAAAGTAACTCCATTGTAATGGTGTACCTGTCTCTATAACCGCAAAGTATAGTATGGACTGCGTTAGTACTGCATAAGCAGAAATATATTGGTATGAGGAATGATAAATCTTATTGACTGGGTGTGGGCCCTACTCCCAACAACAGATGAACCATATAGGAAAACAAGTGTCCCTAACCAAATGGGGAATAATATAATGAGCTCTGTAAGTTTTAATACCCAACTAAGACTGTGAATTAATAAAGTACACCTAATAATTAGCTGTTTGTAATACACAATCAAACTTCTTTCATCTGTATCTTGACAAATTGATAAAGAGGGCAAATTAAGGTGATAGTTATGTCAGCTGGTAAATACCACTTGTAATAATGTAGTTAGGGATATGAATAAGAGATGAAGTTGGATAAATATGGAGAGGAGTTTAGGAGAAAGATAAGTGGCCAACCTTTAGATCTAATCTTTAGATTAAGTTATGGTTAACATAATCATGCAACAATGCTGTAAAACATTATTTAGCTATTATATGTGCTTTGTGCGTTGAACCAGGACTTGAGCTGTCTTGTACCTAATACATAAGAAGTAAATATTAATGTGTAACTATTGGTATTCCTCAAACACTGAAAGGCAAAATATATGAAACAATCCAACCTGATATCTATATGTTCTCAAGGCATAATCAGTAGCAGTTAATTGAAGACAGCTAATTGGTTGATGTGGAAAATGTAATCCTAAAAAAATATAGCTACAGGGGTATCACCACAATTTTTAAAACCATATTGGAAGCATATTGACCATGTTGATTTTCATAGTAGGTCAGTAAGGAGTAGGCACAAATGTTTCAAATGATGAAAGAAAGAAAAATACAATAAACGTCAGGAAAGGAATATTAAGCTACACAACATGTGACTTTAGGAAATTTGGAGTATAATGGTGTGCAACCAATATTCTAGTTATATTTAAAAATGTCAAGAACTTCAATATTACCCTCCTATTCCACCTATATTAAACAGATTTGCAGAATAGAATAGGCAACAAAACACACCACATTCGCATTATCTTGTATTGAACAAAATGCAGACAGTAGTCTCCCTTTTAACAAGCTAAGGGTCCTCTCAACGTATAACAGTACTGAAAGGATTGAGAAGCAAATGAACAAAACACTAAAGCAACTTGTATTTAGAATATAATAAATGCTTGTAAGTCAGTCAGTGTTAGTACCAAGCACGGAATTACAGCTCCGCCAAGAAAAGTCAGTGAGTTAGCCAACTCCGGACTTTGTAGATGTGAGTGCTTGTGTTGGACTTCGTTTTAGAAGGGAGATCTCCAAATCCGCACCCTACACTGATTTTGAGATGTTTTCCAACTCCAGTTTTACACATGCGACCAGAATGTCTCTCCTTTTTCCTTTGCAGTTTCCAGTAGCAATAAGCATTAGATGGTAGAGGTGTTACTGATGCGTATTCTCTTCTCAGCTGTGTCTCTTTTTGACTATCCAGTTTAGTAGGTGTTATGGCACACAAATCACCAGTATCCCAACCCAGCAGCAGTGACTCCATGTAGCGGCAAGTACTTGGGACTGGATGCGTCACAAAAGTGCATGCATGAGGCGGCCACATTTCTTCTTGTTGTAGGACTAAAATTTTGTCTAGAGGCCCTTTGTATAGGCAGTATGCAGCCGCATAAGCAACTATAGTGTGCGACTGGTTCTAACCCACGTCCCGATCAGGTTCCGGCCAAGTAGATTGCTGAGGTTCAGTGAGGTTGTTTGGATTAAGCACCATGTATAAGATCTTACCAAAGGCAGCATGGTGTTCATCCAGCATGCGACACACTTCATCTAAAATGTTGCTGGCACTTTCCATTTCCTTTCACTATATAGTAGGCTGAAGTAAAATGGTGATCTCGGTCTCTAAAAACGCCATAAGATTATGCGGAATTGCTTGTCTCTTCGATGTCCCTTAATCTCCAGGTTTCTTATGGAAGAGCTGTGGGCTAATAGGCACCCTGTAATTGTCAATTAGGTTGAGCTGAACGGCCAAATATATTGTTATTAATGATATATATAGCCGGAGCTATAGCAGCATGCGACCGTTCAGACTCAGAGCTAGCTCCGCCCCCAACAATTATGCTTTTAAAAAAGGTTATTACTTTTTTTAGCGGCATACACACATATGCTGTGTGGCCCCTGCACCAGTATTCAGACGCCATGCCTGCCTGAGAGCTGACGGTGGTATGTATTGTCTGTGAAGACGTAATGTGTATCATACAAGCAACTTCTGACTCTGAGAAGGTGTGGTGTTTGATTACTGATTCACAGGTCCTCATAGCATATGTGTGTATGCCACTGGAAAACTAATAATTTGTTCTAGAACCAGTTTTGTTAATGGAAGAATACTGCAAGCATACTTTTATTTAGTTGAAATCATTTTTATTGTGAGACATATATAGAAAAAGTTAGAAGTCATTGTACATTACATATGAAACATCATAAGGAGAAACATTCTCCCTCACTGATCTCGCATGGGACTAGTCCCCTACTTGTCCTTTAGAGCTGCATAGACAAGTTGTCCTGAGGGGGGACTTCTCTAATAGTGTCTATATCAGTTCCTAAAGTAGTCCCAAAGAGTCTGCAATTTAGTATGCCCCAACAATTAAACAGAGGTTTTCTGAGGAAGAGGTGGAGACAGTGGTCGCAAAAAATTTCCCCCTCATTTTCCATTGAGAGTCCCTCTCATCCTCTTAGTATTCTCATCTCTCTTCAGAACCTCTCTTTTTCCTCAACAAAAAGGCACAACAATAAACTACAAACAATTTAACACAAGAAACAATCAAAACCAAAATCAGAAAAAATAAAAATAAATATTAAATATAAAAAAAAATAAAATAAACTTGCCTGCTTCTCCTAAGCTTCACACTGTAGATCCACGGAAGGAGCTCCCAACTTTTTCAATGACCACCAGTTTTTGCTGTTAGTCAACGTCCCATGTCTCCGTGTCCTCTGTTTATGACTGTCAACCTCTTGTGACATCTGAGTTTCCTATGTGTCTACCTAAGGTCCCTCAGATTCCCTTCAGTATCCAATAGTTACATATTTTTAAAAATCTTTCGTGAGTAGCTTGTATAAAGGACACGGATTCAGATAATGTGTAGGTAGCTTTAATCTTTTCTAATACCTCCTCCCATGAGGGTGCTCCTGTCTTCCAGTATTTAGCCACACATATCCTGGTAGCTGTGCACAGAGTACGGATAAAAGTATTTATGGCTGAATTAAAAGGAGGTATGTGTTCATTGAGTAGTGCTTGAGATGCCGTCAGATAAAACCTCACTTAATAGTTTAGATAAGTTAGTCCATATCTGTTCTATTTGTGGGCATTCCCACCACATGTGGATATATGTTCCTGTCTCCATACACCCCCTGTAACAGTTTTTACTTCCATTTGGGATATAGTGCGATGTGACTAGTGGTGTAAGATACCATCTAAAGGTGGATTTAATACAATTTTCTTTAAAATCTGCGCTTATTAATCCTTTCCCTGCTACCTGTAATATTGCTTCCCATTCTTCTTTCGTTTGTGTCTTATTAATATCCCGTTCCCATAACTCCATTACTGTAGTTTTAGAGGTATACTTGGCCTTCTGTATCGCTATATATATGTGAGAAATTAGTTTTTTATTTCTGGTGGTGGAGCTAGAATAAGCCTCCAGCAATGTCAGACTTTGCCTATTGTTTCGGGCTAAAGCTTTTGTAATGGCTGATGCTATTTGGAGGTATAGAAACCAATGTAACTTATCGGGTGTTAACTTCTCCTGTATTTGTAAATATGTGGCCATCTTACCTTTATGAAGAAAATCAGCTACCCTGTATAGCCCCTTATTTTCCCATTTTCCCACTTGTGAATGAAATTCTGAGCTTATAATAGTCCTGACTGGTCTCATCAGTGAGTCTGTCGGTAATAATTGAAGGGATGTCGTTAATGAATGCCATAAAGACATCATCTCTTCTGTGAGTCTTGAAGTCTGTTTATATCTAGATGGTTGCCCCATATGTTCCCAGAGAATATCATCTGGGTGTTTACGTCCCAATAATAGGGTTTCCACCTGTACCCATCTCAGATCATTTGGCCTTTTCCCAAATAAAGTCGTCTGGGCTAATCTCGCCGCTTGGTAGTAGTTCAGTAGGTTTGGGACCCCCACCCCTCCGAGTTGTCTATGTAGTAGCAATATACGTGAGGGGATTCTAGATTTTTTACTGCCCCTTAGAAAGCCCACCAGATCAGTCTGTAGTTTGTTGAGTTCTAGTAAGGGGATCTTGATCGGGAGGGCCCTAAAAAGATATAGTACTCTTGGTAAGATATTCATTTTTATAGCAGATAGACGACCATACCAAGAAAACCCGCCCGACCTCCAGGAGTTGATGTCTTTCCTAATTGCTTTGAATAGAGGGGTGTAATTCAGTTTATATAGTTCTGTACTATCACCTGAGATTCTGACTCCCAAGTATTTAATCGCTTCTTTAGCCCAAGTAAATGTGAAATTAATTTCAATAACCTTTTTAGTATGACTAGGGAGGGCTATAGGTAGTGCTTCACATTTTTCTAAATTGATCTTGTATCCTGAAATAGTCGCATAATTTTGTAGTATTTGATACAAATGTGGGAGGGATGTCGTCGGTCTAGTCAACGTCAGGAGGACATCGTCCGCAAACAAAGAGATTTTAAAGTCATTCCCCCCTATTTTTACTCCGTGAACTTCCGGTGTCAAGCGAATCTTAGCTGCAAGGGGCTCTATGCATAGCGCAAATAGTAATGGTGAAAGGGGGCAGCCCTGTCTTGTCCCATTCCTAATATCTATGAGCTTTGATTGATATCCAGCCGCTCTAATATGTGCAGTGGGTTGGGAATAAATGCCCATAATTGCTTTTACAAAGGGTCCTTCAAAACCCAACTTTGCTAGGACTTCCATCATATACCCCCAGTCTATTCTGTCGAACGCCTTCTCCGCATCCAAAGATAGGACCAGAGAAGGCGTTCTTGTCTTATTAAGGTAGTCAACCAGGGTGATCATGCGTCTGGTGTTATCTGGTGCTTCTCTATCTGAAACAAAACCCACCTGATCCGGATGGACCAGGTCAGGAAGGAATCGCTTGAGTCTGTTTGCTAGGATTTTGGTAAATATCTTAATGTCCTGATTAATTAAAGAAATTGGTCTATAGCTTTGACACAGTTTCGTGTTCCTTCCTGGTTTCGGGATCACCACTATCTTGGCCTGAAGTATTTCTTTTGGGACTTCTTTACCTTGCAAAATATCATTACAGAATTTTTCCACATGAGGGACTAGTGTGGATTTAAAGAATTGGTAGTACTCTCCCGGGAATCCATCCGGCCCTGCGGCCTTACCTGGTTTAAGTTCCTTTATTGCCATGAGTACCTCCCTGGTTGACACCCCCTTGTTTAATTCGTCATTAGTTTGTTTATCTATGGGTGTGAGGTTAGCGTCCTCTAAAAATTGTCGTCGTAATTGTCTCGTGTGGTCGTCCTGGTTAGTTTTCTTACCGTCCTAGAGATGTGCATAATATTGGGCGAAGTTATCTGCTATCTCTTGGGGATTTGAGGTACAAGTTCCGTCAGGTTTCTGTAGATATGGGATCGCAAAAGATTTAATCCTTTCCCTAAGTTTGTGTGCTAAATACTTATCAGGTTTATTGGAGTACAAGAAGTATTGCGATTTTAACTTATGGGCTGCTCTAAGAGATGCTTTATTCAGAATTGTCGCTAGCTCTGTCCTTTTAGATACCAGGTCTTGAAAAGTTGCTGCTGCTAGGTTTTGTTGGTGTGATTTAGTCAGGGTGTCTATTTGTGCTTGTAAAGAGTCAATTTGGGCTCTATTAGTCCTGTTCAAAATGGCCTTTTCTTTGATGAGCAATCCCCTAATGAAGGGTTTGTGCGCTGCCCATGCGTTAATCGGGTTATTAGTGGTTCCTGCATTCAGTTCCCAGTATTCTGCTAATGCACGAGATATGGAATTATGTATATTTGGATTTTGTAAGATAGAAGGGTCGTAGTTCCAAGAGCGAGAAGCGCTGGTTTGGAATGTTTCTTTGATGTCCACCTGAACTATGGAGTGGTCTGAACCATGCACATGCATGAATGGTGGAGGCCCATAGGTCTGGGATCCAGATTTGGCTCAGGTAAACATAATCTAGTTTAGAGTAGATTTTATGTGCGTGAGAATAGTATGTGTAATCCGTGGTTTTACCATATAATGTGTCCCAAGAGTCTATTGTGTTGTGTGATAGGAAAACCTCTTTAATCTTTTTGACCAGAGAATTGTGTCTCAACTGTTTCTGAGTCAATTTGTTCCCTTTTATGTCTAAATGTGCATACATGGATATATTAAAATCTCCTCCAATCAAAATCCGAGCCTGAGACCACTGGGTGAGCAGATATGATCTCTGATTGTTTCTTCCACCACCAAACCCAATGAATTATGCAATAAAATTGACACTCCCCTCTTCTTTTTATTTGTTGTAGAGTGATAATGTTGTGTGAAATTCCTCGACCAATACTTTGGGACAATTTCTTTGGTGAAGTGTGTTTCTTGTAGGTATATTACATTAGCCTTTAGTCTAGCATATTGGCTCATTGCTGTTCTACGCTTCAAGTCTGTGTTTAAGCCTCTCACATTATGGGTAATAAGTCTGATGTCACCTGTCATTACTCACATTTTTTGGTCTGGGGCTCCCCCCGCGGATCCACCTTTTGTTTATCTATAGCAGTCTTCCATAGCCAGTACAGATATGAGCTTCTTTTCCTAGTCATGTCAAAGAAGCAGGCAAAACAAAATATTAACACATAAACCATAACAAAAACATCAACATTGTCAATAAGAAAAAACATATTACTCTTACAATTAAGAGCTAAATAAAGAACAAAGAAAAAAAGGGTAAATCCCTCCCCTTTCCCCCCTTACAGTCAAAAAACATTCTGTAAGTATTTGTTACCTTCACTGCTTGTAAGCTAAAATTTTTTTATAGTTTTAAGACTTAAGTAATCTGGAAGGTAGATAAGTCCCTATCTTGTGACATCTATCTAACATTGCTCCACGTGGTTACTGTAAACCCCCTACACTGACCTTTACCATGTTCTCTCTAAACTTGGACCTCTAACAGTAGAGCTTTAGTGCATATCGGTTTGATCCCATCTCCCAGTTAGAGATGGCAACACAATGAAAAATAGTAAAACATCTCCCCCTACACAAATATCCAGTGTACACCTATATTAACAAGCCCTCAGTTCTGCTCATTGAGAAGAAATGTCATGTCTTGGTTTTTCTCTTCGTGACTCTAGTCCACCTCTGCCTTTGTGGTTGACCAGCGTCAGATGCTTTCTGCGACCCGTCCTCTGGGGGTTTAACTTGTGGTAAATCTGGAACATCTAGGTGTAGTTTGTTGCAGATCTCAGGGATTTCCGATGGATCTTTCAAACTTAGAGATTTCCCATTGTGGAAGATGTGTAAGTTGAAGGGAAACCCCCAGCGGTAGCTGATCTGGCTTTTGCGCAGCAGGGTAGTTAGTGGTTTTAGATGGAATCTTCGTTGCAGTGTTTTGACACACAAATCTTGATAAAATTGAATAACTGTCCCCTGGAATTTGAAAGTAGGGTTTTTCCTGGCTGCCGCCAGTATTACTTCTTTCTCTGGGAATCTGGAGAATCTCACAATTACATCTCTGGGTGGTGCATCTTCTCTCGGTTTGGCTCTTAAAGCTCTGTGAGCCCTTTCTAATTGAAATTTTTCATCAGCAACTTCGCCTGTAATCGCTTGAAAGAGTTGGTGCAAATAGATTTGTAGCTCATCTCTAGAGACCGATTCAGGTATCCCTTTTAGGCGTAAGTTACACCTACGACTTCGATTTTCAATGTCTTCTAACTTGTCTTGTATCTCCGTCAGTTCTTGCTGCTGTTCAGACAGTTGATGTTTAAGAGCTGTCACATCTTCTGTAGTGCTGATTTCAGCTTCTTCCAATGTGTCTACTCTTGAGCCTAAGTCTGTGATGTCCTGTTTTATTTCTGCAAGGCTATTAGTAATAGTATTTTGGAAGGAGTCAAATTTCTCCCATAATTTATCAAAGTTCTTATTAATGTCCTGTTTTGACACTAGTGCTCTTAGGTCAGCTTTTGTAGTGGGTATAGCTTCCTCCTCATTCAATTGTGAGTCTATGTCAGAATCTGCATCGTCTTCTGTGACGGTATTGGCATTTTCTGGTGCTTTTTCTCCCTTTGCTGGTTTGAAGAATAAGGTAGCTGCTGAGGGTTTAAGCCCTTGGGAGGGTTTATTGTGCTTCCTGACCGACATGATGATAATTATGCACCCGTTAAAAAGTTAGAAAAAGTATGTCCAATCAGCATACTTTTATTTAAAGGGACATGAAACCCAAATGTTTTATTTTATGATTTAGAAAGAGAATGCAATTTTGAACATCTTTCCAATTTTCTTCTATTATCTAATTTGCTTCATTCTCTTGATATCCTTTGTTGAATAAGCTCAGTAGCTGCTGATTGGTAGCTGACTCGTGTGATTGGCTTGCCCATGTGCATTGCTATTTCTTCAACATAGGATATCTGAAGAATGCAAATGATGCGTTTGTTTCTTCCTACTGTGGCACTTGCTCAGTAAGGGCTTCAAAATTCCCAGGATCTAGGGCTCCACAGCTCCTAAATTTTACATATGGCAGTAAGCCTTTTGGCTTGTTACATGCATATTAGTTTAATTATGGCTTCTAATAAATCTGTCTGACTCCTGAAATAAAACCTGTGACTATGTTATTCATGGGCTGAGTGTTTTTAGTTTCAGAAGTCAGCATTTAATAAAAAGGAACATTGAGAGTTTTCCAACAAAATTCAAGGTCAATCAGAAGTTATCAAATAGATGTTATCTGCAGGTATCTTAGGTTTTAGGAGACCTAAAGTTATTTTCCTGTAGTAATTTAACAATACACAATACTGGATAGGTATTAAAAGCTAGGTGTCAAGGGAATACATATAATTAAAAATATGTTTTGGATGGTTAAATTTATCTTTATTGTTGCTACAATTGGTAAAATGGTTTTATGAAGGGAACTAGGTTTGGCAGTAATTTTATTTAATGGTGATATATAAGATACATTTTAGATTGGATCATAAGCAATCCACAACTCCACTCTATGCCAATATCTTAAATAGTTTGTTCAGTTAAGAATATCGGACAGTTGTACATAGTGCATTGCCCTCATTGCATGGAATATAATGTGTGTGCTGTATTGTGAAATGATGACTACTGGCTGCTTTTCTAATTTCATTGTAGAAATTTGGAATGTTGCTGTATGTTTTAATGACAGCTTTCAAAATGAAAATCTTCTTTTAAATATACAATGTTTTTTACTAGATGTGTTTTTTTTTAAATCTGTTATCCAGCTGCCCTCAACCACTGTCTTTTTTCAGCAGTTCCTAAATGCCTGTCTGTTTCTGCGTATCATCATTAGATAAAAGGCTAGATCAGCGGAGAAAGGGCTGTGACTATGTACTCATATTATTCATTCATATTATTAGTTTTTAGTATTAGCAGGTAATTAAAGGTATATAAATCTTAGATTTTTTTCTAGATTCAGACACAGCATACAGATTTTAAACAACTTTCCAATTAACTCCTCTTATTAGATTAGCTTTCTCTTGGTATCCTTTGTTGAAGAAGCAGCAGTTAAGTACTGGGAGCTAGCTGAACACATCAAATAAGCCAATGACAACAAGAATATAAGTGCAGACACCAATCAGCAGCTACCTCCCAGTAGTGCATTGCTATTCCTGAGCCTACCTAGGTATGCTCTTCAACAAAGGATAATAAAAGAACAACGATAATGCGATAATAGAAGTAAAATGTAAATATGTAGCTGGTAAGGGAGCTGAGATCGAATCATGAAAGAATAAAATTGGGTTTTATGTTCCTTTATCCTTGATTCCCTGGTCGTCCAAAAGCCTTTAGTTTTGCAGGTAAGTCCTGGTTTGAGGGCTGTATTGTGTTACGCTCTTCTTTATAAAATAAAAATTGATTAAGGGCCAATACTCGAAATGTTGCTCTACATGTCTGTGTTACAATAAAGGAGATAAGATTCTAAGAGTGCTGTGGACATTATATTACTGCTCTACTTTATAAATGTCAAAGTTTGACTACGAGAATTGTACACTCCCATATGCCCCCTCTATGGCAACATACCAGCACTCTTAAGAAAATACATTTGGTATAAAGAGGTATGTGACGAGTTTTGCCATACCTAGATACACATGCAGTTCAAGATCGCATGGATATGCATAAGGGAAGAAAATATATACGGACGGGTATTGCGGAGATAAGTTGGGATAAGCAGTTGCGTGCTAGGAGGGGAGAGGAAGGAGGGATTGGTATAGGGTGGGGAGGGGGATGTGGGGAGGGGGGTCCACATCCCTTAAGTGAGGGCGCCTCCGGATATTCACAGCGAGGTGCACCCTTTGGGACTGGAAAGGGATTTTTGCCGAAGGCAGTCTGGTTTTGCAAGAAGGGATGGGCTTTACTGTTTACATTGTGTCAGGTAAGTCTCCCAGGGCTCCCAAATGAGGCTGAATAGAGCTGACTGATTTCTCATTCTAAAGACGTAGTCCTCCATGGATTTAACATAGTGTAAGTAGTCTACTACTCCCTGCCACCTTGGAGGCTGCGCCTTCTTCCAGTTTCTAGCTATCACCATTTTAAGCGAGGTCAGCAGGTAAATACAGAGGTATCTCATATGGGCGGGCAATTTTTTGATTCCTATGTGGAGTAGGGCCAGGCTTGGATTAGTGAGTTTCGGTAAATCTAGTGCTATGCAAACAGCTTTCAGCTTGGAACAAAGTGGTTGGAGTCTGATGCACGACCACAGTCTGGTCGCAGGCAGTCTGGTTGTGCAAGAAGGGATGGGCTTTACTGTTTACATTGTGTCAGGTAAGTCTCCCAGGGCTCCCAAATGAGGCTGAATAGAGCTGACTGATTTCTCATTCTAAAGACGTAGTCCTCCATGGATTTAACATAGTGTAAGTAGTCTACTACTCCCTGCCACCTTGGAGGCTGCGCCTTCTTCCAGTTTCTAGCTATCACCATTTTAAGCGAGGTCAGCAGGTAAATACAGAGGTATCTCTTATGGGCGGGCAATTTTTTGATTCCTATGTGGAGTAGGGCCAGGCTTGGATTAGTAAGTTTCGGTAAATCTAGTGCTATGCAAACAGCTTTCAGCTTGGAACAAAGTGGTTGGAGTCTGATGCACGACCACCATACGTGAAGCGGATTACCCGCCTCCCCACAATCTCTCCAGCACATAGGCGAGTGTTCAGGATATAGGGTTTGCAATTTAGCCGGTACAAGATGCCACCTAGTGATGATTTTGAAGTAGAGTTCGTACATTGTCATACAGTGTAGGGCAGATTTAGTCATTGTAATGGCCTTAGTACAGTCTAGTGTTGTGTGTGTCTGTCGTGTTTCAGTCTCCCAGGAAGTCATGTGTCTTGTCTTTACGAGAGTAGGGGCTCCCAGTAAACATCTATAGTGAGTGGTAAGAGGCTTATACAGCTGGGCTTAGAGGCTTATACAGCTGGAGGCCCACTTTCCATCTAATCTCCCAAATAATGGGACTCCTGATCTTATCGGCCAGGAATCCCCACGCTTTCATGAGGGACCGCAGTCTCATAAATTCAAACTCTAAATGACGAGGGAGATCGAACCTTGTCACCATTTCTTGAGGGGACAGAAGGTTGTCATCAAGATAGAAGTCTCCCAAAGAGGTGATTTCCAGCTGTCTCCAGCTACTGAGCCTCATATTGGAGAGTCCCTGGAGGAGAGAAATAATGGGGTGGATAGGTGAAGGGTGAGGGGCAATCAATAGGTTATGTCGCAGCTTAAAAACCATGTCAATTGACAACCCTTGACCAAGTGATTGGAGATAGTGATCTGTGAAGCCAAGTGTGGTGGGAACCATAGTAGATCCGAGAGATCCATTTACGACGGCAGAGATGCCTGCTCCAATTCTCTCCATCTCGTGGGCGGGAGGTCTCGTCCCCAGGCTGATGCATGGGAGATCATCGCTGCCTGATGGTACAGTTGGACACTCTGTAAGCTTAAACCTCCCCGTTCAACTGGAGCCTGCAGGGTAGTTGCCGCAACCCTGGGCTTCTTGTTGTTCCAGATATATGAATTGAATAGGGCTTGGAAATTTCTCAATGTCCTCGCCGGGACTGGAATAGGGATGCATCTCATGATATATGTCAGTTTTGGGAGGATCATCATCTTTAGGGCTGCAATCCTGCCCATCCATGATATCTCATCATACTTTTTTGACTTCAGCTGGTTATCGATCACTTTCAAGAGAGCAGTATAATTGTCCTGGAGAACTTTGTCTCTCTCATGTGACAGGAAAACACCCAGATGTCGTATCCCCCTCAGAGACCATTTAAAAGCGTATTGCTTCCTGAGGACTCTCTGTTCTGTCTGGTCAAGCTGTAGCATGTAAGCTTCTGTCTTAGTCACATTGATTTTATAATTCGAGATCTTGCTAAAGGAGTCTATTACAGCCATCAATGGTGGGAGTGACGAAACTGGATTCGTAATAAATAGGGTGAGATCGTCAGCAAAGAGCGCAAGTTTCTGGAGCGAGTCGTGAAGTTGGAGGCCTTGAATTGAGGTGTTTTTTCTGATTGCTTGCTCCATGACAAGCGCAAAGAGGAGTGGGGACAGGGGCACCCCTGTCTGGTTCCATTGCGGATATGGATTCTAGTGGAGCAGAAACCAAGCCCCTTAACCACAGCTTTCGGGGAGGTGTAGAGTGCTATAATGAATCGCTTTATAGAAAGATTGGGGGATCTCAAATACTCCCAGGACCTCGAACATATAGTCCCATCCCACCCTGTTGAATGCTTTTTCTGCTTCAAGGGACAGGGTGAGAAGGGTAGTCCCATGTCAGCCGCCTCCATAAAGATGTTTAACAACCTACGGGTGTTATCAGTGCCTTGTCGTCCCTGCACAAACCTCACTTGATCTAAGTGAACCAGCGAGGGTAAGTGTCGTTCTAATCTAGTCGCCAGAACCTTAGCATAAATCTTCCCATCAACATTGATGAGAGAAATAGGCCTGTAGCTTCCAAACAACATTGGGTCTTTTCCCTCCTTGGGGATTGTCAAAATATTGGCTTCTAGGAATTCCGAAATGAAGGCACCGCCTCCCGCGACCTCACTATAGAGCCAGAGGAGCAGAGGTGAAAGCACCTGAACAAGGGTGCGAAAGAACAAGACTGTAAAGCCATCCGGGCCCGGTGCCTTATGGGGTTTCAGGGTTAGGATAGCTGCTTTGATCTCATTGAGGGTGAAGGGACTATCAAGGTCATCCATAGAGTCTTTGTCCAGGGTCGGGAGGTTCAGTTTCGCTAAAAACTGTTGAATCTCCTCTCTACGTGAGCCCGTTCCAGGGACATTGCTGTCAAGGTTATACAGTGAGGTATAGTAGTCAGCAAATGCCTTTCCTATAGCTCTAGGGGAGTATGCTGTCCCTTCTGCCGTCTTAATAGCAGAAATTCTGCTCTGCACTGCGCGGTTTCTAAGCTTGCAAGCGAGTAACCTATCTGCCTTATTCCCCTTACAATAGTATAGCTGTTTAAGTCTAAATAGGTTAGCCTGAACTCGGAGCTGTTCTCTCTTATTAATCTCATCTCTGAAGGATCCCACCTGTGTGGCAAGGGTAGGAGTGGGGGCTCCTTTATTTGCGAGCTCGAGCTGTCGAAGCTCCGCGTAGAGTTTAGCAAGCAGAATCTTATTCGTAGCTTTTAACTGCGCATCTTTTTTCAGGAAATGACTCCTTAAATATGCTTTAAGAGCGGCCCACAATATTTCAAGGCTCGTATCTCCTGTGTCATTAGGTCATAAGAAGTCTAGGATTGCCTCCAGTAACTGCCAGGGGGATTTCTCCCTCAGAGAGAAACTGGTCAGGGAGTTTCTATGCTGGTCTGCGGTCTGGAGGTTGTAGGAGCGAGCAGTTAGCACTTACTAGGTCATGATCAGACCAGGGGCAGGTCTGAATACGTGGAGTATGGAATTTGTCAAGAGTCCAGGAGTCACATAATAGATAGTCTATCCGTGAATAGGAGTTATGCGGCTTAGAGTGGTGGGTATAATCCCTTTCAGACGGGGCAAGGCATCACCATATGTCATATAGTCCATGCTGGAACATAAGTTTACGAAATGTGTTAGATTGAGTAGCCACATTCTGGTCAATAGGATGCGTGCCCATTGTTTTTTTGTCTAACGTGGGGTCCCAGACTAAGTTAAGGTCTCCTCCTATCAGTAGGTGGCCTCTCCTAAGCTCGCCCAACCTTCTCAAGAATTTCCGTAGAAACAGTATTCCCGTTTAGGGTGCAAACTATAATAAGGTATCTACCCTCAGGGTCCTGCTCCACATAGTCAATCGCACAGCAGACATCTCTATGTATTAGGATAGCTACTCCTCTCTTCTTTTCTGAGAAGGAAGCAAGCTCACTGATTGGATAGTAGGTCAAATTTCGGAATTGTCGTGAGTTTCTGTCCCAATGTGTCTCTTGTCGAAAAACTATGTGTAATTTATGGGAAGATAGATAGTTGGATAGCAGACTCCGTTTAGTGGGGGAGTTAAGTCCCTGAGCATTCAGGGTGGCCACTGTTATAGGGGCCATGGGTCACCAGTGCTCGAAATTCCCAGGAGGGCGCCTTGTTCAGTCCGGGAGTCCTAGATCGTAAAGGGGACGGGAGCAGTAAGGATCGGGGGGAGGGGGAGGCAGGGCAGAAGGGGAAGGGGGGAGGGGAAACACAAGTGTGTCGTGGAGGAAAATAAAGAGGTATGTTTTTTGTGTGGTAAGCGCAACTGCCCACTATATCTTACTAGTATATATCTCTTTGATACTGTCTAGTGTACAACGATGTGTGTATAAGTGGTCTCTCTCTCAGTGTTCGAGAGAACACAACTTTTCATGTTCAGAGGCCTAAGCCCAGTCAGCTATTTTGACTTGTGCTTTAGGGTATCTCTTTATGTTATGGTTCCTTGATCTGTATCTAATGCGCAATAATGTAGCTATGTCGCCTCTGACTATGTGGCTTGCTAGTGAGTGGTCGATGTTGTGTCACAAGGTTTTTAAAAATTTTCGCTGTAAAACAGTGTCTACATGAATTTCAAGTGGGAGCGTGAACATGAAATGGTAATCATGAGCATTGCCACTAGACGTCGTGGACACAGGAGGAAGCAGGCGGAGTGACTTAATCAAGTCCTATATAAGAAGATGAGACGTTTCCCATCTTCCCCCAAACTCTCCCCCACGTCCAGGAGTACATATGATAAGTTGCAAGTACAGTGATAAACAACAAGAGGGCAACAATCAGAGTCGGGGCACTGTCTATCAATGAACATACAATGACAATATTACAGCATGACAACATTGCATTATTACCGAGTGACCAAATCCCTACCTCTCACACTAAAAGTGGGCAAGCATTAGGGATGTTTTAGGGGTACAGGGACAAGTGTTTGTTGCGTAATGTTAAAGTATAGAAGGTGTTACGGGCAGCTGGGGTGTGGGGGGGGAATTCTACATTGAATCACTCAAGCCCCAGAGGTCTCCTGCACCCAGGAGAGACAGTTTCATGTGGGGACTTGGGATTATCCATCAATCGAAACCCTATTTCCAAAAGTCCTGGACATATGTTGAACAATACAATGTGACAGGGTATCAGATCTCAGGGCATCCCACAGGTCAGTAACAGGTCAAATGGGGAGGTCACCCAGGTCTCAAAACTTAAGTGCGGTAAGTTTATTATACATCATATAGACACTATGAAATTCTTCAAACATTACAGGAGTTGCAAACAAATTTGAATACAAGAAGAAGGAAAATTGGAGACAAGAGAGAAAACAAAAGAGAAAATGTGGTAATCTATGTCAGATAACATTAACAGAAAACATAATCAATAACAGTGGACTATCTCACCCATCTTCATGAACCAGTGGTTCTAGTTCCACCGAGTCAGCTAGAGTGTCTCTTAGTAAACAGTTCAGGCTTGGGAGTAACAAATAGTAGTAGTCCACTGCTCTGCCATTTAAAATCTCAAGTTGCGCACAGCAGAGTTTTTGTCTTGGTTGTATGCGGGTTTCCTCTGGTTGGTGCCCACTCTCTGAGGGAGGGGTCACCATTCCTGGCCGAAGCCCTTAGGCCTCCTTCAGTGTCCTTTCTGTGGCGGATCTCAGGCGGATCTTGTGATACCAGTCCCCATCTTTGCAAAAGTTCTCTGGCTTGTTGTGGTGACGAGGCAATGTACTGCTGTCCTTCTTTAGTTATGTGCAGCTTAACAGGAAATCCTCATCTATATTTTATGGCTTTGTCTCTCAGTATTTTGGTGAAGGCTTGGTAGTGGCGGCATAACTGAAGGGTGTGGTGAAAGGTCTTGGTAGACTTGCACGCTTGTATACTGTTCTGGGATAGTCTTATCACCTGCCAGAGCCCTCAATAGCTTTTCTCTTAAAGTGTAGTAGTGTAAGCGGGCTATAACATCTCAAGGCTTATCTCCCTCAGCTGTCCGAGGTCTTAAAGCTCTATGTGCTCTATCAATCAGCATTTCCTTTTCCACATCTGGACCTAGAACGGCCATTTACAGCTCCTTCAGATATTTCTCCAGATCTTGGGAGGAGACAATCTCTGGGATACCTTTCACCCAGATATTATTGCGGCTGGTTCTATCCTCCAAGTCGGCCAGCTTAACCTCTAGGTCATTGAGTTGCTCCGCTAGGCCCTGAGAGTAGCTGAGTAAGTTAGAGTGATCAATCATCAAGTCTTCTTGCTTACGCTCCAAGGCATCAGTCCGCTCTCCAATAGTTGCTATATCTCGTTTCAGATCTGCATGCCCCTTCTCAAATTTTTTGGACAAAGAGTCATGGTGCGAAGCTAAGAGTGATGTAATAGAGTCCATAAGGTTGTTGTTGGTGTCCGCATCTGCGTGCAGCGAACGACCCACTGATTGGATCAATGTCGCCCCCTTGTGTGTTTCATTGAGACTACTTGCATCTGAAACTTCTTCATCAGAGCCAGCTTGGGGTCTGGAGGTAGGCTGGCTAAAGTGGTCTACTACTGTGCGCTTCGGAGTGGTGTGAGGTTTTTGTTTTCTCTTGAATGCTTGAGGCATTTTGTGTTTCTACATAGATATTGATAGGCAGTGAGCTAGAATATAGCACTATAAAGATTGGCTTCTGGTTAGCTGACTGGGGTCTTGGCATCAAAAGGTGGCTCACATAGTCAGGGCCCTCACGTGTTCAGTGTGAATGGGTGACTATGACAGGTATCAGGCACTTCAGCGTCCCTTTAATAGGACATGTAATTAGAGTCCGGTCTAGGGTTTACCTCAGAGTGATATAGTCTGAGTAAAGTGTATACTTGTCTGGGGAGTCAAGCACTCAGTTTGGGTATTTGTGCACCTCCTTCCAAAGACTGGATCTCCCCCCTGGGGAGTTGCCCCCTAAGGGCGATGTGGGAGAGGGTGTAGGGATATGACCCGCAGGCTATAAGGGCCGGCGGGAAATGGGGGGGGGGGGGAGACCAGTGTGTTATTGTAAACAGTAGGAGCTGAGTATCAAATTGCCAGGCACAGGGAGATGGGCAGATTAATGGCGGGGTCTCGAGTATGGGGCAGGGTCTCTAGTATGGCCAAGAGTCTGCACTAGTTCAATAAGTATCCGAATAGCAGTTGTCTCCCTGTTGTTACTCAGGTTGGATAGCACAGAAGCTGCAGGGGTATTAGTGCACAGGGGGTAAACCAATTACAGTGATGAGCACTTGCCCTTTAATTAATTACTGCTTCTCTCACAATATGGCTAGTGTAGTTGGGCCTATATTTCTTATAGTCTTGACTCAATTTGGGTCCTGATGTCTGCAGACTCTCTGTGGGGATTCCAAAGCTGTACTTTACAGCCTTTGTGTAGGAGAAGAGTCAAAGCTTGTTCTTAAACAATAAAGTCGGGGCCCTTGTGAGTATTGAAAGTGGCTTGAGGGTATGGGGCCTGAGGCTAAAATGGCGGGTTTTCGCGCCACTACCGTCTGGTGTTTCTGTCAGCACTCACCGTCGCTCGCCCTGCAAGTCAATGCGGATCTCCCCAGCAGGTTCTTTAACCTCCGGTAAGTCTGTAGGCCCCACACCACAGGAGAGACCAAGATGTACTGCGTTGTAGCAGTCAGTAGCTTACCGGAACTGTAATAGGCCGCAGGACAGCCAACCCCGAGTCTTCTCAGTAAGGTATTCTGGGTGTGTGTCTAGTTAGCAAGGCTCCGGAGCGGAGCCCCGACCCTCCGGAGCTAGTGCTTGTGTTGTGGCTGTGGTTTAGACGGGAGCTTTACCAGGTAGCACCAGATCTGATCTTCTTGTGAGGTCAATCCGACTGTAAGACAGCACACCGCTAGTAGAGCAGTTCAGGTCCGAAGGTCGTTCACTCAGGTTGGACTGTGCTCAGATGGAGGTCGAAGTTAGGGTCTGAAACAGTGCCAAAAGCAATTTTATAGGATTCTGATAGCTGGAGCTTCACTCGTGAGCAGCCTCTCAGTTTGGTGGTTAGCTCCGCCCCCCTTTTAATTAGTTTTTATCATATATGCACAAAATGATAGGTTGTGATCTGCCAATAAATCTCAACATTTTTGTTCTGTTTCTCATTTTCTCTTTAGCTAGCAGTTATATGTATAAATGTATTTTCAGCACCACATCAGTAGCCTCATGTAAAAATATATATATATATATATTTCAGGAATATGACTTAATTCGCCCAAGAATGTTAAAAAAAAAAAACCCATCTGCAATACTTTCATGTTCAGACTTTTTAAAATTTAGTGTAGGGGCACCAACAGTTTTTTTTTTGTTTAAAGGGCTGTTACTTATGGCGGAATTGAACGGGGACTATATTACATACATTATACGTACACTTAGGGCTAGCTTACAAGTGGAGCCTAATATTTCGCTTACACATGCCCTCCACTCAATAATACCAGCAAGCATAAATGTGCGCTGGAAATTAAAGTGCGACGCAATCCGAACGTGACCTCGCGTTTGTATTGCCTGGAAGCCAAGCGCTCATGAGAGCGTATTTCCATAGGCTCAATTGTGAGCCTTGTTTTAATGCTGACAGCCACGGCAAACCACATAGCACAGCGCAGGGGGTAAATCATGCAGCGTTGGGCAGCAATAAATAAATATATATGTTTATGAATAAATACATATATATTTTTGTTTACATGTGTATATACACATATTAAATATATAAATATATATTTATATAAGCATATACATATATTTATAGTGAAAATACTATAAATATAAAGGCACTTAAGGTGTCGTGTTTTTTTTTTTTCTTCAAACATCCACATTACCTCACTTTAACCCCTAATAACTGCTTTTTAAAAAAAAATCAAATAATAATGCTTATATTTATAAAGTATTATGAAGTACTGTCCACTTTATTTTTTGGGCAATTAGGGCAACTTTTTATCTTGAACCAAAGGTCTGACCTCTGGTTAATTGCACTTGGCGCAAAGTGAAGCCGCACGCACGCGGTATCATTAACCAGCCACTTGTAATGGCTGGATATTTAACGTGAGCCTGTAAATGGGCAAATTTTACCCTTTATGGGTGCGCACATTAAGATAGCGCCTCACTTGTAATCTAGCCCTTAATGTTAAAAAAAAAAATTTAGATTATAATCAGATTTTAGTTAAATTAATTGATTAATAGTAACTAATTTCCTATATGATTTTTCACAGTTTTTTTTTCTTTCCTCAGGTGGTGAGAGTCCACAATTCTTGCCTCCACCAAGAGGAGGCAAAGACACTACACCAAGAGCTTTAATATCCCTTCTTCTTCCCTATACCTCCAAGTCTTTTATTGCCTCTCTAGGAGCAGGTGACGATAGAGGCGCTCAGGCTTATAGTTAAGAAATTTTGGGATTTTTTATCCCATTCTCCCCTCATAAGATAAAACTTGGAACATAAGGGTATAGTTTGGCCCCTACCAGGGGTAGACCCCTTATTTTAATTTGCTTGTTTCTAGCCTTGAATAATGCTGTATGTGAGACATGTATGATTTATTCTAGACAGTGTTAAAGATAAATTGTGCTCCCGGATTGTAGGAGCCTAGCATCAACATTGATTGCATCTGAAAGAGTGTGTGTGAAAACTCATGAGTATTGTGCTCCAAAACCATAGGTGCTTAGTCCTATTTTGAGACTACAATATTAGTATATTAGATTGGCAACCACACAATCCTATTATCATTATTCTTACATAATTTATGATATTTGCAATATAAATATTTTACTGTCAAAATATAAGCTGCAAAATTAATAAAAGATAATCATTATTAGGCAGAAACCAAGTGTTTTTAAACTTATAATTAGATGCAGATTCTCTGTGTGTGAAATCAATTTAGTTAACATCTAATTATTTTATTACATTAAATTTTTGATAATAAAAGTTGTATTTTAATTATTTCAGTAAGATACACTATTTACAAATATTTGTGAATGGGACTTCCTTTCTTTCTTTGTCTTTCCTGAAAGAATTAGTATACCTAAGTAAAGAATCAGATACCATCCCATTTGGAAGGTTTCATTTGCGTCCTTTGCAACTATGCATGCTAAGACATGGAGAACACACCAATCTGTCTCACTTAATTTGTCTTTATCCCTTGGACCAGTTTCTCAGGGGATGCATTTTCTCCACCTATCCTGGGAGATCATTACTACAGATGCAAACCACTTAGGTTGGGGTCGGTCTGGGGTCCTCAAAGGTCACAGGGAGTTTGGTCTCCTCAGGAAGTGAGGTTACCAATAAATATATTAGAACTCTGTGTGATCTTCTGAGCTCTTCGGGCTTGGCCTCTTCTCAAGTCAGTCTTCTGCATTAGTTTTCAGTCCAACAACATCACGGCAGTAGCCTGCATCAATCATCAGAGTGGTACTTGCAGTGCCCTAGCAATGAAGGAGGTGTCTCGCATTTTAGCTTGGGCAGAATCTCATCAGTGTGCCATCTCAGCAATTCACTTTGCCGGAATCAACAACTGGGAAGCCGATTACTCTAATTGTTAGACTTTCCACTAGGGGGGTTGGTCTCTCAGTCAGGAGATTTTCGATCATTTAGTTCATCGCTGGGATCTTCCATAGATTTACTTATTGGTGTCTCACCTGAATCACAAACTTTCCAGATACGTATCGACGTCGAGATCCTTAAGCCCAATTGATAGATGTTCTAGCCATTTCATATCGTTTATCTGTTTCCCACAATCGTTCTTCTCCCGATGGTGATTGCTCAGATCAAGCAGGATTGTACTTCTGCAATCCTAATAGCTCCTGCTTGGTCACACAGGACTTGGTATGCTGATCAGGTTCATCTTTTTAATGGTAAAATCCACAAAATCCTTATTCTTAAATATGGGAAAACTTCACCTGACCACCAGGAGGAGGCAATGGCACCCCAACCAGAGCATTCAACTATCCCTCCTACTTGTGATTCTAACCCAGAGTTATGGAGCACCATACCAAAAGTTGATGGAGCCATATCTACTCAAGCTAAGAGAACCACAATTCAATTGGAGGACAGAACTTCTTTCAAAGACCCTATAGACAGAAAATTAGAGGGTTACCTTAAGAAAGCAATTCTGAAAGGTGGTCTTATTTTTCAGCCAGCAGTAAGCATTGCTGCTGTAGCATTTGCCCCTGCCTTGAGGTGCGACTCTCTATTAGGGTAAGTCACTGTCAAGTTTATACTGGACCACATTAACAATCTCAAAATAACTAACTCTTTCATTTGTGATGCAATGATCCAAACTGTACGTATTTAGTCAGAAGGGCCATATGGCTAAAGTTCTGGTCTGCAGATATTGTCTCCAAATCCAGACTACTATTTTAAGCCTTTAAGGGTAAAACCTTATTTGGCCCTGGGTTGGATTCCATTATCTCAACTGTAACTATAGGAAAGGGAGCTCTTCTTCCTCAGGACAAGAGGTCTAGGCCTAAAGGGAAGACAGGAGGACGCTTTTGGTCTTGTCGCCTTACTCAAACCAGACTCAACTTGTTAGAGGTACTTGGAAACCAAATTCAGTCTGGAACAAGACTAAGCAGCCCAAAAAGTCAGTCTCTGACGCCAAGACCGCATGAAGGGGCGTTCCTGGAGCTTGGTTCATTTCCGGTAGGGGGCAGACTAAGCCTGTTTATTGGGGTTTGGGCTCAGTCTGTCCAGGTCCTTTGAGTACAGGAAATTGTTTCCCAGGGATACAGTATAGGTTTGTGATCTCAACCTCCAAGAGGGAGGTTTATTTTGTCTTTGGTTTAAAGAAGGCCAGAAAAGAGACTGTGGAAAACTGCTGTGACACCTAAATGTCCAACTCTAGGGGGCGCTACAACAGATACTAAATAGTATGGGTCCGAACTGACTAGTTACAATAAGCCACAATAAAGTGACTAGTTTAAAAAAAGTACCCAATTGATATATAAATCAGAAATTAGCAATATGTACTCAATAAAAATGTACAATAATGGAATAAAAAATCTTAACTGTGTCTTTTTATCAGATTAATTTCACAAGTCCAGATAGTACAGGTAGTCCAGAATTGCAGGTGATCCCAAATGATGATTAATCTCTGTTGATGTTAGCAAATGGAACAGGCTTGATGAATGACTGCAGCTGCTCTCATGTATATACAACAGCAGTAAGGAATCTGTGAAAAAGATCACAAAGAAAAGGGTGCCTCCTAGTGTAATACTGCGATGGTGATATACACAATGAAAAATCCTGTGTTAAAATAATACTCACAAGGAGAGCAGCACCAGATGTGCTAAATGAGACAGGCTTGGGACTCACAGTGGCCCAGCAACACTGATCCGGACACCGGATAACAGGGTTCAAGATAGTCTAAGTGTCCAAAGAAGTAGATTAGGCTCAGGCTTCCGTATAAATAATCATGTATTTATTAAAATAAGATATAAAAACAAAGGGTATTATGTTCACCCCAAGTGTATAAAAACAACAGTGGTAACAGATAGCTACACTTGGGGTGAACATAATACCCTTTGTTTTTATATCTTGTTTTAATAAATACATGATTATAAGGAAGCCTGAGCCTAATCTACTTCTTTGGACACTTGGACTCTCTATTTTAGCACATCTGGTGCTGCTCTTCTTGTGAGTATCATTTTAACACAGGATTTGTCATTGTGTATATCACCATCACAGTATTACACTAGTTGGCGCCCTTTTCTTTGTGATCTTTTTCACAGATTCCTTACAGAAAATAGACTGGCTTTTGTGCAATGTGTAGAGGACATGGAAAGGAGTTTTACTTAAATGTTTCCATTGTTCCAGAAAAGGAGGGAACCTTTCATCCTATTCTGGGCCTAAATGTGCCTAAATAGATTTTTGAAGGTCCCTTCCTTTAAAATGGAAATAATCAGATCAGTACTTCCTCTAGTCTTTCAGAGACAATTCATGACTACATTGGGTTGAAGGTCGCCTCTCTTCACATTCCAATCTATCGGGAACTACCTCATTATCTTAGATTTGTCTTTCTGGACAAGCATTTCCGGTTTACGTCTCTTCCTTTTGGTCTAGATACGGCACCAAGAGTCTTTACCTATGTCCCTGGGGCTCTGTAGCAGTGGTCAGAGTGCAGGGCATTGCTTTAGTTCCATACTTAGTATCTTCAGAATCATGGCTGGAAGGTAAATCTGGAAACTCCTCCTACAATAGTGAGTTTTCTGGGAGTCATCATAGACTCAATGGTTATGAAAAAATTTCTGACAGAACAGCGCAAGTTCAAACTTCAATCAGAATGTATAAGGCTTCAGTCTATCCCTTATACATCGGTCGCACAGTGTATGGAGGTAGTGGGTCTCATGGTGGCGGCATCAGATTCTATGCCATTTGATTGCTTTCATATGCGACCTCTACAGTTTTGCATGCTAACACAATGATATGGGGAACATTCAGACCTGTCTCAGGTGATAGATCTGGACCCTGTCACCAGAAATTCTCTCTCTTAGTGGATATCACCTGTGCCCATTGTTCAGGGGATGAGCTTCCTTTACCCAACTTGGGAGATAACCACAGATGCCAGTCAGTCTGGTTGGGGAGCTGTGTGGGGCAATCGGATAGCTCACGGCGTATGGTCCTCATGTGAAGTGACTCTTCCCATAAATATTCTAGAGCTCAGAGCTATCTTTAATGCCTTACACACAGCTCATTGGCGATGCAGAAAGTTGCACGCATCTTATCCTGGGCAGAGAGTCATCCATGCCTGATATCAGCTATTCACTTCCAAGGGTGGAACTTGGAGGCAGACTATCTGAGTCACCAGGCCCTTTACTCTGGGGAGTGGTCTCTCAATCAGGAGGTCTTCAACGAGATTGTACATCAGTGGGGGTCTCCAGAGATAGAACGTATGGCGTCTCACCTCAATTTCAAACTTTTGAGGTACGGATCGAGATCAAGAGATCCTCAGGCGGAGTTTATATATGCATTAGCAGTGCCTTGGGCTTATCAGCTAGTTTATCTGTTTCCCTTGATTGTGCTTCTTCCATGAGTTATAGCATGGATCAAACAGGAGGTGGTGTCTGCGATTTTTATAGCTCCTGCATGGCCCCTCAGGACTTGGTATGCAGATATCTGCTCCTTCATGGCGTCTTCCTCAGAGATTAAATCTGCTAGCTCAAGATCCATTCTTTTATCAAAATCTAGAATCTCTGAGGCTGACTGCCTGGAGATTAAACAATTTTTTTGAGTCTGTAATCGATACCCTTATACGGGTGCGCAAACCTGTTACCAGACGCATCTATCTAAGGTGTGGAAGGTTTACTTGTCTTGATGTGATGAGCATGGCTTCTCCAGGCATAGAGTGAACATTCTGCATATTCTACAGTTCTTACAGGAGGGACTAAATAAGGGTCTCTTGGCTAGTTCTATTAAGGGCCAGATCTCAGCTCTCTTGTTTTGTTGCATAGAAAGTTGGCATGGTTGCCAGATGTTGAAATCTTTTAAAACCTGATTAGAATCAGGCTAGTTTTCAAACCTATTGCTCCTTCTTGGAGTCTTAATCTAGTTACTATCTTGGAAGGTGCTATTTTTTGGTGATCTCCTGTGTTTGAAGAGTCTCATAATTGTCTGCTTTTGCATGTGATCCTCCTTATCTGGTGTTCCACGAGGATAAGACAGAGTTAAGATCTAAATCAGACTTTCTGTCTAAGGTGGGGTTGATGGATAACTTAAATCAGATTGTTGTGCTGTCCTTATGTCCTAATCCCTGTTCTTCTAAAGAGAGATTATTACACAATCTGGATGTCGTTAGGGCATTAAACTTCTTCCTTCAAGCTACAAAGGTTTTTTATCTGTCATCAAGCTTGTTTGTGCTGGTTTCTGGTAAATGCAAAAGCCTAAAGGCTACTGCTGTTTCATTGTCTTCTTTGCATGGCTTACTTGGAGGCAGGCCACAATCTCCTGACCGTTTTACTGCTCCTTCCACTTATTGTGTGTCTACGTCTTGGGCCTCCAAGAATTAGGTATCGGTAGAACAGAGGCTGCTACCTGGTCTTCTCTGCATATATTCACAAACTTTTATCAGTTTGATGTTTTTGCCTCAGTGGAGGCATCTTTTGGCAGAAAGGTTCCCCAGGAAGTGGTGCCTAGCAAATAGGTGACTGCCTCGCTTTTTCAATCCCACCATAATTCTTTGTGGACTCTACAGCTTGGGTATATATTCTCATATGTAAGAATAAGGATTTAGTGGACTCATTATCATTAGAAAGAAAACAAAATGTATTATGTGATACATTATTTTCTTTCTTCATAGTGAGAGTCCATGAACCTGGTTCAACCTAGCTGTAGGCAGTCCTAGTTTGCACCTCTTTACTCATTTTATCTCACTTATTTTTCCCTATCCTCGGCTATGAGACTACTGGAAGGGAAAGGGAAGTAGAAGGGATAGTTGAATGCTCTAGTTGAGGTGTCTATGCCTCCACCTGGTGGTCAGGTGATGTATTCCCATATGTAAGAATAAGGATTTTGTTGACTCTCACTACCAAGAAAGAAAATAATTTATCTGGCAAGAATAAATGTCGTCTCAAGGTCCTTTCTTTTATCAAAATCTTCAGTCTCTCAGTTTGACTGCTTGGAGGTTGAATGATTGATTTTCTCACAAATGGGTTTTTCTGCCTCAGTGGTAGATTCCTTGATTCAGGCTTGTAAATCAGTTCCCTCAAAGATTTACTACAAGATCTGTAAGGTGCATATTTATTGGTGTCTGGAGCAGGGCTATATGTGGCATTCCTTTAGGATTCCCTATATTTTGCAATTTCTCCAAGACAGATTAGACAGGGGTTTGTTGGGCAGCACTTTGAAAGGTCATATTTAAGCGCTTTCAGTCCTATTACATTGGAAGCTGGCTCAACTTCCAGATATTCAAGCTTTTGTTCAGGCTTTAGTTAGAATCAGACCTGTTATTAAACCAATTACTCTGCCATGTAATCTTAACTGGGTCTTAAGAGTGTTATAATCTCCCCCATTTAAACCCATGCACGCATTGGACCTTCAGCTTCTTTTTGGAAGGTTTTGTTTCTATTAACCATTCCTTGAGCCAGGAGGGTATCTGAGTTATCTGCTCTTTCTTGTAATCCTCCATGTCTGTGTCACGATCTACTGTCCCTTTAAACACTGAAATTCGACTTCCTGCTAAAGTCTATAAAGGGAACTCCTCTTCCCTTGTTTCCCTGCTTGATTATTGTTTAGTGTATAGGGATAGTTAGCTAGTAACGCTTGTCTCCCTCTATCTTCGATTATAACTACTTTATTACTCTTCACCACCTATTCCTCTAATTATATCCTGAATCAACCTGAACTTTCAAACTTACAGTTGGACATTAGAAGTATCTCTTTATATCAAAATCCATCTATCAAATAATCTCTCCTTCACCTCTGCTTGAGATCCGTGTGCCTGTCAGAAATTCACACTGCAGCGTGACGTCACACGCTAACCGCTTCGCGGTTCATTCCCTGCACCTCCATCGAGTGACTGATCATCTGAGAGTCTGTCTTGTACTAACATTGGTGACAAGGTTACCAAGCAGGACGCTTACCCTCAAACCACTGTATTGGAAACTTTCTGACTCACTGCAGAACAGGAGGAGATTGAGCCTATTTAAGACCGCAGCACAAAAACTGAGAACGGAACTGCAAGTATTTAACAGTGTATCATTTTACAAAGTATGTAAAGACTGCCTCACAACTGTTGTACAATATTGACTCTGAAATTATTCCATTTGTAATCCTCTTCAAATCCAGAAAGAGAACTTTCTCCCTCCTATAACGTTCCAGTTAAATAACTAACAATCTGAAAAAGAATTATTATCTCATCAGTAAGCTGAGAACCTCTTATCCTGATTTAATAATCTAAATGCACAGATCTTAAAAAGATGATACAATCTCTCACAAATATTTAAAACACAAACTAACTCATTGTGAATTTGTGTCAAGCTCTGATTTAATCTTCTAAACCATAATCTGCTATTTGGGTTAACGTCCTCACAAAGTCAAGTGTGAACGAAGTAGTAACAAATAGCTACACACTATCACTATACATTTAACGTATCATTTCTAAGAATTGGTTGGTGATACTTTACAGTCTGGTGTTCCAACAAGACAATGCAGTTTTACGTACCTTATCCAGCTTATTACCTTTAGTGGTGTCTTCGAAAAATATTAATCAGGAAATTGTGGTTCCATTCTTTTGTCATAATCCCAAATCTTCCTAATAGATTGTCGCACAATTTGGATGTGGTCAGGGAGTTGAAGTTCTATTTGCAAGCTACTAAGGATGTTCGCCAATCCTCATATTTGTTATGTTCTCAGGCCAATGTAAGGGCCAAAAGGCTTCATCTGTTGCTATAGCTGCATTGTGAAAGCGTTTGATACATAGGGCTTTCTTGGAGGCGGGACAGACAGCTCACTCAACTCTTTCTGTAGCCGGGAAACGTCACTGTTTTGGGAGCATTAAGAGAACACTCCCAAGCCGCGTCATAGGGAGCTGAGATGCTCAGACGCTTGCTCTTCTCACTCCCAGCGTTACCAGCAAGCTGAAAGCGCTGGGACTGACTTCATCTGAGCGTTCAGTGAACGCCCAGCACATCGATTGGAAGCCTTCCCTGAACCCTCCAAGCGAGGCTGGGCTTGCTGGAGGTGCTTGCCGAACGCAGCTTTAGTGTTCTTCTTGAGCTTTCAAGAATGAGGTCTCAGTAGACCAAATTTGCAAGGCCTGCAGCTTGGTCGTCATTGCATACCTTAACTAAATTTTATCATTTTGTTGTATTCGCCTCAGCTGAGGGAGCTTTTGTCAAAAAGGTTCTTCAGGCGGTAGTCCTGGTAAATACTCCATAGCCTTGGGTATTAGTTCCTAACAGTAAAAAATTGTGGACTCTCACCACCTTAAGAATTAAAACATAATTTATTCTTACCTGACAAACTCCTTTCTTTTTTGGTGGTGAGAGTCCACAAACCCGCCCATTTTTGTTTTTTCCTAGTTGGTGGCAGTTCTAGTTTGCACCTCTTAACCCTACTGTTTTTCTTTCTTCCTTTCTCCTGTTTTCTTGTTTATATGATAGATTGAAAGGTACAGGGAAGTAGGGAGGATTTTAAAGCCCTTGGTGTAGGGTGTCTGCCTCCTCCTGGTGGACAGGTGATGAATTCCCAACAGTAAGGACTCACTACCAAGAAAGAAAGGAATTTATAGGGAAAGCATAAATTATGTTTTTTTTTTGTTTTTTTTTAAATATCTTTTTATGATTTTTATAACAGGAAAAAATAAAATATATTAGACAATGTCAGGAAAGAAAAAATAAAACAAATACCTTGGTTATTACCATTAACATAGTAACTAAAACAAAGTTTATCGACATGGGTCATCTTGAGTACACTTGATATCCTATACAAAATCATTTTTTTTCCTTAATTTTCACATGCTTAATATGTACATGTAAACAAGAAGCACTATTCTAACAAAAAATTACCTCATATTACAAAGTCTTACAAGCAACAATACTAAAAAAAATAAGACTACGAGAAACACTTTACACTGTGTTTAGTTGCAAGACAGTAACTGGCATAATCATCTGAACCAAATCATAATCGTACTTCTAAACTTTAACGTGGTTTATTCTTACAGGATAAAGAATATGTACTTAAAAAAGAGGGAAAGAAAAAGAAAGAAGAGAGCAAAAAAAAACACAAAAAACACCTCCCCCACCTCAACTTGATACCAGTTCTTCCACTTAGTTCGCTTCCCTAAAATTGGATACCCATAACGGTGGAAAGAGCCCATGTACAACTAAATCTGCAAAACTCTGAGAGCTTAGAAACGGCATTAGAATATTTTTCTGGACTTCCAATGAGTAAGACTTAATAATTGGAAGCCAGCTATGAATGAATTTACCAATATGTTTTTCTGAAGTAAATTGCGTGTGAAATGCTTCAAAGATGATTTGGGCCTGTATTTCCTTGAGAAAAAGGGTGAAAGGTGGCGCCTTGTGCATCCGCCAATTTTTAAATATAAGAAACCTAGCTATAAGTATAATGGTTGTGTATGAGTGTGAAAAAATATTTTTTATCTGATTATGTAATCCGAGAAAGAATACCACATCAGGAGAGAATTGAACAGATAAATTAAATAGTTGGTTAGCCCAGTATTGTATTTTAAACCAAAATTGCCTTATTTTGGGACAAGTCCACAATATATGCATTAAATTAGCATTGACAAGGGGACAAACAAAGGCTTGTGTAGGATAGAATTGTGCCATTCTAGCCGGCGCCACGTAATATTTATTAATGAGTTTGAGATGAGACTCTTTTAAAGACCTCGCATTCACACATTTATTTACTGTATGAAAACTCTGATCAGATCTGGGTCCATAGAAGGGAAGATACCTGCCCAACTATTACACATTTTCTCTACGATTAGAGTACCTTGTTTAGCGAGCATTATATCTAATATGAGAGAGATTGAGGTAATGCCACTTCTAAATTTATCTATACATATGTTGATCTCATCCCATTTAGATACCCAATCCCCAACAAGGGAGCATTTATACAAGAAATGCCGGAGTTGAAAATAGGCATACATATTGTCCCTGGCCAAGTTGAATTGTTGAAAAAAAGTATTTAAAGGATATATTTGCTGGCTATCCAACATAGCCTGGGACACCAATACCAGCCCATTTTCCTCCCAGTTTTTTAATGCCTTATATTGTATTCCTGGCATAAATTCTGGATTACCTCTTATGGGAAGAAATTTGGAGAAATGTGGATCTACTTCCATGATCTTACACAGTTTCTGCCATGCTATTATTACATTTTTAATAGAAAATAATATTAAAATTTTTGATGGAAGATGTTTAATTACAGTGTGTAAGACAGCTTTCAGTGAAAAGGGAGCAATACATTGTCTTTCTAACTCAATAGTGGCAAAATTATTAGAATCAGTTATCCAATGAAGAGCGAATTTAACTAAAGTAGCAATATTGTATAGTCTTAGATTGGGAAGGGCTAAACCTGCTTGCGTTTTTTTGTGTGTCAATCTGACCAGGGATATACGAGTTTTCTTATTACCCCAGATGAATTTAGTTTGATACTGATCGAATTTCCTCAGGTCACTGTTAGTAAAGAATAACAGTAAATTTTGTAACGGATACAAGATCTGAGGAAACACAATAGATTTTTTTAAGTTCACACGGGCGGATATAGATAATGGGAAGGAAGCCCATACTTCTAGATTATTCTTAACCTTCTGTAATAGGGAAGAAAAATTCAGATTATACCATTTTTGTGGATCTCTGTGCAATATTATGCCCAAATATTTCAGCCGATCTACAACTTTAAAGGGGAGGCTTGAGCAACTCACTCTTGATTTAATTATCCACAATAACTTACTTTTTCCATAATTAATTTTATAACCCGAGAAGGAACTGGTCAGCAAATATTTGCAAAATTAATGGTATATTATATGCCGTTTTATCTAAGAAGAGTAAGAGATCATCTGCATAGAGAAGAATTTTCAAGTTATGTGACCCTACTGAAATACCACTCAAGTTTTCCCTTAACCAAATAGCCAGCGGTTCTATAGCAATATTAAACAACAGAGGTGACAAGGGACATCCTTGCCTTGTTCCCCTACCCAGTATTATTTTGGGTGAAAGCATACCGTTGATCAGTAAATATGAACTCGGATTCCGATAAATCTTATGGACAAACTGCACAAATTGCTCCTGGAACCCAAATTGTTCTAAAGCCCTGAATAGATAATGCCACGTGATAGAATCGAAGGCTTTTTCTGCATCTTCTGCATAATAAGAGCCAAGTCTACATATGTTCCCTTTTTTTTAATTTTATCTATATTCCACATATAGTCCAGAAGCATAATCACCTTTCGAATATTTTTAGCAGAATTTCTTCCCTGAATAAACCCAGTCTGATCAGGATGTATAATCTCAGTTAAGCCAGACGCTAGTCTTGCTGCAATGATTGACATCAAGATTTTATAATCCACATTGAGGACCGATATTGGTCTATACGAAGTTGGGTCCTCTCTTTCTTTATCTTTTTTTGGAATTAAAGTTATATTAGCTGCTGTAAAATAATTAGACATTGTATTGCTATGGGAGTAATACTCATTATAAAGCCTTTCAAGAGTATAATTAATTTCTTGGGATAGAATTTTATAATATTCTGCGGGTAAAAAATCGGGCACGGCTGCCTTATTTAGTTTTACTCTCTCTATTGCTTTTGCAATTTCTTCTCCTGTAATACGAGCATTTAACTGTGATAATAGTTCTTCAGAAAACTGAGGAAATTAAATTTTAGACAGAAAATTATCAAGATTTAGCCTGTTAACATCAGTTTTATTATAGAGATTTTGATAAAAGCTGTGGAATACTTTCAAAATATTTTCAGAGTCTGTAAATCTATCCTTACCTACTTTAATTGCTGAGATATAATTCTTACTTTTTCTGTTTTTGATTAAGCTAGCTAGATGTTTTGCTGACTTACCATGATATCCTTTAAATTTTAGGTTCAATTTAAGATCTTCTATATGTGATTTCTTATTAAGAAATACCTCACGGTTATTCCTGGCATCACAGTATTTATTCCAATTAGTTGACGATCTTTCGTTATTATATCTTCTAAGAGCATTTTTATCATGATGTGCAAACTGTATCTCAACTGCTCTATTTTTCTTGTTCCAGGCATTTAGATATTATTTAATTTCCCCTCTTAATACCGCTTTTAAGGCTTCCCAAAATACTTCTATATTATTAAAATGCGAAATATTAAAAGTAACAAAGTCTTCTCACTTTTGTTTTAACCATACATTAAATCTAGGATTATTAAGCCAAAAACGCGGAAATATGAAGTTTTGACTTTTATCTTTGGTCTAGATAAAGAGGGGAAGGCTAGAGAGATAATAGCATGATCAGAGATAACTATATTGGCAATCTCTGATTTAATTTTTAAAATAGATAATGATTCTGAGATAAAAAACATATTGATTCTCGAGAAGGTTCTATGTACTTTGGACTCACTGGAGAAGAGTCTAGCTTCTGGATTTTCCACACACCAGATATCTAGAAGCTTAAGTTTCTGTCAAATTTGATTCAAACATTTTGCTTGTTCCCTTGTCTTTTTCCCTGAGAGTCTATCTATCTCCGGGCATATTGCAATATTAAAATCTCCCCCTATGATAAGATTGTGAGAGACAAACGGGAATAATTTAACTTTAATTTTTTCCCAAAATATGGGAGTGTGAACATTTGGCCCATAAATGTTACATAAGGCAAAGTCAACATTATTAATCATAATTTGCAAAATAATAAATCTGGCCTCTGGATCATATTCAACATTTTTAATCTTATACACTAAATTTTTATGCAGTAATATGGCAACTCCTGCTTTCCTATTATTAACTGGGGTAGCGATAACCTCACATACCCATTTTATCTTTAGTTTCGTTATCTCTGAATCCTTTTAAGTGAGTCTCCTGCAGAAACACCACCTGTGGACAGTGGGAAGCAAGGGATTTTATAATAAGTTTACGTTTCATTGGCGAGGTGATACCTCCTACGTTCCAGGAAAGAACCTTGAGATTTTGTCATATATCAGTAGTCATTTAAAATCTGAGAGGCGTAGTAGGGCCATGAGTATGGGTAAATTGAGGCGGAGGAGGGGGGAGAGAGGAAAAGAGCCGAAAATAAAACAACAGGAAAAAAAAAAGGAAAAAATTAAAAACACCTATCTGTACATGTAGAACAGAGAATCCTCTGCGAAATTCCTTGTAAAAGTATAGAAGTTGACATTTAATACAAATGGGCCATATTGGCCACCAAAATTCTACAAGCTTATACATACTGGTATCAGCTATATGAAACTAAAACATAGGGATACCTATACATCATACAAGTTGGTTTCTGCAAAATCCTGTGCTTCAGTTGTATTATTGAGAGTAATTCGCTTATCATTAATGTCTATTACAATTTTAGCTGGATAGATTAAACGAGCTTTAAGACCATTGTTAATAAATTGTGTACAATACGGAACCATTAGTTTCCTCTTGGCAAAGGTCTCATTAGAGAAATCCTGAAATAGCAATAATCTGTTTTTAGCTATTGTGAAAGAGTCAAGTTTCTTGTATAGTTTTAAAATTTCTAGTTTATCTTGGAATTTAAGAAATTTAACTATACACATCCTATTTCTAGGAGATCCATTCACCTTTGTATTAGGGGGACCAATCCTGTGGGCTCTTTCCACTACTAAAGGCAGTTGAGAGGCAGGGAATCCTAACGCCTGGGGTAGAATTATAGATGTAAAATTCAGCAAATCATTATATTAATTTGTTTCGGGGAGCCCTACTATTCTAATGTTATTTCGTCTGGAACGATTTTCCAGGTCCTCCAGACGACTTTGTAAGATATTCATTCGAGATTTATGTGTATGAATTTGGGCATCTTGCAAGTTAGTGAGATCCTCTAAGTCTGATATCCTATTCTCGGCTTCTGATAGCCTATTTGAGAATTGTCTTACTTCAGTAGAAAGAGCGACAATATTGGTAGAAATATTAACTAACTCTTTTTTAATATCATTAAATTGAGGCGATATAAGCTCCGTTAATTGAGACAATATTGGCTGAAGATCTACTGTAGGGTTAACCATCTGTACGTAAACATCTGAGCTGACATTCAATAGTTTCGTTTTTCGATCTTTTATTTTAGGAGGCATTATAGGTGAACTGTGTTTTCCTTGCGTGATAAATCTTTCCATAAAAAAGAAATAAATCAAAATACTAGTGACAAAAGAAAGTGTTTTTATTTTATTTTTTTTGTTATTAAGTGAACCACTACAACTCACGTGGAATTTAATGGAGCTAATTAATACTTAGCTTCTTGAAAAAGTATATGCAAAATCCTTGCCAGAACAGCACCTACTGCACCTGGCGACTCTATAAAAATATCTTTTTTTTTTTTTCCCTTTTAGTGAAAGTGTAATAGATATATTAGAATAATGCCTCCCTTTTGTAAATAGCACTTATAGTTTTCCTCTCTTCTTCTTTCTTTCTTCCCCCTTTTTCTCTCTTTTCTTCCTTTTCTCCTTTTTCTTTCTTTATCTTTCTCTTTCTTTTACTTTATGATAGGGGGAGACCCTTTATTTATTTATTTATTCAGGTTTACTGACTTAGTGTAATAATTGTTATGTCTACCCAATTGTATGTACACCCTATAGACTTCAAGGCTGCGTTAGAGCCTATTTAATTTAACAAACAAGTTAGGTGTATAATTAAAGCGGGTTAAATATAATTTAACATATTCCTTCTAATGCATAATATGACACAGTCACTACTTTATATGTATCAAACGGATAACCTTCCTGATATAGTTGATACCACCTCCCTCTAAAGAGAGATATACAGACAAGTTCAGTGTATAAAATCTTTTAAAGGGGATAACGGGGTTATATGGTACCAGTTATTGTAAACTGAGTTAAACTTAGATTATTATTTTTTTCCTTTCCTCCCCTTTCCTTTTTTTCCTTTTTTAAACTGCCCTTATTTTGGTTACTCACAAATTTTGACCCAGTTTAGCGCTCAATATATCTATGTCTAATGAGGTATTAAACAGACCTAGACACCCTCAGAATCTACACATTTAAGAATAAAATGCTAATAGCGCACATATATGAACCAATGCATATATCCTTATAGATTCCTATAGACAAATACAAAAAACTCAGATTAATATTTTAGCTTTGCTGTAAAATCTCTAACGATCTTAAGGCAACAAGTACACAGCATACAGTGATATAAGAGTTAGCAGAAACAGTTCCAATATTATTTATCAAGTTAGAGTTAGCTCTCAAGAGCTGTATATTTTCAGCACTTGTTACTTCTTATAGGCAAAGCAACATAGATGATTTTCCAAACACAGGATTATTATTTGCCCCTCTACTGCAAAAAGAGCACTGGTGCAAATGTATACACTCTGTCACAGTTCCTGTATAAGGATGGCTCTGGACAGCGTCCATACACAAATTTCCCGCCTTGGCGTATTTATCCGCAAAATAGATTTAAAAGTTTAAAGTCGTCATACAGGCTACAATAATATAAAGTGGAATTCCTTATGTTGCATACTGAGTTCTTGAGAATTCCTTGACAAAAATAATATATTTCAAGGATTATTACGTTAAAGGGACACAAATGACTTTCCAGGAACAAATCCTTAGTGCCCTTCTATCTCAATATAACCAGTGCGTGTATATATTTATATCATACTTGCGCCTTTCAAGTGACACTGTGACACCATTCAGGCTCCACACACTTAAATCCAGGTAAGCATGTATATAGCAATATGAGGCACCCACGGTAAGTATTGCTGCAAATCTGTTACCTCTTTGGCAATAAGACGGATTTCCAACGAGCCAGGATGTGACCCACGAGACCGGAGGTGACTCCTGGTTCCCCCCGAGAATCAGCAACCCCTCTCTACTAGCGGGTACTACGATTTCCACTCGTCTTAGGCACCAGAAGCTTACACGCGGGTTTACCACAGGATCCGCTGTCGGCTGTACAGCAATGCTCAAGCCCGATCCTCTTGTTGCTTCAACTCTCCACCAGTACTGCAGCTTTGTCGGTTACACCGCAATTCTTGAACTTCCACGGCTGGAGCTATTGTTCTGCTCAATGCCCAAACAAGCCCTTAGGAACTTAGGGCCTCGGGGCTGATAGCGGGGGGAGATGAGGCGCGGAGACAGCAAACGTGCATCCGCTACAGAGGATCAAAACCAGCGTGATTAGCTCCACCCCCAACAGGAAGTCCCCACCTCTTCCTATTACTAACACAGGCAAAGAGAAATTATGTTTTCAATAAGAAAATCCTAATGTGTGTTTACTGATCAGTGGTTATCTGACTCGCAGGCTACAGTTTGTTCTGATCTGGTTTAGTGCATAGACAAATATATCACACGTGACCTTTCACAAAAAGTAGATTCCACCTCGCTAAAGGACACTTCTAATCTAGTCAGATTTAACAGGTTTGCATTTGATATAAGGTCTTATCACAAAAATGTAACTTTCCTTTTGTTTAAATGCTGTAACAGTGATCGCATTATATAATTTTCCGAAAAAAATAAACATCACAAATCTGGATTTTATTTAAAATTACCTTCATTACAGTAGCCACTATTTAACCATTGGAAAGTATTTCTCTAAAGGGACAGTCTAGTCAAAATTAAAATTTAATGATTCAGCTAGGGCATGCCATTTTAAACAACTCTCTAGTTTACTTTTATCATCAAATATGCTTTGTACACTTGGTGTTCTTTGTTGAAAGCTAAACCTAGGTAAGCTTATATACTAATTTTTAAGCCCTTGAAGACCGCATCTTATCTCAGTGCATTTTCACAGTTTTTCATAGCTAGGCAGCACTAGTTCATGTGTGCCTTATAGATATCAGTGTACTCTCTCCCGTGGAGTTATTTATGAGTCAGCACTGATTGGCTAAAATGCAAGTCTGTCAAAAGAACTGAAATAAGGGGCAGTCTGCAGAGGCTTAGAAACAAGGTACTCACAGAGTTAAAATGTATCTTACTATAACAGTGTTGGTTATGCAAAACTGGGTAATCGGTAATAAAAGGATGATCTATCTTTTAAAACAAATTCTGTAGTAGTCTTTCCCTTTAAACCAGAATATGGAAATAAGATTGCCTACAAATGTTCTTGTATACTGGCATCTTGCAGCAAGACTTTACATTCTGCAAACCACAGCAAAAGTTGAAACACATTTTAAACTTTTATCACTCAAATTCCGCAGTCTTCTGATGTATGGACATTGTGTATTTATTTTTAAGTTTGTTTGATCATCTATGTGTACATCTGTTATTCTCTTTTGTAGGCTTTCATTTTTTTAATGGCACAATCCCCTAAAGATTCTTGCATAAAATCTAAATGAATATGAATTTCACATGTTTACTTTCTCTTCTGTTTATGGGCCTGATATTTAAAAACTTGTCTGCATGGAGAGAAATCGTACAAAATCTTTCAGATTTTTTTTACTCCTTATATTGTAATATAGGCGTCTCTCCTTCACATACAAAATTCTGCATAGGGCAAAATAGGGAAAATTACAAGTCGCGCAGCAAATCAGTTGCATAAACACTGCGCTCGTTATTGCTTTCGTATTTGGGGTTGCACAGCTTTTACAAGTTGCAAAATAACTATTTTGTGCACACGTGTGTAATCTACACAATCAAATTTCGTGCACGTTCACGTATTCCACATAGAAGTCAATGGAGAAGACAAATAGAAAAAAAATAATAATACAAAAACCCTAATATATTGCAAAAAGCCCATGACATATTCTCCTTGAAAAGTGTATATCAAAATGCAAATATTTCATATTGCAAAAATGTTTTCGGAATGGAATATGTTCTATGTATTTATAAATAAATATTTCTCTATATATGTGATGATCAGGGCCGGATTGGGCAGCCGGGATACCGGGAAAAATCCCAGTGGGCCGGCAGCTGAGTCAGCTCTCTGGGCTGGCTGCTGCAATAGAGAGCAGAGTAGCATCATGATTCAATTTGCGGCGGCCGGCGAATTGGCTTCAAGGGCTGCACATGCAAGCAATGCCTTTCAATTTGCATATGATTATTAAATAATTTGCATAGGTGATGATTTTTGGAAAGATATATCTATTTATAGCGAGATATGTATATGAACATATATGTCTAGATATCTTGAGATCTATATGCGAATATCGTTTTAAAAATTCCTCTGAGATATTGTTTAATGTGCATAAGATTGTAATGTAAAATCTTTTCATTTGCTTTTTTTTTTCTAACAGCTGAGATCTCATATCGTAGAGCCCTTATAACTTTTGCGTGCAATATTTTTTTTAAATAATTTTTATTACACAGTGTTAATATGAGTGTAACTGTACTTTGTAATGTAATTTTGAAGTATTTCGTGAAACGTTTTTGTTGCCCAAAACTGTTAACTACAGCTCTTCGAACGCGGAAAGGATTACTGTGTAAAAGGCGAATGCATGAGCGCAATCGCTATTTTTCAAAACTTGTAATAGCTGCGCAATGCAAATTGATTGCGAAAAGACCACATTGTGTTGCTCTGCTAAATTCGTCTTCGGAGCATTCGAGGTACGGTAAGCCTCTTGAGGTCTCTCCTTTCTCCATGTTCAAGATTTGTGGGAAGGACTGGCGGCTCTTAGCCTGCGACGTTATCCGCTGGTTAGTGGATACTTAGCAATCTGAAGGATCCTATCTTCAGCTGCTTTCTGCTTGCCCTGCAAGTATTTACGTTTTAGAGTCATTTTTAGATGACTGCAGCGGGCAGTGTTTTTGCTTCAGGTGTTGTTCGTCAGACCTATCTGAGCTTGCTGCACGAGGTTTCGTTTCTGTATATTTCGGTATTCCGAGGTACCTTCAGTTGCTTTTAGAGTGTGGTTGCACTGTTAGGGGAAGATCCTCTCTGTTTCAGATTCCCAGCCTTATCCTGTGGTTTCTGTTTCTGGGGTCTGGGTGTTGCCTCCCCTTGTTTCTATGAGACTGGTTGGGTCTCTGTTAGCCTGACCCAGTTTCTCTGTTTTTTTGCTCTGTGTTTGTGCCCTTTTTAGTTTGTTTTTTTCCTGGAGTTTCTTATCCTAGCTGAAAGCTAGCTCAGCATACTAATGCACTATGGTTACTCTGCACTGTAGCAAAACTGAGGGTTGCAAGTTCGATCCTCGGCGAGGTCTACTCAGCCTTTCCTCCTTTCAAGGTTGATAAAATGAGCAGCGCCTTGAGTTCCTTAAGGGGGATTAGCTGTGCTTTACAAGTACAATCATGTTTTCTCCGTGCCTTTTCTTCTTTGTGGATGAATACGGTAGTTTGTTCCCTTTCTTTAGTAAGGGGTGTGTTGTTTGGAGACCGACTGCTGGGCGACAGTGTCTCTTGGAGGCTGTTGACTCAGTCAAGTCTAGTTCCTGCGGTCTCTAGCAAGGCTGTGGACTATCTGCTGGTCAGTGTCCTTGGGCCTTTTCCTTTTTTTCAAAGTTGTTCTCGGCTTCAGACAAAGCAGGATTTTGTTGGGTAGGGGTTTTCAGGCCTGATGCCCTCAGAATGGGCCGCCTCTTGTACCCTCCTGTTTTTGCATTTAGTGTCCTCTATAGCTTGGGTATTGTTTTCCCAAAAGTAATGAATGTAGCCGTGGATTCTTTCCATTTATGAAGAAAAACTTAAATTATGCTTACCTTATCATTTTCTTTTCTTCAGATAGAAAGAGTCCACAGTTCCCCGCCCGTATTTTTTCTGTGGAGCGTCTGTTATTTTTGTTCCTCTGGCACCTTTTCACCCTGATATTTCTTTTACTGTTCCTTGGCAGAATGACTGGGGGATGAGGGAAGTGGGAGGAGTGTTTAGGCCTTTGGCTGGGGTGTCTTTCCTCCTCCTGGTGGCCAGGTTTTGATTCCCAAATGTAATGAATGCAGCTGTGGACTCTTTCCATCTGAAGAAAAGAAAATGATCAGGTAAGCATAATTTAAGTTTTCAGTTCTTTTAACAGACATCTATTTAAGGCCAATCACAGCTGGCTCACCTGAACTCCACATGCGTGAGCACAGTGTTATCTATATGACACACATGAACTAACACTCTCTAGCGGTGAAAAACTGTCAAAATGCCCTGAGAGAAGAGGCGGCCTTCAAGGGCTTAGAAGTTAGCTTATGAACCGCCTAGGTTTAGCTTTCAACTAAGAATACCAAGAGAACAAAGTGTCAGTATATAGTAGAGTTATAATACAATTAATTTATTCTTTAAAATAGCCTCCAATTAAAATGTATATACGAAACAATTGAAATGAATATTTATTCCTAAATTCTTTAGATTAATTAAAATGTATATACACATTGCAATATATTTATGTAGAGACCAGATTATGAATCAAATTATACATGCTTATGCTGTTATAATATTCTTTACAAAGATCATAAAAGATATACCTTTAAAATTAACTTTACTCACAATGAATCACATTAAATTACCACAATAAAATACCAGAGGTTGGGGGACGGAGTCAACTGCCAACATGGACGGCTGTTAATTTCTGGAGCTCTGTTCACTAATAAGCTAAAGGGGCCTTCTATCTCCTAATTTTGGTTTCAAAACTACGGTGATACCCTTCAGAGGACTCCTAAACTACGCTGAATCCAACTTGCATCTTTTCAGAAGCGTTTATCCCTACTACAACCATAAGTTTGAATACTGAATGTATACAGATCTGAGGCCCTCTACACGCCCTGAACATGGAGATGTCCTATCCCACATTGCGGGTCTTATTAGAACGCCTACATGCCAAGCTGGACGAACATTATGAGGATCTTATTGGGATTTATAGAGGTAAAGACGGAGATATGCTAACCTTGCCTAACGATGACATAGCTACTCATACTAGAAATGAGGCTCTAAGCATGGCGCCTCAAATTGAAACACCTCCAAGTCACGCAGAGCCGTGGAAGAGAATCGCACTGCACCCGGCGGCAGAAGTTTTCGAAGTGAGTCAGTTAGTGGCGGAAAAGATCTCCACATCGGCTTTGGTGACTTGTGAATGCCCTGAGATACTGCCCGCTAGCTATGCCTTCCCGACATCCTGCGACACTTACTTACATCTAGAGCAGCCTATAGTTCCCACGTATACTGGGAACCTGGAATCCCATGTCAGTCTTAGCAGCGCTGTCCCCCATGGTGGCGTGATGACCCTCGTTCCTCCTGCAAGCACAGCTGACTCAATGGTGACCGTCTCAACTCCGGATAGCCCTTGGTCAGTGCTGTTGCGGCTAGTGAGCGGCTTCAATCTTCCGAGGATTGAGCAGCATGGAAATGAGATACGTCTGGGTATCGGTTAACTCAGGATTGTTTCAGCGATATCAGGTGTGAGACTGGTTCACTGAGAGTCGGATATGTTCTTACCTCTCCCCTTCGACTCTAGTATTCTTGGATCATACCGGCTGCCATTATATGAACTTCCTACACGAGAGCTTCACAAATATTGACTCATGTGATATATGTTAAATTTTTTCAGGAGATTTGATGTTAAAAGTCTAAGGTCCTTAGTACCCTGTAGGAGATATGCAGACAGCTGTTATTCTTTAACATTATACTTCACGCTCGCCAAGTTTAAATTATAGTTAATATATGTGTTAGCGTGTAAAGTGTAACTCATACTAGACTAGCTATATAATTTATTGTATTACAGCTATTTGTTGTTAATAAACGCTTTCTATTCCACTTGGAGCTCCATTGCAGGATTTCAGTTAATAGTTCAGAGTGTGATAGAAGTTTTACAAGTCTAATGTTAGTTCTATACAAAACCTCTTGCAAACAGGCTAAAATCATTTAACATGAGTATATCTGGAGACTAGCCAAATTTGTTGCTGTTCATAAAGCTTTATGCAATGAGACCTGGACATGCTTAAGTTATCTGTATAACTATGATATTCTAACTTCCCTTTTAACCACGTATTAACTGGCTGTGGATAATATAAATTTTATGCTCGGTTAATATAACAATAGAAACTAATAGTAGTTGGAAGCTGAATACCATATAATTAGATAATATTTGTGCACCAGGCTTTAGGGCTATTATAACTCATATTGATATAGCAAATTTATTATTAACATGTGCTGTATTACTTACTCCCATTGTGCTCTTACTGCTATTGGTTGTGTTTGGCAATGGTCGCTTGTATATCTGGTTTGAGCTATCCTTGATCTCAATTATTCATTCATTTACTCAGGTTCTAATGTTGGATCTTTTAAGGTAGGCTTGAGATATTTTAAAGCAATAGTGGTGTTTATAACGTTTACATTGCATTATATCTAACTTAACCCCTATAGTTTCAGCTTAGTATTTGAGATTATAGAATAGCCCACTTTTATGCATTTTATACAAGATGGCAAATGTTGAGTATAGCAATCTGTTAAATGGAATTGATTTTGCTGGACAAATGACTCACACCACTAGCTATTATAGACGTGGCTATTACATCTATACTTCTAGAGGAGTTCAGTACGCAGAACTAATACTTTCCAATATTAAGCCACTATTGCTCAGACCCCTTGTGTTTCTGAACAGAATCATATTTCATTCGCACTAGATTATGATTATAGTTCAATGTATTCTGCATGCCATCGCACGAGCAGGTGTAATAATTTAATCATCATACTAGACTTCCTAGCCTTACATAGCTTGCGTCTTGAATACTCATATAGTCTCTAGTAGAGAACTGAGCATTAAAATTGTCTCCTCCTACCTTTACAAGAGACCAGTAATCAGTTTCTACTTCCATCCCTTAATGTTTGAAATATAGCCATGTTTAAATCTGTTTTCTTATCTTTGTTATATACTTAGTGTTCGGTTTAATGCCCTAAATGGAACCATGACGCATTCCTTAACTTAGCTCGAGTATAACCTTTTAACAGGTACAAATCAGTTTTATTCTAGTATATACCCTGTGGTTACCCTAAATGTTTAAACCTATTTTTGATGTTGGGTTTTTTAGTTCTTAGATGAAAAATACGCTACTTAGATGTTTCCAAACAATACTTTTTAGTTTAAGGGCCTACTTTCGTCCTATTGTGATCTCTCAATACCTGCTATATTGGATGCTGCTGGGCTGTGTTAGCTGGGAGAGCACGGCTCAGCATATTAGATAAATTTATGATTATAGTTTGAGGTATATGTAGTAACTAACAGTATACATGGGGTTGGAGATAATTGACTATGTGGGTGCCCCATCTGTCTCTTTTTTTCAAATACTTAATACTCCCCCCCTGTTTGTACCCCTTTTAGGAAGCTACCCTTCTTTTTATATGCCTTAGCTTAAATTTACTCATGATATACATAGAGGATAATTCTACTTCGTAGTGTACTTTAAAGCCCGGAGTTCTCAGTGCATTTACAAGTTTGACAAACTAATTGGCTCCGCCCTCCAACCCCCCCTACTTTATTTTGAGAGGCTATCGCCCGCTGCATCCCCCTGCCCCATAAAACTATAGAGCTACCTCCTCCCTAGCCCTAACCTTATTTGAATAGATACCCTAATCTTTTTCTCATATAGCTGAGAGAGGACCATTACTGTTTATTCTACATTTATGATACTCTATAATAAAACTGAAGTTTTTCTGTGAGATAGCCCACATTTTATAGTAATGCTTGAGATATCTGAATACATTTTCTTGCTAATTATGCTGTGTATACATTGATGTGTAAATGTTTTGGGGCATACCCTGTATTCTGTATCTGTTTATGGCTTCAATAAAAATTATTTGACAAAAAAAAAAAAATACCAGAGGTTGTATATATTATTAATGCAAACAGCCAATGTATATGCCAATATGTCTGACCTGATATAACCTCTTATTTAGCTATGATAAGACAAATTCTAAAATATAGATATAGCTGCAAATAACTTAATACACACCAGAGAGATTTACTTACAATAATAAGCCTGACTTAGAGATATAAAATACAAAAGACCTTTATCTAGCAAATGAATTTATTGGCACTAAATATAGTTTTAGACTACACAGGATTATGAACATAAGCTTAAAATACAAAGTGCCCTTTTAAAATTACCAGTTTCAATTAAACTGTAGCAACAATGAATGTATTTGCTTTAAAATATTAAATTATATGTTACTACATAACCAAATGATTATTCAGTTTCCAGAATTTCTTGTGGGTAATCTAAGAAGGATTTATCCACCATGTGCAAAGATACAGGCCTCAAAATTGTTAATCTTCCTTTGTTAAAAAAAGTGTCCCAAAATGGCAGATAATATACTTGGCACAAAGCCTGTGTAGTTTCCTCTCCAAAAAGTGTATGCTTCTTTGAGTTTGTGGGTCTCCTTTGTCTACTGTGTGTGTGGGTCTTTATTCAAAAAATAAAGAATCCCTCCTCCTTTTCTTAAGTCATTCCCACAAGAATTTGATAGGCCCTTTCTGATGCTTGTCCCTGATTGGTTATTTGGGAGACGCCTCTCTGATTGGCTTATTTGGATTTGCATATGTTCTTATAGTCAATTTGTTTGGCTGTCATACCATTTTTGCACTATTGGTGGCAGCAGATAACCAGAAATGCAATTTTACTATCAATACTGCTACAGCTTAATATCTCACCTTAAAATGTTTATTCAATATACTATAATTTCCAGTATTAACAAACCACATGTTCAATGTGTATTGGATTATGTCATAATATTTACCCTGAATATTTCAAGATTAAACATGAATATACTCCACTTATAATATTTAAAAATGCATTTAAAAATCATATCTTGTATGAAAAGATTAAAAAGGACTATAATACCTTCATCATGTGCTCAATTACTTTCTCAGTTATCATCTTAATATCACATACATACCTTGAGATCAGCAATCGGATGTAATTTCATATAATTATATCTATACTGAACTATTATCCCATATTAATATAAATATTGCATATCTGTACATCTCTTGCTGAGTATATAAAAACATATACCATCCACAGCACCAATTACATATACACCTATTAGATGCCTGAAAAATATAAAAATATGCTATCAATTTTGAAACAATTTGATTTTATATTTAAGTTATCAAATATTTATCTAATATGTTACTGTTAGACCTTTCTTCTTAGATCCACAAATACACATTTATACAATTTGCTTGGACAGTCTGAGGTATACATTAATTTATCTAAGAACTATGTAGATAATTTGTTATCAAAAGTACATAGGTTAAGATATTTTGAAATCTTGATTCTTAGGCCTTCAACTTTCCATATGTTAGCTGTAACATGAGTTCAGATTCTTTGTGTATCTAAAACTCAGCATGGCACAATTTAACACTTAGACGATAAGGGCCATTTCCCCTGAGTATGTTTGCGTATTTCATTATCAGTTCAGACTGAGCGACTGTTCTCTACAGGGGTTCCTGTGATCTAAGTAATGAATTTCTTAGGCTAAATTAATTTAGAGATTTAAATCTGGGAAGGCTATCCAACAATAATTCATTAGAAGTTACCTCTCTTCTTCTGAGACCGTGATCAAAGGCTCTTTAGATGTGACATTATCTATTATAGTTTGGGACCAATGTTTGTTTTTCTTTAGAAGTCCTGTTTATTTCTTTTGTTCTACAAGTCTGTAGTTGAGAACAAAAGGGAGGGGTTGCTATCACCCATTCCAGTGTTTGTTCGCAATGCAGCTAAATCAATTCATAGTAGATATTATCTAAATGAGAGATTAAATTATGTAATATCCAATGCCATACCCTGACAAAAGTAAAATTGGTGATAAAAGTAAATTGGAAAATTGTTTACATTTTATTCTCTATCTGAATCATGAAAGTTTATTTTGGACTACACTGTCCCTTTAAAATCTGTGTCTCTAACATTTTCTTAGAGCTGCAAGCTTTTGACTATCAGGCCCTATGAGAGATACTGAGATAATTCCCTTTATATATATATATATATATATATATATATATATATATATATATATATATATATATATATATATATATATATATATATATATATATATATATATATAGTATCACACAAAAGTGAGTACACCCCTCACATTTTTGTAAATATTTTATTATATATTTTCATGTGACAACACTGAATAAATTACACTTTGCTACAATGTAAAGTAGTGAGTGTACAGCCTGTATAACAGTGTAAATTTGCTGTCCCCTCAAAATAACTCAACAAACAGCCATTAATGTCTAAACCGTTGGCAACAAAAGTGAGTACACCCCTAAGTGGAAATGTCCAAATTGGGCCCAAAGTGACAATATTTTGTGTGGCAACCATTATTTTCCAGCACTGCCTTCTTGGCATGGAGTTCACCAGAGCTTCACAGGTTGCCACTGGAGTCCTCTTCCACTCCTCCTTGACAACATCACAGAGCTGGTGGATGTTAGAGACCTTGTGATCCCCCACCTTCCATTTGAGGATGCCCCACAGATGCTCAATAGGGTTTAGGTCTAGAAACTTGGCCAGTCCATCACCTTTACCCTCAGCTTCATTAGCAAGGCAGTGGTTCTCTTGGAGGTGTGTTTGGGGTCGTTATCATGTTGGAATACTGCCCTACGTCCCAGTCTCTGAAGGGTGGGGATCATGCTTTGCTTCAGTATGTCACAGTACATGTTGGTATTCATGGTTCCCTCAATGAACTGTAGCTCCCCAGTGCCGGTTGCACTCATGTAGGCCCACACCATGACACTCCCACCACCATGCTTGACTGTAGGCAAGACACACTTGTCTTTGTACTTCTCACCTGGTTGCCGCCACACACGCTTGACACCATCTGAACCAAATAACTTTATCTTGGTCTCATCGGACATGGTTCCAGTAATCCATGTCCTTAGTCTGCTTGTCTTCAGCAAATTGTTTGCAGGCTTTCATGTGCATCATCTTTAGAAGAGGCTTCCTTCTGGGACGACAGTCATGCAGACCAATTTGATGCAGTGTGCGGTGTATGGTCTGAGCACTGACGGGCTTACCCCCCCACACCTTCAACCTCTGCAGCAATGCTGGCAGCACTCATACAACAACAAAGACAACCTCTGGATATGACACTGAGCATGTGTACTCAACTATTTGCAACTCGACTATGGCGAGGCCTGTCCTGAGTGGAACCTGTACTGTGAAACCGTTGTATGGTCTTTCCCACCATCCTGCCGCTCAGTTTCAGGGTCTTGGCAATCTTCTTATAGCCTATGCCATCTTTATGTAGAGCAACAATTCTTTTTTTCAGATCATCAGAGTTCTTTGCCATGAGGTGCCATGTTGAACTTCCAGTGACCAGTATGAGAGAGTCTAAGAGTGATAACACTACATTTAACACCTGCTCCCCATTCACACCTGAGACCTTGTAACACTAACAAGTCACATGACACCGGGGAGGGAAAATGGCTAATTGGGGCCAATTTGGACATTTCAACTTAGGGGTGTACTCCCTTTTATCTCCAACAGTTTAGACATTAATGGCTGTGTGTTGTTATTTTGCGGGGACAGCAAATTAACACTGTTATACAGGCTGCACACTAACTACTTTACATTGTAGCAAAGTGTCATTTCTTCAGTGTTGTCACGTGAAAAGATATAATAGTAGAGTAGAGACTGCGCAAGGAGAAACATACATGGCCGTTAGGATGAGAGAGAGGTTGGGCGGAAGTGGTCCTGGTGGAAGGCGTGACCGTATGGGTGCGGCGTGATGGGGGCGTGGCCGGTGGAAGCATCATGGTGTGGTCGGATGGGAGTGGGTGTGGTTGTGAGAGAGCTCAAAAGAGGGGGGAGAGTGAGCAAAAGAGAGGGGGGAGAGTGTGCAAATGAGAGGGGAGTGAGAGCAAGAGAGAGAGAGCAAGAGAGAGAGCAAAAGAGAAGGGAGAGAGCAAAATAGAGTCAGAACAAAAAAGAGGGAGAGAGTGAGAGTGCAAAAGAAGGGAGAGAGAGAGCAAAAGAGAGGAGGGAGAGAGAGCAAAAGAGAGGGGGAGGGAGGGAGAGAGAGAGCAAAAGAGAGGGGGGAGAGAGCGCAAAAAAGAAGGGGGAGAGAGCGCAAAAAAGAAGGGGGAGAGAGAGCGCAAAAGAGAAGGGGGAGGGAGAGAGCAAAAGAGAGGGGGCATAGAGAGAGCAAAAGAGAGAGGGGGGAGAGGGAGAGAAAGGGGTGGGGACCGCTGTACTGCAAAAAATGGCCTGTGTACACTGGCTTAAGGGCTAGTGTGTGTGTATATATATATATATATATATATATATGTGTGTGTGTGTTTATTAAATGTTATATTATTAGCAGATTTGTGTAAATTAAATTTAATTATTAGAAATGTGATTAGTAGTTAGTTTAGAGGTAAAACATTTTTTTCTTTCTTTTTGTCATATATTCATTATTTAGCATCTATATTGTGGACCAGCTTTACACAGATCATGCACCTACTGTTTCAATGCCTAAATAAATTTATCATACAGATAGATTACACTTTCCCTGCCACAGGGCTTTCCTTGGTGGTAGGAGGCATGCTTTTAATGCCCCATTGCTCTGATGAGGCATGAACAATTATTCTGATGGGCGCCGTTATGTTGGGACCAAAGATGACAGCATCATCCGGTGTCGGGTGGTGACATGAGGGTGTGCTTTTATAAGGGGCGAGGTGCCCTTGTTCTTGATGCTTTTCTCTAAGACGGCTGCTTATAATGCAGTAGCAGATGTTTGTTAAGTTTACTCTTTGATTCAGCCCTGAGCCCAAAGCTGACGTTATGCCTAAGAGTGGTGTCCTGTGCAATAAGCTTGTTTATGAACATAAAAACCTGTACTTTAAATGTAATGGGCACATATTTGGAGGATTGTTTGCGCCTAATCAATATGTTGAATATTATGCATGGGAGAGTTGTGAAAACTGATAAATAACTTGTTATTCCTGAGAACGTTTTTAAGTGCTATCCATTTCCCAAATATGTGATGGGGTTCTGTGATTCCCCTTTAAAAGTAGATGTACCTGTTACAAGTTTATCTAAAATAATGTATTTTTCTTCTGAAGATTCTGAATATAATCTTAATCAAGGTGCTATATTCCACCCTGTTGTTCTTCTCGACCACAGTAATGGTGGGTACTCAGGATCTTACTGTGGGAGCAAATCTCTCACATTTTAGGGACGTGCCATGGCTGCTGAGTGGGCAAGGTTTAGCAACTTGAACATTCCTTTAGAACTGCAACAACTAATCAACCATAATCGATAATGAAAATAGTTTCAACGAATCTCCTCATCAATTACTTGGTCTGCGATTAGTTGGTCTTAACATGACACCAGCTGCTTCACTCCGATGAACCCCTGCACATGGTATTGTGTTTTATGGTTATCTCCTTAGCCTAAAGGACGTCTACAGACATATACTTTTCACTTTTTTTAGGACAATATAAGTTTCTTTTTAAGCTTATAACTACCAGTGACTTATGTGTATTAGATCACCTGTGCAATTCAGAAATAATAGGAGATCACCTGTGCAACTCAGAAATAATAGAAGTTATCATTTGGATTGTTTATATTAAGTCAGGTGATTTGGGACTATGCGTTGCGTGACATAGTGCTAAGCTTATTATTTACACTTAGCCCTAAATTGATGGGAGTGATTTGAATTGATGTACTATGTTATCTGTTTGCACAGTTATCTGATTGTTTGCTATTGCTAATTACATGTACTAAATAGATAACTGTGTAAGGCTTTGTACTGTTATTGATATATAGCCCTTAGCGCTTTGGACCTTTTTTGATTGTTTTTTTTTTAACAGTGATAGTCTACCTCTTTCTAGTTCTACCTCTTTTCTAACAGTTTGCGGTTTTGTTTTGCTTAAAGGGACACTGAACCCAATTTTTTTCTTTCATGATTCAGATAGAGCATGGAATTTTAAGTAACTTTCTAATTTACTCCTATTATCATTTCTCTTGTAAGGTGTATCCAGTCCACGGATTCATCCATTACTTGTGGGATATTCTCCTTCCCAACAGGAAGCTGCAAGAGGATCACCCACAGCAGAGCTGTCTATATAGCTCCTCCCCTAACTGCCACCTCCAGTCATTCTCTTGCAGCTCTCGACAAGGGAAGTAGCTTGAGAGATGTGGTGAATTAGTGTAGTTTATCTTCAATCAAAAGTTTATTATTTTTAAACGGTGCCGGCGTTGTACTGTTTTTTTACCTCAGGCAGAAATTAGAAGAAGAATTTGCCTGAGGTTTTTGATGATCTTAGCAGGTTGTAACTAAGGTCCACTGCTGTTCTCACACATAACTGAAGAGTATGGGAAAACTTCAGCTGGGAGAACGGCCTGCAGAATTAACTGCCCTGAGGTATGTTCAGTATATTTTTTTCTAGAGGATGATAAGAACTAGAAAATGCTGACAGTGCCTGATATAGTTAAGGTAAGCCTGATTGCAGTGATTTAATAAACGACTGGCATCATGCTTACAGTAAAGGGTAATTTTCATATTACTTTCTATTATGGCTTAGTATGTTAAACGTTATATATATATAGAGAGAGAACGTTTTTTACTGAGGTGATAAATCTTTATTTGGGGCCTAGTTTTCCACATGGCTGTTATTTTACTCCTAGGAATAGTTTTTTAAGGCCCTCTGACTTTGAGTGCATGGTGGGAGGGGCCTATTTTCGCGCGCTAATTGCCCAGTTGTTTTTCATATTCTGAGACATCCAGCTTCCCTGAAGGAGTCCCCTGACATATTGGACCTCTGTAAAGGGTTTTTGTGCCTGCAAAAGTCGTTTTATGGGAAGGTAGGAGCCACAGTGGAGCTGTGGCAGTTTGCTTGTGACTGTTATAACGGTTTTTACAGTTTTTTGCTTCTTTTTGAACCTGAGGAGTTAATCATCCATTTGCAAGTGGGTGCAATGCTATTTCAGTCTATTATATACACTGTAAAAATTTCATAGAGTTATCTGCTTTTTTCACTGTTTTGCAGTTTTTGTGTTTGCTTTTTTTCCCTTAAAGGCACAGTACCGTTTTTTATATTCTGCTTTTTCACATTAATTAAAGTGTTTTCAAAGCTTGCTGGTCTCATTACTAGTCTGTTAAACATGTCTGACATAGAGGAAACTCCTTGTTCATTATGTTTAGAAGCCATTGTGGAACCCCCTCTTAGAATGTGTACCAAATGCACTGATCTTACTATAAGTTACAAAGACCATATTCTGGCTTTAAAAGATTTATCACCAGAGGAAATTGACAAAGGGGAAGTTATGCCGACTAACTCTCCCCACGTGTCAGAGCCTTTAACTCCCGCTCAAGGGGCGCCAAGTACATCTAGCGCGCCCATTGCGTATACTTTACAAGACATGGCGGCAGTTATGAATCATACTCTTACAGAAGTATTGTCCAAACTGCCAGGGTTACAAGGAAAGCGAGACAGCTCTGGGGCTAAAACAAATACAGAGCTCTCTGACGCTTTAGTAGCTATGTCTGATATGCCCTCACAATGTGCAGAAGCCGAAGGAGAGCTTCTATCTGTGGGTGATTTTTCTGACTCAGGGAAGACACTTCAACCTGATTCTGATATGTCTACATTTAAATTTAAGCTTGAACACCTCTGCATGTTGCTCAGGGAGGTTTTAGCAACTTTGGATGACTGTGACGCCATTGTAGTCCCAGAGAAATTGTGTAAATTGGATAAATACTACGCAGTGCCTGTTTACACTGATGTTTTTCCAATACCTAAGAGGTTTTCAGAAATTATTACTAAGGAATGGGATAGACCAGGTGTACCATTCTCTCCCCCTCCTGTTTTTAAAAAGATGTTTCCCATAGATGCCGCTACAAGGGACTTGTGGCAAACGGTCCCTAAGGTGGAGGGAGCAGTCTCTACTCTAGCGAAGCGTACAACTATCCCGGTCGAGTACAGTTGTGCTTTTCTAGATCCAATGGACAAAAAATTAGAGGGTTACCTTAAGAAAATTTTTATTCAACAAGGTTTTATTCTCCAGCCCCTTGCATGCATTGCCCCTGTCACTGCTGCTGCGGCCTTCTGGTTTGATTCTTTAGAAGAGGCTCTACAGGTAGAAACCCCATTGATATCCTTGACAATCTTAAAGCTCTTAAGCTAGCCAATTCATTTGTTTCTGACGCCGTTGTTCATTTAACCAAACTAACGGCTAAGAACTCAGGTTTTGCTATTCAGGCGCGTAGTGCGCTATGGCTTAAATCCTGGTCAGCTGACGTTACTTCAAAGTCTAAGCTTCTCAACATTCCCTTCAAGGGGCAGACCCTATTCGGGCCTGGACTGAAGGAAATCATTTCTGATATTACTGAAGGAAAAGGTCACGCCCTTCCTCAGGATTGGTCCAACAAATTAAGGACCAAACAGTCTAATTTCCGTGCCTTTCGAAACTTCAAGAGTGGTGCAGCTTCAACTTCCTCTAATACAAAACAAGAGGGAAATTTTGCACAGTCCAAGCCAGTCTGGAGACCTAACCAGGCTTGGAACAAAGGAAAGCAGGCCAAAAAACCTGCTGCTGCCTCTAAGACAGCATGAAAGATCAGCCCCAGATCCGGTAACGGATCTAGTAGGGGGCAGACTTTCTCTCTTTGCCCAGGCTTGGGCAAGAGATGTCCAGGATCCCTGGGCACTAGAAATTGTGTCCCAGGGATATCTTCTGGACTTCAAAGCTTCTTCCCCAAAAGGAAGATTTCATCTCTCACAATTATCTGCAAACCAGATAAAGAGAGAGGCATTCTTACATTGTGTTCAAGACCTCCTAATTATGGGAGTGATCCACCCAGTTCCAAAGGAAGGAGGAACAGGGGCAAGGCTTCTATTCAAATCTTTTTGTGGTTCCCAAGAAAGAGGGAACCTTCAGACCAATCTTAGATCTCAAGATCCTAAAAAAATTTCTCAGGGTCCCATCCTTCAAGATGGAGACTATTCGAACCATCCTACCTATGATCCAGGAGGGTCAATATATGACTACCATGGACTTAAAGGATGCTTATCTGCACATTCCGATACACAGAGATCATCATCGGTTTCTCAGGTTCGCCTTCCTAGACAGGCATTACCAGTTTTTGGCTCTTCCCTTTGGGTTAGCTACGGCACCAAGAATCCTTACGAAGGTTCTGGGGTCACTCCTAGCGGTCCTGAGGCCGCGGGGTATAGCAGTAGCCCCTTACCTAGACGACATTCTAATACAGGCGTCGAATTTTCAAATCGCCAGGTTCCATACAGACATTGTTCTGGCATTTCTGAGGTTGCATGGGTGGAAAGTGAACGAAGAAAAGAGTTCTCTATCCCCTCTCACAAGAGTTTCCTTCCTAGGAACTCTGATAGATTCTGTAGAAATGAAGATTTACCTGACAGAGGCCAGGTTGTCAAAGCTTCTAAATTCCTGCCGTGTTCTTTATTCTACTTCTCGCCCTTCAGTGGCTCAGTGTATGGAGGTAATCGGCTTAATGCTAGCGGCAATGGACATAGTGCCATTTGCCCGCCTACATCTCAGACCGCTGCAACTCTGCATGCTCAGTCAGTGGAATGGGGATTACACAGATTTGTTCCCTCTACTAAATCTGGATCAAGAGACCAGGGATTTTCTTCTCTGGTGGTTATCTCGGGTCCATCTATCCAAGGGTATGACCTTCTGCAGGCCAGATTGGACAATAGTAACGACAGATGCCAGCCTTCTGGGCTGGGGTGCAGTCTGGAACTCCCTGAAAGCTCAGGGCTTGTGGACTCAGGAGGAGACACTCCTTCCGATAAACATTCTGGAACTAAGAGCGATACTCAGTGCTCTTCAGGCTTGGCCTCAACTAGCTACGGTCAAGTTAATCAGATTTCAGTCGGACAACATCACGACTGTAGCCTACATCAACCATCAAGGGGGAACAAGGAGTTCCCTAGCAATGTTGGAGGTTTCAAAAATAATTCTATGGGCAGAGGTTCACTCTTGCCATCTATCAGCTATCCATATCCCAGGAGTAGAGAACTGGGAGGCGGATTTTCTAAGTCAACAGACTTTTCATCCGGGGGAGTGGGAACTCCATCCGGAGGTGTTTGCACAGTTGATTCAACTTTGGGGCAAACCAGAACTGGATCTCATGGCGTCTCGTTAGAAAGCCAAGCTTCCTTGTTACGGATCCAGGTCCAGGGATCCCAAGGCAGCCCTGATAGATGCTCTAGCAGCGCCTTGGTCTTTCAACCTGGCTTATGTGTTCCCACCGTTTCCTCTGCTCCCTCGTCTGATTACCAAGATCAAGCAGGAGAGAGCTTCGGTGATTTTGATAGCACCTGCGTGGCCACGCAGGACTTGGTATGCAGATCTGATGGACATGTCATCCCTTCCACCATGGACTCTGCTGCTGAGGCAGGACCTTCTACTTCAGGGTCCTTTCAACCATCCAAATCTAATTTCTCTGCGTCTGGCTGCTTGGAGATTGAACGCTTGATTTTATCAAAACGTGGTTTCTCCGAATCGGTCATTGATACCTTAATTCAGGCTTGAAAGCCTGTCACCAGGAAAATCTATCATAAGATATGGTGTAAATATCTTCATTGGTGTGAATCCAAGGGTTACTCATGGAGTAAAGTTAGGATTCCCAGGATATTATCTTTTCTCCAAGAAGGATTGGAGAAGGGATTATCAGCTAGTTCCTTAAAGGGACAGATTTCTGCTCTGTCCTTTTGCACAAGCGTCTGGCGGATGTTCCAGACGTTCAGGCGTTTCGTCAGGCTTTAGTTAGAATCAAGCCTGTGTTCAAACCTGTCGCTCTGCCATGGAGTTTAAATTTAGTCCTTAAAGTTCTTCAAGGGGTTCCGTTTGAACCTCTGCATTCCATAGATATCAAGCTTTTATCTTGGAAAGTTCTGTTTTTGGTAGCTATCTCTTCGGCTCGAAGTGTTTCAGAGTTATCTGCCTTGCAGTGTGATTCCCCTTATCTGGTCTTCCATGCAGATAAGGTAGTTTTGCGTACCAAACCTGGGTTTCTTCCTAAGGTGGTATCTAATAAGAATATCAATCAGGAGATTGTTGTTCCGTCACTGTGTCCTAATCCTTCTTCAAAGAAGGAACGTCTATTACACAATCTTGTCGTGGTTCGTTCTTTAAAATTTTATTTACAAGCTACTTTGTTGTCTACTCTGGACAGAGGAAAGGCCAAAAGGCTTCAGCAACTTCTCTTTCCTTTTGGTTAAGACTGCTGGCCTGCCTTGTCCCTCCCTTCATCCGTGTCCTATAGCTTTGGTATTGGTATCCCACAAGTAATGGATGAATCTGTGGACTGGATACACCTTACAAGAGAAAACAAAATTTATGCTTACCTGATAAATTTATTTCTCTTGTGGTGTATCCAGTCCACGGCCCCCCCTGTCATTTTAAGGCAGGTGTTTTTTATTTTTTTAAACTACAGTCACCACTGCACCCTATAGTTTTTCCTTTCTCTTGCTTGTCTTCGGTCGAATGACTGGAGGTGGCAGTTAGGGGAGGAGCTATATAGACAGCTCTGCTTTGGGTGATCCGCTTGCAGCTTCCTGTTGGGAAGGAGAATATCCCACAAGTAATGGATGAATCCGTGGACTGGATACACCACAAGAGAAATAAATTTATCAGGTAAGCATAAATTTTGTTTTTTTTCTTTGTTCTCTTGCTATCTTTATTTTAAAAGCAGGAATGTAATTTTTAGCAGCCAGTCCATTTTAGGTTCAGTACCATGGATAGCGCTTGCTTATTGGAGGCTTACATTTACCCACCAATAAGCAAACATTAACCCAGATTCTCAACCAAAAATGGGCCGGCTCGTATGCATCACATTTCTGCTTTTTAAATAAAGATAGCAAGAAAACGAAGAAAAATTAATAATAGGAGTAATTATAAAGTTGCTTGAAATTACATGCTCTATCTGAATCATGAAAGAAAAAAATTGGGTTAGCGTCCCTTTAAAGGGACATTGTACACTAGATTTTTCTTTGCATAAATGTTTTGTAGATGATCCATTTATATAGCCTATTGTGTATTTGTAAAAATGTATAGTTTTGCTTATTTTTTAATAACATTTTGCTAATTTCCAGATTCCTAACCAAGACCCAAACTATCAGATGTACACATGTGTTTTCATATGCAGGGAAGGTAGGGGATCTGCTCTTACTGCTTTCACTGCCCATTTCACTAGGTGTCCCAGCCTAACCTCATCAACAGTGCTAAACTGGGAGCGTCTAAGTAAGTTTTTAAAAGGTTTTATACTGGATTTTTATATCAGTATCTGTGTATATTCTTCTTTATAGTAGTGTCTTTTACATGCAGTTATATAAAAATTGATGCACACTGTCCCTTTAATTATAATGTGTTCTGCTGCTTAAAAATTGGACGGTTGTGTAAATGTAAAGTTTTAATCTAAACTTTATATTTTATTTAAAATATACAAAAAATATGGTATTGATTTTTTTTTTTTTTTTTAAATCCAATTAATTTTTAGTTGCAGTCCTACATTTCCCCTCCAGTTATTCACTTTTACAAGCGAGAAAATTGTCTACTTCAAACAAATAGAATTTGGAAAGTTTTTTCCATTTGTATGTTGGAAAATATTTTTTTTTTTTAGAAGATGTTCAGATTTCTCAGTTTCTTCCGTTTCTGCATTTAGCCACCAGTTAGCAAGCGCTACCCAGGTGCTGAACCAAAAATGGTCCGACTCTTAAGTTTTACATTCCTGCTTTGTCAAATAAATATAGCAAGAGAGAGAAGAAAATTGATAATAGGAGTAAATTAGAAAGTTGCTTAAAATTGCATGCTCTATCTGAATCATGAAATAAAAAAAATGGGTTTTGAATCCCTTTAAGAGAAAATACTTTCTACGTCTACCTTAAAAGTACAGGTGACAGCAATTTCGGCATTATCTCGGGTCTGATGGGCTCAACATTCTATTGTGGTCCAGTTTTTTCAAGTCCTGGCACTTATTTGTCCGCCTGTAAAAGTCCATTCTGCGTGGGACTTACCTCTTGTATTAAGTGTTTTAATAGTGGCTCCATTACTGTGGAATTTAATCTTGAAGACTGTGTTTCTGGTAGCAATTACCTCAGCAAGACAAGTATTGGAATTGCAGGCCTTGTCAGTAAAAGAACGACTTTTGGTATTTCATCACTATAAAGTCATTTTCAGAACATTTCTAGAATTTCTGCATAAGATGGTATCAGTCTTCCATTCCTCAAAGGACATTGCTTTACTGTCATTCTGTTCCAGTTCAAAGTTAATAGATGGGAAACCATTTTATACTTTGGAACTTGTGAGTTGTCTTCATTATTATGTTGATAAGACTAACAATTTTATAAAAACTGTTAGATTAAAGTATCTATTGTGATCTAGGTTAAAAACATTGAATTTTGTGAATAACTATTTGCATCTCTTTCAATGCACTTATTTTTCAGGTGGGCCTACTATTGCTTTTATTTGAAGGCATGGGCAATATGTTATCACCGCTATGACTATATGTATTAGAGTTTTAATTTCTAAATATGTATCTGATGTTTTGGCACTTTTAGTTCTTAAAAGGTTTTATTTATATATATATATATATATATATATATATATATATATATATATATATATATATACACAAAAAACTTTACTACCATTAGCATATGCGCTTGTACTGGGAGCTTTTTACATAGTATACATTATTGATTTTGAATGAACTTAAAGCTCTGGCACTGTTGTTCTAATAAGGTCATTACTGCTATTGACCCAAGCATTGGTTTTAAGCTTTCTTTGTATAACATAGATTATTGCCCATTAATGAATTTGACACTGCTGTTGCGTATGTGTGTGTATCAAATTTTGTGAGTGTAAATGCCAAAAAATTAACTAATCATTGATATGTATAAACTAGCTAAGCATTTTGTATTATATATTTTTAACATGTAATTTAGATATTGATTGGTTTTAGTAGGAGAGGTTAATTTCCCCTTTAAAAGCATACCTCCAATTGTGAGAGTTAGATCTATGAATACGGCCAATGGCCGAAACGCGTAGAACCATGCAGCTTCTGATATGCTGCAATTTTTACTTACTACAGGAATCAACATCCTTTTTTTATTTTTTTTTTTGCATCCTGATTATCATTCCTCTTGAGAAGAGCAAAGGCCAGCCATCAGGAAAATGTACCATTTAGTCTTGGATCACTCAGTGTATTTCTAAAATCTACACAATGAATTACTTACCAGTCCTTCCTGGGCTCAAGGTGCAGTTAACAAGGGCAGTCTCTATATCCTGGGCTTTTCAGAATAATGCCACAATTTCAGATATCTGTCAGGCAGCAATATGAAAAACTCTGCACACATTTGTATCACATTATAATTTGGATGATTTGCAATCATCTTCCACCAAGTTTCTTTCATGTAATTGGCAAGAGTCCATGAGCTAGTGACATATGGGATATACAATCCTACCAGGAGGGGCATAGTTTCCCAAATCTCAAAATGCCTATAAATACACCCCTCACCACACCCACAATTCAGTTTTACAAACTTTGCCTCCTATGGAGGTGGTGAAGTAAGTTTGTGCTAAGATTTCTACGTTGATATGCGCTTCTCAGCATTGTTGAAGCCCGATTCCTCTCAGAGTACAGCGAATGTCAGAGGGACGTGAAGGGAGTATCACTTATTTGAATACGATGATTTCCCTAACGGGGGTCTATTTCATAGGTTCTCTGTTATCGGTCGTAGAGATTCATCTCCTACCTCCCTTTTCAGATCGACGATATACTCTCAATTTACCATTACCTCTACTAATAACTGTTTTAGTACTGGTTTGGCTATCTGCTATATGTGGATGGGTGTCTTTTGGTAAGTATGTTTTTTATTACTTAAGACACCTCAGCTATGGTTTGGCACTTTATGCATTTATATAAAGTTCTAAATATATGTATTGTACTTATATTTGCCATGAGTCAGGTTCATGTATTTCCTTCAGCAGACTGTCAGTTTCATATTTGGGGAATTTAAACATTTTAAGAAATGTATTTCTTACCTGGGGTTTAGTCTTTTTTTCAATTGACAACTTCTTGCTATCGCGAGTATTAAGCCAGCGGGTGCGTCAAATGCTAAACTTTATTGCGTCATTCTTGTTGCGAAAATGTTTTCCCACGGCGGCGTCATTAGTGACGCAAGTGTGTCATTTCCGGTTATTTTTGGCACCAAAAAAGTTTACGTTACGTTGTGCGTCATACTTGGCGCCAAATTGTTTTCATTATTTCAATACCCCTTGTATGTTTGCCTCTTGCTTTTTGCTATCAGAGGCCTATGCTATTGCATTTTTTCCCATTCCTGAAACTGTCATATAAGGAAATAGATAATTTTGCTTTATATGTTGTTTTTTCTCTTACATTGTGCAAGATGTCCCAATCTGATCCTGCCTCAGAAGTTTCTGCTGGAACATTGCTGCCTGACATCGGTTCTACCAAAGCTAAGTGCATTTGTTGTAAAATTGTAGAAATTATTCCGCCGAATGTCATTTGTAATAGTTGTCATGATAAACTTTTACATGCAGATAGTGTTTCCATCAGTAATAGTACATTGCCAGTTGAAATTCCTTCAACTTCTAATGTGCATGATATACCTGTAAATTTTAAAGAATTTGTTTCTGATTCTATTATGAAGGCTTTGTCTGCATTTCCACCTTCTAATAAATGTAAAAGGTCTTTTAAAACTTCTCATTTAGCTAATGAAATTTCAAATGACCAACAACATAATAATTTATCCTCTTCTGATGAGGATCTATCTGATTCAGAAGATCCTTCCTCAGACATTAACACTGACAAATCTACTTATTTATTTAAAATAGAGTATATGCGTTCTTTATTAAAAGAAGTGTTAATTACTTTGGATATTGAGGTAACCAGTCCTATTGACGTTTAGTCTAATAAACGTTTAAATGCTGTTTTTAAACCTCCTGTGGTTTCTCCAGGGGTTTTTCCCATTCCTAAGGCTGATTTCTAGGGAATTGAATAAGCCAGGTACTTCTTTTATTCCTTCTTCAAGGTTTAAAAATATGTATCCATTACCAGCAAAATATATAGAGTTTTGGGAAAAAATCCCCAAAGTTGATGGGGCTATTTCTACTCTTGCTAAATGTACCACTATTCCTATGGAAGATAGTACTTCCTTTAAGGATCCTTTAGATAGGAAGCTTGAATCTTATCTAAGGAAGGCCTATTTATATTCAGGTCATCTTCTCAGACCTGCTATTTCTTTGGCTGATGTTGCGGCTGCATCAACTTTCTGGTTGGAAAATTTAGCGCAACATGAATTTGATTCTGACATATCTAGTGTTATTCGCTTACTGCAACATGCTAATCATTGTATTTGTGATGCCATTTTTGATATTATCAAAATTGATGTTAGATCCATGTCTTTAGCTGTATTAGCTAGAAGAGCTTTGTGGCTTAAGTCTTGGAATGCTGATATGACATCTAAATCTAGATTACTATCTCTTTCTTTCCATGGTAATAATTTATTTGGTTCTCAGTTGGATTCTATTATTTCAACTATCACTGGGGGAAAAGGATTTTTTTGTCTCAGGATAAAAAAACCTAAGGGAAAATCTAAGGCTTCTAACCGTTTTTGTTCCTTTCGTCAGAATAAGGAACAAAAACTGAATCCTCCCCCCAAGGAATCTGCTTCCAATTGGAAGCCTTCCTCAAATTGGAATAAATACAAGCCATTTAGGAAACCAAAAGGGGCTCATTCCAGCTCAGTTGGTAGGGGCAGATTAAGGTTTTTCAAGGATTTTTGGATAAAATCTGTCCAAAATCATTGGATTCAGAGCATTGTCTCTCAGGGGTATCAAATAGGATTCAAAGTAAGACCTCCTGTGAGAAGATTTTTTCTCTCACGCATCCCTGTAAATCCAGTAAAAGCTCAGGCTTTTCTGAAGTGTGTTTCAGACCTGGAGTCTTCAGGGGTAATCATGCCAGTTCCTCCTCAGGAACAAGGTTTGGGTTTTTATTCAAACCTATTCATTGTACCAAAGAAAGAAAATTTATTCAGACCAGTTCTGGATCTGAAAATTTTGAATAGTTATGTAAGAGTACCAACTTTCAAGATGGTGACTATAAGGACTATTCTGCCTTTTGTTCAGCAAGGACATTATATGTCCACAATAGACTTGCAGGATGCATACCTTCATATTCCGATTCATCCAGAACACTATCAGTTTCTGAGATTCTATTTTCTAGACAAGCATTACCAATTTGTTGCTCTTCCATTTGGCCTAGCAATAGCTCCAAGAATCTTTTCAAAGGTTCTGGGTGCCCTACTATCTGTAATCAGAGAACAGGGTATTGCAGTGTTTCCTTATTTGGACAATATCTTGGTACTAGCTCAGTCTTTACATACTGCAGAATCTCACACGAATCAACTAGTGTTGTTTCTTCGGAAACATGGTTGGAGGATCAATTTACCAAAAAGTTTCTTGATTCCTCAGACAAGGGTCACCTTTTTAGGCTTCCAGATAGATTCAGTGTCCTCTGTCTCTAACAGACAAGAGACGTTTAAAATTGGTTGCAGCATGCCGGCACCTTCAGTCTCAGTCATTCCCTTCAGTGGCTATGTGCATGGAAGTTTTAGGTCTCATGACTGCAGCATCGGACGCGATCCCCTTTGCTCATTTTCACATGAGACCTCTACAGCTTTGCATGCTGAATCAATGGTGCAGGGATTATACAAAGATATCACAATTAATATCCTTGATCCCATTGTACGACACTCTCTGACATGGTGGTTAGATCACCATCGTTTGGTTCAAGGGGCTTCTTTTGTTTGGCCAACCTGGACTGTGATCTCAACAGATGCGAGTCTTTCAGGTTGGGGAGCTGTTTGGGGATCTCTGACAGCACAAGGGGTTTGGAAATCTCAAGAGGCGAGATTACCAATAAATATTTTAGAACTCCGTGCAATTCTCAGAGCTCTTCAGTTTTGGCCTCTGTTAAAGAGAGAACCATTCATTTGTTTTCAGACAGACAATATCGCAACAGTGGCATATGTCAATCATCAGGGTGGGACTCACAGTCCCCAAGCTATGAAAGAAGTATCTCGGATACTTTCTTGGGCGGAATCCAGCTCCTTTCTAATCTCTGCGGTGCATATCCCAGGTGTAGACAATTGGGAGGCGGATTATCTCAGCCGTCAGACTTTACATCCAGGGGAGTGGTCTCTCCATCCAGATGTGTTTTCTCAGATTGTTCAGATGTGGGGCCTTCCAGAGATAGATCTCATGCCATCTCATCTAAACAAGAAACTTCCCAGATACCTGTCCAGGTCCAGGGATGTTCAGGCGGAAGCAGTGGATGCACTGACACTTCCTTGGTGTTATCATCCTGCTTACATCTTCCCGTCTCTAGTTCTCCTTCCAAGAGTGATCTCCAAAATCATTATGGAACAGTCTTTTGTGTTGCTGGTGGCTCCAGCATGGCCACACAGGTTTTGGTATGCGGATCTGGTTCGGATGTCCAGTTGCCCGCCTTGGCCACTTCCGTTACGGCCGGACCTACTATCTCAAGGTCCGTTTTTCCATCGGGATCTCAAATCATTAAATTTGAAGGTATGGAAATTGAACGCTTATTTCTAAGTCATAGAGGTTTCTCTGACTCAGTGATTAATACTATGTTACAAGCTCGTAAATCTGTCTCTAGAAAGATTTATTATAGAGTTTGGAAGACTTACATTTCATGGTGTTCTTCTCATAAATTCTCCTGGCATTCTTTTAGAATTCCTAGAATTTTACAGTTCCTTCAGGATGGTTTGGATAAGGGTTTGTCTGCAAGTTCCTTGAAAGGTCAAATCTCCGCTCTTTCTGTTTTATTTCACAAAAAGATTGCTATACTTCCTGATATTCACTGTTTTGTACAGGTTTTAGTTCGTATTAAGCCTGTCATTAAATTAATTTCTCCTCCTTGGCGTTTTAATTTGGTTCTGAAGGCTTTACAGGCTCCTCCATTTGAGCCTATGCATTCTTTGGACATTAAACTACTTTCTTGGAAAGTGTTGTTCCTTTTGCCTATCTCTTCTGCTAGAAGAGTTTTTGAGCTATCTGCTCTTGTGAGTCTCCTTTTCTGATTTTTCATCAGGATAAGGCAGTTTTGTGGACTTCATTTCAATTTTTACATAAGGTTGTGAATTCTAACAACATTAATAGAGAAATTGTTGTGCCTTCCTTGTGTCCTAATCCTAAGAATTGTTTGGAAAGATCCTTACATTCTTTGGATGTGGTAAGAGCTTTGAAATATTATGTGGAAGCTACTAAAGATTTCAGGAAGACTTCCAGTCTATTTGTTTTATTTTCTGGTTCTAAGAAAGGCCAGAAGGCTTCTGCTATTTCCTTGGCTTCTTGGTTGAAACTTTTGATTCATCAAGCTCATATGGAGTCGGGTCAGGCCCCGCCTCAGAGAATTACAGCTCATTCTACTAGATCAGTCTCCACTTCGTGGGCTTTTAAGAATCAAGCTTCAGTTGATCAGATTTTGCAAAGCAGCGACTTGGTCCTATTTACATACATTTACTAAATTCTACCGTTTTGATGTATTTGCTTCTTTGGAAGCAGTTTTTGGTAGAAAAGTTCTTCAGGTAGCTGTTTCAGTTTGATTCTTCTGCTTTTGTTTTAAGTTTTTTTTCTTTCAAAAATGAAATAAACTTATTTTTTTGGGTTGTGGATTAATTTTTTTCAGCGGAATATGGCTGTTTTTATTTTTATTCCCTCCCTCTCTAGTGACTCTTGAGTTGAAGACTCCACATCTTGGGTATTGATATCCCATATGTCACTTGCTCATGGACTCTTGCCAATTACATGAAAGAAAACATAATTTCTCCTGTTAAGTGTAGTCAGTCCACGGGTCATCATTACTTATGGGATATTAACTCCTCCCCAACAGGAAGTGCAAGAGGATCACCCAAGCAGAGCTGCCATACAGCTCCTCCCCTCTACGTCACACCCAGTCATTCTCTTGCACCCAACTAATAGATAGGATGTGTGAGAGGACTGTGGTGATTAAACTTAGTTTTTTATATCTTCAATCAAAAGTTTGTTATTTTAAACGACACCGGAGTGTGTTGTTTCCTTCTCAGGCAGAATTTGAAGAAGAATCTACCTGAGTTTTTTGTATATGATCTTAGCGGACGTAACTAAGATCCGTTTGCTGTTCTCTGCCATTCTGAGGAGTAAGGTAACTTCAGATCAGGGGACAGCGGGCAGGTTCACCTGCAAAGAGGTATGTTGCAGTATATTATTTTCTAAGGAATGGAATTGACTTTGAAAATACTGCTAATACCGATATAATGTAAGTACAGCCTTAAATGCAGTAGTAGCAACTGGTATCAGGCTGACATGTATATATGTTAACACTTAAGTATTTCTGGGGAATGGCACTTCACTGGGAAAATACTGTATGCATATATCTTTTAGCCTAACTTGCAGTGGGAGCGACTAGCAGCAGGCTTTTTAAAGACATTTCATAGATTAGATTTTAAACGTTTACTGGCATGTTAAATCGTTTAATTATCTGAGGTACTTGGTGAAAATTGTTTTGGGCTTTATTTTCCACATGGCTGTCGTTGTTTTAAATTAAAACAGTTTACTGAGCTCCCCTCACTGTTGTAGTGTGAGTGGGAGGGGCCTATTTTGGCGCTTTTACTACGCATCAGAAATTCAGTCACAGTCTGCCTTTTTCTCCCTGCATGATCCAGGACGTCTCCACAGAGCTCAGGGGTCTTCAAAACTAGTTTTGAGGGAGGTAATCACTCACAGCAGACCTGTGAGACTGTGCTTGACTGTGATAAAAACGTTTATATTGTCAATTGTTATACGTTTTTTTCTGATATTAAGGGTTAATCATCCATTGCTAATGTGTGCAATCCTTTGCTAAATTTGGTTTATATAACTAATCCGGTTCATTGTTATTCAACTGTGACAGTTTTTGTGTGCTTCTTAAAGGCACAGTAACGTTTTTACATATTGCTTGTAAATTTAGTTGAAAATTATTTCCAAGCTTGCTAGTCTAATTGCTAGTTTGTTTAAACATGTCTGACACAGAGGAAACTCTTTGTGCAATATGTTCAAAAGCCGAGGTGGAGACCAATAGAAATTTATGTACTAATTGCATTGATGCTACTTTAAATAAAAGTCAATCTGTACATGTTAAGCAACATTCACCAGACAACGAGAGGGAAGTTATGCCGACTAACTTGCCTCACGTGTCAGTACCTGCATCTCCCGCTCAGGAGGTGCGTGATATTGTAACGCCAAGTACATCAGGGCGGCCATTACATATCACTTTACAAGACATGGCTAATGTTATGACTGAAGTTTTGTCTAAATTGCCAGAACTTAGAGGTAAACGAGATCACTCTGGGATGAGAACAGAGTATCCTGATAATGCTAGGGCCATGTCTGATACTGCGTCACAATATGCAGAGCATGAGGACGGAGAGCTTCATTCTGCGGGTGACGGATCTGATCCAAATAAATTCGATTCAGACATTTCAAATTTTAAGTTTAAGCTGGAAAACCTCTGTGCGTTGCTAGGGGAGGTGTTAGCGGCTCTGAATGATTGTAACACAGTTGCAATCCCAGAGAAAATGTGTAGGTTGGATAAATATTTTGCGGTACCGACGAGTACTGACGTTTTTCCTATACCTAAGAGACTTACTGAAATTATTACTAAGGAGTGGGACAGACCCGGTGTGCCTTTCTCACCCCCTCCTATATTCAGAAAAATGTTTCCAATAGACGCCACCACACGGGACTTATGGCAAACGGTCCCTAAGGTGGAGGGAGCAGTTTCTACTTTAGCTAAGCGTACCACTATCCCGGTGGAGGATAGCTGTGCTTTTTCAGATCCAATGGATAAAAAGTTAGAGGGTTACCTTAAGAAAATGTTTGTTCAACAAGGTTTTATATTACAACCCCTTGCATGCATTGCGCCTGTCACGGCTGCGGCTGCATTTTGGTTTGAGTCTCTGGAAGACACCCTTGACTCAGCGACATTAGATGAGATTTCACTTAAGCTTAAAACCCTTAAGCTAGCTAATTCATTTATTTCTGATGCCGTAGTACATTTAACTAAACTTACGGCTAAGAATTCCGGATTCGCCATTCAGGCACGCAGAGCGCTGTGGCTAAAATCCTGGTCAGCTGATGTAACTTCTAAATCGAAATTACTTAACATACCTTTCAAGGGGCAGACTTTATTCGGGCCCGGTTTGAAAGAAATTATCGCTGATATTACGGGAGGTAAAGGCCATGCCCTGCCTCAAGACAGAGCCAAACCTAGGGCTAGACAGTCTAATTTTCGTGCCTTTCGTAACTTCAAGGCAGGAGCAGCATCAACTTCCTCTGCTCCAAAACAGGAAGGAGCTGTTGCTCGCTACAGACAAGGCTGGAAACCTAACCAGACCTGGAACAAGGGCAAGCAGGCCAGAAAACCTGCTGCTGCCCCTAAGACAGCATGAAGTGAGGGCCCCCGATCCGGAAGCGGATCTAGTGGGGGGCAGACTCTCTCTCTTCGCCCAGGCTTGGGCAAGAGATGTCCAGGATCCCTGGGCGTTAGAGATCATATCTCAGGGATATCTTCTGGACTTCAAAGCTTCTCCTCCACAAGGGAGATTTCACCTTTCAAGGTTGTCAACAAACCAGATAAAGAAAGAGGCGTTTCTACGCTGTGTACAAGACCTTTTACTAATGGGAGTGATCCACCCAGTTCCGCGGTCGGAACACGGACAAGGATTTTACTCAAATCTGTTTGTGGTTCCCAAAAAAGAGGGAATCTTCAGACCAATATTGGATTTAAAGATCCTAAACAAATTCCTAAGAGTTCCATCGTTCAAGATGGAAACTATTCGGACAATCTTACCCATGATCCAAAGAGGTCAGTACATGACCACAGTGGATTTAAAGGATGCTTATCTTCACATACTGATTCACAGAGAACATTACCGGTATCTAAGGTTTGCCTTCCTAGACAGGCATTACCAGTTTGTAGCTCTTCCCTTCGGGTTGGCTACGGCTCCAAGAATCTTTACAAAGGTTCTGGGCTCTCTTCTGGCGGTACTAAGACCGCAAGGAATTTCGGTAGCTCCGTACCTAGACGACATTCTGATACAAGCGTCAAGCTTTCAAACTGCCAAGTCTCATACAGAGTTAGTACTGGCATTTCTAAGGTCGCATGGGTGGAAAGTGAACGAGGAGAAGAGTTCTCTCTTACCACTCACAAGAGTTCCCTTCTTGGGGACTCTTATAGATTCTGTAGAAATGAAAATTTACCTGACAGAGGACAGGTTAACAAAGCTTCTAAATGCTTGCCGTGTCCTTCATTCCATTCAACACCCGTCAGTGGCTCAATGCATGGAGGTAATCGGCTTAATGGTAGCGGCAATGGACATAGTTCCTTTTGCACGCCTGCACCTCAGACCGCTGCAATTGTGCATGCTAAGTCAGTGGAATGGGGATTACTCAGATTTGTCCCCTACGCTGAATCTGGATCAGGAGACCAGAGATTCTCTTCTATGGTGGCTTTCTCGGCCGCATCTGTCCAGGGGGATGCCCTTCAGCAGACCAGACTGGACAATTGTAACTACAGACGCCAGCCTTCTAGGTTGGGGCACTGTCTGGAATTCCCTGAAGGCTCAGGGATCATGGACTCAAGAGGAGAGTCTCCTTCCAATAAACATTCTGGAATTGAGAGCAGTTCTCAATGCCCTACTGGCTTGGCCTCAGTTAGCAACTCTGAGGTTTATCAGGTTTCAGTCGGACAACATCACGACTGTGGCTTACATCAACCATCAGGGAGGGACAAGAAGTTCCCTAGCGATGATGGAAGTATCAAAGATAATTCGCTGGGCAGAGTCTCACTCTTACCACCTGTCAGCGATCCACATCCCAGGAGTGGACAACTGGGAGGCGGATTTCTTAAGTCGCCAGACTTTTCATCCGGGGGAGTGGGAACTTCATCCGGAGGTCTTTGCCCAAATACTTCGACGTTGGGGCAAACCAGATATGGATCTCATGGCGTCTCGCCAGAATGCCAAGCTTCCTCGTTACGGGTCCAGGTCCAGGGACCCGGGAGCGGTCCTGATAGATGCCTTGACAGCACCTTGGACCTTCAGGATGGCTTATGTGTTTCCACCATTCCCGATGCTTCCTCGTTTGATTGCAAGGATCAAACAGGAGAAAGCATCAGTGATTCTAATAGCGCCTGCGTGGCCACGCAGGACCTGGTATGCAGATCTAGTGGACATGTCATCCTGTCCACCTTGGTCTCTGCCTCTGAGACAGGACCTTCTAATTCAGGGTCCTTTCAAACATCAAAACCTAATTTCTCTGAAGCTGACTGCATGGAAATTGAACGCTTAATTTTATCAAAGCGTGGATTTTCAGAGCCAGTAATTGATACCTTAATACAGGCTAGGAAACCTGTTACCAGGAAAATTTACCATAAGATATGGCGTAAATACTTACACTGGTGCGAATCCAAGAGTTACTCATGGAGTAAGGTTAGGATTCCTAGGATATTGTCTTTTCTACAAGAAGGTTTAGAAAAGGGTTTATCTGCTAGTTCGTTAAAGGGACAGATCTCAGCTCTGTCCATCCTTTTACACAAGCGTCTGTCAGAAGTTCCAGACGTTCAGGCTTTTTGTCAGGCCTTGGCCAGGATTAAGCCTGTGTTCAAATCTGTTGCTCCGCCGTGGAGCTTAAACTTAGTTCTTAACGTTCTACAGGGTGTTCCGTTTGAACCCCTTCACTCCATTGATATCAAGCTGTTATCTTGGAAAGTTCTGTTTTTAATGGCTATTTCCACGGCTCGTAGAGTCTCTGAATTATCAGCCTTACATTGTGATTCTCCGTATCTGATTTTTCATTCAGATAAGGTAGTTCTGCGTACTATACCTGGGTTCTTACCTAAGGTAGTCACTAACAAGAATATCAATCAAGAGATTGTTGTTCCATCATTGTGTCCTAACCCTTCCTCAAAGAAGGAACGACTTCTGCACAATCTAGATGTAGTCCGTGCCCTGAAATTTTATTTACAGGCAACTAAAGATTTTCGACAAACTTCTTCCCTGTTTGTCGTTTATTCTGGACAGAGGAGAGGTCAAAAAGCATCTGCTACCTCTCTATCCTTTTGGCTTCGTAGCATAATACGTTTAGCCTATGAGACTGCTGGACAGCAACCTCCTGAAAGGATTACAGCTCATTCTACTAGAGCTGTGGCTTCCACTTGGGCCTTTAAGAACGAGGCCTCTGTTGAACAGATTTGCAAGGCTGCAACTTGGTCTTCTCTTCATACTTTTTCCAAATTTTACAAATTTGACACTTTTGCTTCTTCGGAGGCTGTTTTTGGGAGAAAGGTTCTTCAGGCAGTGGTTCCTTCCGTATAGCGATCCTGCCTGTCCCTCCCGTCATCCGTGTACTTAGCTTTGGTATTGGTATCCCATAAGTAATGATGACCCGTGGACTGACTACACTTAACAGGAGAAAACATAATTTATGCTTACCTGATAAATTCATTTCTCCTGTAGTGTAGTCAGTCCACGGCCCGCCCTGTTTTTTAAGGCAGGTCTAAATTTTTTAATTATACTCCAGTCACCACTGCACCCTATAGTTTCTCCTTTCTCGTTTGGTTCCTGGTCGAATGACTGGGTGTGACGTAGAGGGGAGGAGCTGTATGGCAGCTCTGCTTGGGTGATCCTCTTGCACTTCCTGTTGGGGAGGAGTTAATATCCCATAAGTAATGATGACCCGTGGACTGACTACACTACAGGAGAAATGAATTTATCAGGTAAGCATAAATTATGTTTTATGTAAGAACTTGATATGGAGAAATGTGGGAAGTCCTCTTCTAATATGCAATATGTAAGTGCAAGTGCAAGGTGCATACAGGTGAATACTGTTGTGTCCGGGACTTACCCTTAAGGAGCCTAACCGCCCCCGGAATCTGTATGTGCCGTGCAGTACCTCAGACTGGAAATCAAGAATGCCGGGGGACCTTCGTGGTCAAACCGAAATCGATTCGGTGGGCTGTCTGCTCCAAACCAACCGGCAAAATGTAAGAATCTCCAGCAGCGCTTCAGGCTGAACACAGGTGCACTGCGTTGTCTGTTTGTGACGTAGCAGGATCTCCGGTAGGGGGGCGGTGCTCTTGCTTCACCCGGGTTTTACAACAGAAGTGCTCCGTATGTAAGGGCTATAAGCTGATCCAACTGGTGCGATACAGGCAATCAAAGAAAAAGTATAGGATCCAGCTTTATGCAAATAAAATCCATCTTTATTGGCAAAGTTAAAACGCCAAGAGTGGCTCAGCGAACAGCATACATAGATAGTAAGCAAAAACCAGTGTGTGAGCGTGACACCACGGCTTACATGTTTCGGCGCTCAGCCGTAATCATAGCCATAGGTGTCATGCAGGTGAATGCAAGTTTAAAAAACTGTGTTACAATTGTGATTGGTTAAAAACAATGAATACAAAACACGCCCACACCAGGTAAAGAGTAATTTGATTAACCCTTAGTATCCAAGCTCCGCTACAGTAAAAGTACACACACTAAAGTATATATAAGATAAATCCTTAGAAATAAGAACAAATATCTAAAATAGAAAACTCGTAATGATGATAAGAGAACATTGTGGGAAAAATTACCCTAACTGTCGCAAATTATTTCTACGCTAAATGTCATTATAGTTAGCAAGCACAAAAGCATCATGTATATATTTTACATTTTACAGATTCTCAAATGGCATATTGAAACTTGAATGTAGAGTAGTAATAATATTAATTAACTGTAATAAGAACCCATACAGTATTATGTCTCCCAGGTATATACCCCATTAAAGAATGTAGTTATGTGTTCGCATGTGTGAATATACATACACAGGTATATGCGAGATACGCATATATATTCGCACAGCTTGCAGGGCAAGCTGGAGTGTAACCTTCAATACGTATGGAAGGATAATTCAGAATAGATATTGAAAGAACAAAACTCATCTAAAACACATCTAAAAGTACCGACAAAATGAGACAAAGGGATGGAATATAACCGAATATCAATACCCTTAAGTGGATAGTATGTATATGAAATAGTTTGAATGTAAATGTTAGTGTTAATATTTGAAATTATTCCCAGAAATTAATCAAATCATATCTTGAGTTTAAACCCAATGGTAATCTGGTTTTGAGGGTGTATATCCAATATACTTCCCTTTTGGCAAGTATGTTATCCAGATTGCCACCTCTCTTGGGCACCTTAGCTTGTTCTATTGCTGCCCATTTAAATGAGTTTAGGCTACTGTGCTGTTTTGTGTCAAAATGTTGCACAAGTGGTGTGCTAGATGTACCCTTTGTAATAGTCGAAAAGTGTTCTCTAATACGGGAATTTATATCCCTAGAGGTTAACCCTATGTATTGAATATTACATAGGGTACATGTAATGATATATATAACGTTAGTGCTTTGACAATTTAAGCAAGTTTTAATGGGATATGTCTGTCCTGTTATTGCTGAGGTGAATTCTTTGGTAACCCATGCAAAGTCACATGGTTTGCATTTCTTATGGCCACACTTGAACATGCCCAGATGATGTAACCATGAGCTAGTATGACTTGAAGTCTGTTTTAATTCTGTGGGAGACAAAATGGAGGCCAAGGTAGGGCTCTTCTTGTAAGAACACCTAACACCTTGTTTTACAGTTTCAACCAACTTCTCGTCAGCTGCTAATAGCGGGAAATGTTTCCTGACTATGTCACAGATTTGGGAATATTGTGTGCTAAAAGTTGTTACAAAATGTACACCTGAAAAATCTCTGTGTGTATTAGCAGGTTTATCCACCAAAAGTTGGTCTCTATCCAGTTGGTCAACAGCTAATCTAGCCTGTCTAATATGGCTACGGGTATATTTCCTCTCTTTTAATCTCTTCTCTAGACAAACAGCCTCCTGCACATAGTCCTCATTCTTGCTACAATTTCTTTTAAGCCGTGTAAACTGGCCTTTAGCAACTGCATATGAAGTATTTTTAGGGTGGCAACTAGAGGCGTGCAGGAGGGTGTTGCCTGAGATAGGTTTGCGGTACACTTTTGATACAATGTTGCCACTTCTGTCACCTGTAAGACACAAGTCTAGATAGTTGATGGAATGACTGTCAGTGGTGTATGTGAAGCTCAAGTTTAAATTGTTTTTATTTATCATGTCAATGAAATTCTTGATGTCTGCAGGGGGACCTGACCAGATAAGAAGTAGGTCGTCGATATAGCGTTTAAAGAAACAAATGTGGGACCTGAAAATGTTGCTGTGTTCAAAGATATTTTCTAGCTCCCATTTGCCAAGAAATAAATTGGCATAAGAGGGGGCATATTTCGCCCCCATGGCTGTGCCACATTTTTGTACATAGTATTTGCCTTCAAATGTAAAAAAATTGTGAGTCAATAGGAACTCCAGAATTCTTAAAATATATTTTTGAAAATCTGATGTGTATTCTGTATGTGTTGCCAAATAATATCTTACTGCTTCAATACCCTTGTTGTGTGGAATCCTAGAATATAGGGAGACTACATCAACTGAGAGCCAATGGTAGTTTGTTTGCCATTTTATGTTAGTTAGAAGATTTAGTATGTGTTTTGAATCCCTCGTATATGAAGGTAGTAGGTGGACCAATGGCTGCAAAATAGCATCCAGCCACTGGGACAATCTTTCAAAGATAGAATCTATACCGCTGACTATAGGGCGGCCTTGTACGTTGTGAAGGGATTTATGAACCTTAGGGAACATATGGAAAACTGGGATTCTTGGGTATTTTACATAAAGGTAGTCAGCTGTGTTTTCATCTAAGAAACCATGTTCAATGCCATCATCTAGTATATCAAATAGGAGCTTCTTATACTCATTTGTTGGATTTCTAGGAAGAGTCGAGTAGTCAGTGGGGATGTTGAGTTGTCTATGTGCCTCTGATATGTAATCCTGCCTATTAAGTACCACAACGGTACCCCCCTTGTCTGATGGGCGGATTACTAAGTCAGATCTTTGCTGTAAAGACTTGAGTGCTTCTGTCTGTTTTTTAGTTAGATTTTTAGTTGTTCGTTCAGTGGTCTCTTTTAATTTATGCAAATCAGATTCTACTCGTGCATGGAATGTTTCAATTATAGGTCCTCTGTTTTGTATTGGATAAAATGTAGATTTATTTCTGAATGAGTGTGCCCTATTGAGTGTTCCTGATATTGTGTTGCTCTCAATTGCTAGATTTTGTAGAGATATGAGATCACATGTTTCTGAAAAGGTATTTATGCCTGTAATAGATGTAGTGCAGAAGCTATCTGGTTCCAGAATGGATGTCTCTTGAGTAGTATCTGCAAAATATTTTTTTAAAGTGATATTCCTGACAAATTTGTTGATATCTATGAGTGTCTGGAATATGTCAAAGTTTATAGTGGGTGCAAACCCTACGCCTAAAGATAGTACATCTATTTGATCTTGAGTGAGTGTAGCTGAAGATAAGTTGACTACACTGTTCATTTGTATTTGGTCTGTGTGCGGTTTCCCCTTACTGGATATCTCTCTTGGTTGTTGGCCTGCATCCCCCCTATACCCTCTGTCTGGGGGTCCATAGGAAAAACCTGATTCAATAATGACATTTCCTGTGTTCCTGTATCTACTGCATATGTGCTAACTCGTTCATCTAGTCTATTGTTAGCAGTATATTTGGAGACAGTGTTTTTATCCTTGGGTTTCACTACTAAAGGTGCAGAATTAGTGCCTATAGTGTTAGGTACAACGGAAGTATTAGAAATGTTAGAAATGTTAGGGGCAATAGGAGGCTTTAGGATACCTTGTTGTGAATTTGAGATTGTATTAATCTGTGTCTCTATGTCCATTTCACCACCTGATGTGTATTCATCAGACGATCTGTCTGTATCACTGTCAGAAAAGCTGACCTGTTTTTGATTACCCCTTCTATGTCTACGATTGCCCCTATGTTTGTTATGTTTGTTCTGTGGCAAGCTCCTTCTATAGTTGGAACGTTGTTTTTTGTTCCAAATATATACTGAATTTTTCTGATAATCGGTTTTATCCCGGATAAACTTGATATGTTTATTTTCCATTATAACTTGCTTGCCACGGGCCAAAGACTCTTGTAGTATTTTGTCAAATTTTGCAAAATTAGGATCAGCACTACGGTTATTTAACTCTATCTGAATAGTATCTATCTCTTGCTTAATTAAATTAAGTTGCTGGGTTCTATAATGGATTAGCAACAGCATTAATTGGCATGAACATTCAGATAGTGCTGCATTCCATTTATCAACAAACTCAGTGTCCGTTGTATCAACATCAAAAGTAGGAAATTTAAAAATCCTTAGTCCTCTTGGGATCATTTGTGCTTTAAGATAGGATTGAAATGTCCAAATGTCCCATTGTGCTTTGGTCTCTTTAAATAACAAAGTCTCCACTGCGTCAAATAAAGTGCTAAGTGAAAGTGTCCCCTTGTCCTCTGAAAATATTTTTTCACATTCTGTTGAAAAGTTACTTCGTGCTGTAGCGGGTCTCAGAGAGAAATATTGTGGTAGTGCTGTTTCTTCCATTGTTATAATGGTTAAATGTTCGTTGCCCAAACGGATACTCAAAATAGAGATGAAAAAGCCCTTGTAATAATGAATAGCAGCGAAAAGTTTCCCAAGGTATCACCAGTAATACCCAAATAATAAAAATGATATGTAAGAACTTACCTGATAAATTAATTTCTTTCATATTCTTTCATATTGGCAAGAGTCCATGAGGCCCACCCTTTTTATGGTGGTTATGATTTTTTGTATAAAGCAGAATTATTTCCAAATTTCCTTTGTTGATGCTTTCTACTCCTTTCTTTATCACCCCACTGCTTGGCTATTCGTTAAACTGAATTGTGGGTGTGGTGAGGGGTGTATTTATAGGCATTTTGAGGTTTGGGAAACTTTGCTCCTCCTGGTAGGATTGTATATCCCATATGTCAATAGCTCATGGACTCTTGCTAATATGAAAGAAATTAATTTATCAGGTAAGTTCTTACATAAATTATGTTTTTTGCTTTAACATTTGTTTATTTGTTTCTTCTTTTCCCACACCCTATTGTTCTTATAATATACTGCTTGTTATTCCCTTACCATGTATTTATTGGCCAAGATAATTAGAAATTAAATCATAAAAACAGAAATTTCTTTATCTTGGCCTATAATATATGTATATATTCTCTGTATTCCTATGATGTTCAGAACTAGGTATGGAAGCTCAGGTAATAGTTAATGGTTAGATTAGAAGTAGAGTGCTAATTTATACCGCACCCATAAATGGGGCAATTTGCCCGTTTAAATCAACAGCTTGCGAAAGCGATTAGCGCTCCGAAAATTAACCAGAGATCAGATCTCTGGTTAAAGGGACAGTCAACACCATCATTTTTGTTGTTTTAAAAGATAGATAATCCCTTAATTACCTATTACCCAGTTTTGCATAACCAACACAGTTATAATAATACACATTTTACCTCTGTAATTAC